>NW_017617844.1:2906886-3479386 GCF_001879475.1 Ipomoea nil | reverse complement strand
AACCTTCTTAGTTTGTGTCAGTGCAAATAGAATGGTTGATGAGTCCTCCTCCCTAGCTAGCTCATATATATATAGGTTTTTCAATTTCTTCTTTTAAAAAAATAATAATTTGTCTAATGACATATGCATGTCTTCAACCAAGGGATTAAGATTATCATGCATCGAGATTAATTTATTAGTGCCCTATAAGATTTCAAGAATGACAAAACACTTTGTAATGAATTTTAAACTAATAATTAAATTTGCAATAACTTCAGGACCCATTAAGTGGGATGATAAGTGCATGGCATCTACAATGAGCTATTCTCACAAGAGAGTGAAACCCCACACTGAAGCTGCAAGGCTCAATCCTGTATTATTCTTACCTACATACATGCAATTTATCATTTAATTAGGAACGGATTAAACTACTCGTACTGACTAACTTAATCTAGACTGAAATTAAATTAAAAATCATTCAATCTCCGCACCTATATATTTTCCTATGGATATATTTTATCAAGCAATCTCAAGTTTTTATTTAACCCATATATCATGAATAATAATAATAATAACCCGGTGAGTAAATTACAAATACGATAATATGGTAGTAGTTGAAAGCAAGAAAATATGGTAGGGATAAATACAGCTTAATTAAATAAGTAATAAGTTTCTGACTTTAAATGAAAGTTTCCAAGTTCAAGAAAATTAAAGTATAGTTGGAGAGAATATTTTATCAACGTTTAAGCAATTATGCTGCGGTCCAATAGATGCCATTTTTGAATAGTGCTAAAGGAAACTTCGAACTAGGACGACTCCTAGCGTCTCATGCGTAATCTTGAAAAACTATGACATGGATGCCATTCTCTCTCTCTCGGCACTCAGCAGAGATTTTTATTTTATTTTTTTAAATTACAATCTTATTAGACATATGTATTCCACAAGAAAAAGCTTTAAAACAATTGGCATATATGGAATATGATATGCATAATGCATCCGTCACAAAAGGTTGCCAATATACATTAAAGAAAAAGGCTTAACCATTATAAATTCTAATGGATGGCAAATAGCTAGGTGGGTTGGATGGTTATTGTGGTAGGTCAAAAAAGTTGGAATTATTTGTGTAGTTTTTTTTTTTGTTTTTGTTTTTTTTTTTTTATTTTGAAAAACATTTGTATAGTTTTAATATGTCCATTTGGGAAGGTAAAAAGAAGGCCGTATGTATATATATATATATATATATATATATATATATATATATATATATATATATATATATATATATATATATATATAGAATTAGGTTCTGGTGCGGTTAGGGTGCCCAGGTGCGATTGTGAGGTTTAATCTGGGCCATTCATCTTGCTTAAATCAACGTTCAGGATTACCAAAATTTTTAAAAAAGACGCGGTGGCAATTTTGTAATTTTTGCATCTAGGTCAAAATTAAGGTGAGCGGATCTGTGATTAATGTGCGTGAGTTTTGTATATAAGATGCGTGAGTTTTGTGTGTAAGGTGCGTGAGGTTTGTGCTTAATGTGCGTGGGATTGTGCTTAACGTGAGTACTTGTTAAAACTTAAAGTATGTGAGTTAATACTTAAAGTGCGTGGGTTTTGTGCTTAATGTGCATGAGTTTTATACTTAATCTGCGTGAGTTTGTGCTTAATGTCAGAGTTGTTGAAATTTAAAGTCTGTGAGTTAATATTTAAAGTGGTGGGTTTTGTGCTTAATGTGCGTGAGATTGTGCTTAATGTGTGTTGGATGAAGAAGCATGCAGCACGTCTAAATGACCAAAAGCGTCTACCAAAACCAAAAGCGTCTACCAAAAGTGCGTCTTCTTGTCCAACAATGTGCATGGATTTTGTACTTAATGTGCATGAGTTTGTACTTAATGTGTGTGGGTTTTGTAGTTAATGTGCGTGAGTTTGTGCTTAAGATCTAACAGTTAAGGTGCGTGGCTTTCTTCCAAACACGCGTTTTTTTTTTTAATTTTTACTGATTTGAGCCGTTGATTTAGATTTGATCAACGGCTCAGATCTAACCGCACAATCGCACGGGAAGCTATACCCGCACCTGAACCCTTCCCTATATATATATATATATATATATATAGTACTAATTATGTCAATTTTACCTTTCTTATTGAAATCAATGAGTAAGTTAATGGTGAACTAACAGAAATTAACGAAGAAGATAATATTTAACCGAAAAGTTAACAGATAATCATATAATTAAGGATAAATTAGTAAATTTCAAAGAAAAATTAAAATCTGATCAAATCTGAGCCATTCATTTGATTAAAAATTTTGACCACCATTTTCTCTACCCATTATAGGCGTAACTCTCTTGGGCTCTTATTAGTGTATATATATATATATATATATATATATATATATATATATATATATATATATATATATATATATATATAGTGTGCGAATCCAGTGAGATCACCAAATAAGATGAGATCATGAGATCTCATCTCAACCATTAAAAAAGTTTGAATGGATTTATAGGATTAAAAGTCAACTAGCATTTAATTAAGGATAGTTTTAAAAGAAAAGGGTAAAAGAATAATTGTATTATAGTGTTTAATTTTGGTTATAATTAAAATAGAATATTTACCCTAATATAAGAGATCCTATATCTAAATAATTAATTATATTTTGAATTCTTAGATGGATTAATACGTGTTAGAAGTGAATAAAGTAGGGATATTGATCTATTGTATATAAATTATGGATCTATAGTATAGAAATTATGGATCCAATTCCATGTGCACCATGCATGGTGCACACGGTTGCACAACATAATTTGCCGGTTGGGAAGGTGGACCTTTAACAGGGCCGGATTTTGGGCTGTGCAAGCAGCCCAACAGCACAGGGCCCCAAATTTTAGATGGCCCAATATTTAATTTTTACTTAGCTAGTTAAGATATTAAAACGAATAAAAATTAAAATTAATTTTAAGAGATTGTATGGAGAAATGGTAAAAACATGTGACTATTGTGTTTTCTTTGGGAGGTTAAAGGTTCAATTCTAGCTTATGACATCTTTCATTTTTTCAAAAAATCTTTTTATTATTATTAGAAAAAAATAGGTTTTTGATAGGGCCTCATTTATTTTAATAACGGGGCCACACAAAACTAAAAATCGGCCCTGACCTTTAATTTTTAAGAAAATAAAGGCATAATTACAGGTGCACAGCAATTTATATCCTACACCACGGCGCGCGTTGCACTGTGCGCCCAGATGCAAAACGACGTTGTTTTAATTTTTTTTTTTTTTTAAATTTCCCGCCCCAGTGAATGGCAGTAATTTTTTCTTTAAAAAAAACCCGCTATTCAAAAATGTACATAATGTTATACTAGAATACACATAATTGTATACATGAATGTACATAATTATATAACAAAATATACATACTCTTTTTAAAAGATAATACACATAATCTAACATAATAAATAATAAACATAAACTTTTAACATAATATACATCAACTCTTAACATAATACACACAAATTTTCTGATTCGGATGTACATAATTGTATAAAAAGAATGTACATAATTGTATAAAAAAATGTTCATAACTGTATGAACAAATACACATAATTGTATGAACAAATACACATAATTGTGTGAACAAATGTACATAATCCCAGCAACTTCCTACCACGCCTCTCAAAACGACGTCGTTTTGGGAGGCGCGTGGCGCACAATGCTATATGCGCCGTTGTGTAGGGTATAACGACTGTGCACCATTGTATTGAGAACAAGTCTTAATATAAAAAGAGCGGACATGCTGTACAAAAGTATCAAATGTAGTTGATGATTTATAAAAGTGCCCTCAAGAACCCTATGATATGTAAAAGGTACATCATACATAAAAGTTGCATCAATCTTTTAGGTATCAAATGGTGAAACGTATTTCTATAATTGAAAATGAATTTTTAAAATTTTAATTAATTATGAAATATAATAGTTCAAAAATTTACTAAACACTTTTATTTTATTAGGAAATACTATATAAATATTTCTAGATCAGAGTAGTTCCACAGAGTTCCAAACACATTTTCAAAACAAGAAAAACAAATTCTCTCAACGTTTTCGTGCATTATAGGACACTCTACAAATTTAATGACCCTAATAAATGGCTGTTAGTTGATAACTATTAGCTGATTGGATTAATTAGAGATATAACTAGTTGATAACATTAGTTGATTGTAGAAAGGTGTTTGGTAAATTAGTTGTGTTTGGTAAATTAGTTGTTAGCTGTTAGCTGATACCTGTTTGATATAATTTTTTTTCTCAAAAAACTAATTGAAAAAGTTACTTTGAGTAGCTTTTTTAATTTTAGCATTTTGGAGTTACAAAAGCTAATTAACCAAACACTTATATTGATTTTTTAACCAAATCAAATATAGCTAATAGTGGTCAAATAAGACAAAATTAGTCTATAAGCTAACTATTTTACCAAACAGGGCCAAAGATAGCGTCCACAATATCAACAAAAGGTAAATAGTCTAAAGGGGTGTTTGATAAAAAGTTGTTAGCTGATAGCAGTTAATTGGGTTAATGAGTTTGACTAGTTGATAGCATTAGTTGATTGTAGAAAAGTGTTTGGTAAATTAGTTGTTAGCTGATAGCTGATTACATGCAAACTGACTTTTCGAAAAGCTGATCGAAAAAGCTATTTTGAGCAGCTCTTTGAATTTTAGCATTTTAGAGCAATAATTTGTTACAAAAGGTTAATTAATCAAACACTCAAACAGCTAAGTGGTTAAATAAGTCAAAATTGACTGATAGGCTAACTATGTTACCCAATCGTTATGCTTTGGAATCGTGTCCACCTTGCAAGCTGTTTTGTTCATAATTACTGAACTATATATACATAATTATATATATATATATATATATATATATATATATATTCATAATTTTTGAACTTCATATTCATAATTATCGAACTTTATATTCACAATTACAGAACTCTATATTCATAATTACTGAACCATATGTTCATAATTATAAAGCTACATATTCATAATTTTTGATCATCATATTAACAATTATTGAATTTCTATATTCATAATTACAGAACTATGTGTTCATAATTATGTTTACAACTCTATGTTCATAATCATAAAACTATATGCTCAGAATTTTTAGACTATATATTCATAATTATGAATAATTTTAGAATAGTGTCGATCTTGCAAGGTGAACATGATTCCACAACATAATTTGTCTATGTTACCAAATAGGACCTAAATTTTAAAGAGTTATCGAGTATATGATTACTTTAACTCCATTCATGTTTTCTAAGAATAGTCTAATTGTCACTGCCTATTTGCTCGATCTCCACTTCAGTTCAAACTCAAAGGGCGACAGAAAACCATGAGCTTTTCGTTAAAAAGGCGACAGCGACCTTAAAGCCAACAGATAACAGATGCGGCGATTTGTTATTGCATACAACAAAAGCAAAACTCGGACGACTCCTAGCGTCCCAGCCGTCCATATGATCTTGTGAAACTATGAGGTGGACGCCATTCAATTCTCTTTTTCGTCACCTTTTGTGAATTGCCAGCCACTAAAATTTGTAATTATTATGTGTGTAGATTTAGTGGATATCAGATTGTTTTAGTTATCTTCTTTTTTTTTTTTTTTTTTGAAAGGAGTTATCTTCTTCTTTATTAACTTCATAATGTCAAGCAAAATTTGGTATAATTAGGGAAGAAATCATGTTCAACTCCTATCCTAATCAATATTGGTATTATATTACTCCGTAATAGATTAGAATGTATTCAAAATAACAAAATTATAACAATTTTACAATTGTTAATATTTATTGATTACGGTAATTTAGTGAATTTGATCAAAAGTTGATTTAAGAAAACAAGTAGGGCTTAGGACAAAATTGAGAATTCATTATAGCCAATATAGGAATAATCAACAACTTTGAAGGAAGGGCAAAAAGTTAATACCACAAATGGTCCTCTGACTATTAGGATAGTACTCTAACGGTAAATATGTTACCGGATAATATTATATGAATAACAATGTGTGAAAGAGTGACAATAGTTGTATTGCCTGAGTGTCTTAGTATAGAAAATACAGTGTGTCCTTTGCTAGCTGAGGAGAGCCTCATTTATACTAGGGTCCTAACGGTAACAACATGGGACATAAATGGGGAGCATAAGCTTTTAATTCTCTCTCATCAATGGGGGCTTCAATGATAGTAAAGGTGACACATGTTGGAATTCCTAACCGTTGGAGTTTTGTCCGTTGGGGTCATGCCCGATGGGTTCCCATGTGATGCCGGGTCAGATGCCTACTTATGATCCGGATCGGGTGCCAGCCCTATTATCCTGTCACCAGTCCCCCCTACTCCTGAGTCAACGGATGTGTTTGAGTTGACTAGGGAGTAAGACTGAATTTGCTTGATATCGTGCAGAATACCGGTTGACCTGAGTATGTGATTTTATTTTACAAATCACATATGATTTTATTTTAATTTTTATGCTGGCCGAGACAGGCTTTGGCCTAGGTTGGCAGAGGTGCGTGCCTCCGGTCGATCGAGGCCGAGGCGTCGCCTCGACCAATCGTGGCCGAGGCGTCGGCACAACCGATCGCGGCCGAGGCTTCGCCTTGACCGACCGTGGCCGAGGCGCATCGACCGATCGTGGTCCAGGCGTCGCCTCGACCGATCGTGGCCGGGGCGTTGCCTCGATCGCTCGTGGCCGAGGCGTGCGTCTCGGCTGATCGTGGCCGAGGCATCGCCTCGACCGATCGTGGCCGAGGCGTGCACCTCGGTCGTCGAGGCGTAGCCTCGACCGATCGCGGCCGAGGCGTGCGCCTTGACCGATAGGCTTCGGGCCTATTGTTTTTTTTTTGTTTTTTTTTTTTTTTTGGTTTTTTTTTTTCGAGACGGACTTCGGCGTTGCCTCGGCCAAACCATGACCGAGGCGTCGCCTCGACTGATCGTGGCCGGGGCGTTGCCTTGCCTCGACCGATCGTGGACGAGGTGTTGCCTCGACTGCTCGTGGTCGAGGCGTGCGCCTCGGCTGATCGTGACCGAGGCGTCGCCTCGACCGACCGTGGCCGAGGCGTTGCCTCGACGGATCGCGGCCGAGGCGTGCGCCTCGACCAATCGTGACCGAGGTAGGCTCTGGCCTATTGTTTTTTTTTTTTTTTCTTTTTTTTTTTTTTTGCTGAGACGGACTTCAGCGTTGGACGAGTCGTGCCTCGGCCAAACCGTGGCCGAGGAGTGCGCCTCGGCCAAACTGTGGCCGAGGCGTGCCTCGACCGATCGTGGCCGGGGCAGGCTCCGGCCTATTGTTTTTTTTTTTTTTTTTTTTTTTTTTTTTTTTTTTTTTTTTTTTTTTGTGAAACAACATGGGCGGATTACTAGCACGAGATATTATTCCAAAAGATTTCATAATACAAAGCAGGCGGACTGCGACTACCAAACACTAGTCCCAAATGACTACCAGAATATTAAGGAAAATACTTAATCAAATGTTCCGAGCTCCATACCCGATCGATCATCCTTGCAGATGATGTGGACTTGTAGATCCTTTTTGCTAATCATTTTGCATGCTTTAACGTAACAACTGCGGGCCGCTCGCTGGTCTCCTCTGACGACTCCTATCCCATTCGGAGTACGGAACTTCATACACAAGTGTTCCACCGATACTATGGCCTTGAGGTTCTCCCATGCTGGCCTCCCCAATATGATGTTGTGTGCACAAGTGAGTCTTACCACGATGAATTCCACGTCAAGTTTGCGAATGTTAGGGCTTGTGCCTATCACCACTGGTAAGACCATTGACCCCTCCGTCTCCACTGAATCACCCGTAAATCCAGAGAGTGGAGTACGTACTTCTTTGAGCTGGTTCCTAGGTATCTCTAACTTGGTGAAGGCGTCGTAATATATCACATTGGCTGAGCTTCCCGTGTCGACTAAGATGCGGCAGACAATGACATCGTTGACGTCCATCTCAATCACCAGGGCGTCACGATGGGGTAACGGGCCCTCTGGGAGGTCATCATCAGAGAAGGTGATGGCCTCCTGTCTCTGTTTCTTTTCTCTGGGAAGACGCACCACTTCTCCCACGTATAGCTGCCGGCTCCACTTCTTTCTTTCCGCGGGCGTGTCGCCTCCTGCGGGTCCACCATAGATAAAGTGTATGGTGTGCTTCTTTTGTTGTCTGGGCGCCACCTTGGTTTCTTTCTCGCTATCATTCTGCTCAGATATTTGGTCGTGGTCTCTTGTTTTGGCGTTCGAGGTGGATGGCTCGGTGCCATCCTCATTCCTCCAGACATTTTTTGGTGGATTGTGTTGCGGCTGTTGCTGCTGCTTGGATCGCTTGACGAAATGTCGGAAGTAGCCCTGTTGGATGAGTTCTTTCTTCAAAACGTGACACTCGTCCGTATCGTGGCCAGTTTGCCTATGAAACCTGCAGTACTTTGTTTGGTCTGCCTTTGGGGAGACCTTCATGCACTCCTCGGGGAATTTTACCATTCCCATCTCCTCAGCTTGCTTTAGAATGACACTGACGGGATGGGTAAGAGGAGTTAAATTATGCAAGGGGACAAAGCGAGGTCGTTCGTGGTCTCGGCCTTTCCCTGCGGTCGGGTGGTTCGAGAGTGATGCCTGGCTGGGCGGACCCACTTTCCCAGGCTTCCCACCTTTCCTACCATCCTCTTCATCCTTCTTCTTCCTGTCGACGTCCTTTGCTTCGGCATAGCGGCTAGCCGTCCTTATCAGATCTTCATAAGAGCAGGGCTGGTGGGCGTTCAGCTGCTTGTGGAAATGCCCTGATCTTAAGGTATGGATAAATATCGGGATCGCCGCCTTGGAGTCGAAGTCATAGACATTATTGACTTCCTTTTTCCATTTTATCAGGAACTCTTTGAGGCTCTCGCCTCTATCTTGCTTCACTACACAGAGGTGAGAGAAGGGCTTCTTACGCTGTATGCTACCGGAGAAGTATGTCAGGAAGCTCTTGGACAACTCCCCAAAGTTTTGGATCGACCCATCCGGGATGGTGTTGAACCAGTCTTGGGCCGCTCCATCCAGGGTGGACAAGAACGCTCGGCACATGATGGCGTCCCTTGCCCCGATCATTACTATAGCAGCCTTGTACCTCGTCATGTGGACACGTGGGTCAGTGGCCCCCGTGTACTCCTTGATGGCGGGCAACCTAAAGTCCCTCGGCAAAGGTACATCCATGATGCTTGGGGAGAATGGCGTTGCCATCCGTACCTCGGGTTTCGGCGACTGCTCCCGTGCCTCCACCCTTCTTGCTAACTCCTCGATTCTTCTCTGCAGCCTCTCGACCAGGGCCGACTCGTCAGGGTGCCGGCGCGGGGCCGGCTGCCGCTCCTCCGTGTATCGGCGTGGAGCTAGTTCATCGACGTGCCGTCTATCTGAGTGTCGACGCGGAACTGGTTCCTCGACGTTCCGTCCATCCAAGTGTCGGTGTGGAACCCGCTCCTCAGCGTGTCGCTTTTCCGCCGAGTGCCGACGCGGAGCCGGCTCATCAACACGTCGCTCCTCTAAGTGTCGACATAGGGCCGACTCATCAATGTGTAGGCGTGGGATTGGCTCCCGAGACTCGCCCACCTCCTCTGTGGGTGATCTCTCGGCTTCTCTGTTTTCGTGTTGGCGAGGGCCTCTGGTTGAGGACCCCTTGGCACGGGCACCCTCTGTCCCAATCGTTCTGGTGCAGATTGGGAAGGGCCTGGTTGTCGTCTGACCGGTCCACTTCTTTGGGTCTCTACCCTTACTTCCTGGAGCCGCGGCAGGAGCACTTGGCCTTGCAGTCCCACCGCTACCTGATTTAGCGCCGCCGTCACTGCTTGCTGAATGGTCGCCTGGAGGTTCACAACTTGGTTCGACCCTCCATTGTTGAGTTGGTCTTGAAGGTCCCCTCCATTGTTGAGTTGGTCTCGAAGGTCCCCGGGCCTCCCGTTGTTGAGCTGTTCTCGGAGGTCCCCTTCGCGATTGTTGGTGAGTTGGTCTCGTAGGTCACCTGAGGCATTGCCATTGTTCACGTTGCGGGATCCGTGGGAGCTGCGGGACACCATTCTTTCAAGCTTGCTGTTGAAAGAGAAATGAGTTGTGTGTGTAGTCGCCCGCTTGAGTATTGGACTCAGGCTCTCAATGAAAGCACCAATGAAGGTAAATATGTTACCGGATAATATTATATGAATAACAATGTGTGAAAGAGTGACAATAGTTGTATTGCCTGAGTGTCTTAGTATAGAAAATACAGTGTGTCCTTTGTTAGCTGAGGAGAGCCCCATTTATACTAGGGTCCTAATGGTAACAACATGGGACATAAATGGGGAGCCTAAGCTTTTAATTCTCTCTCATCAATGGGGGCTTCAATGCTAGCTCCAATGATAGTAAAGGTGACACCTGTTGGAATTCCTAACCGTTGGAGTTTTGTCCGTTGGGGTCATGCCCGTTGGGTTCCCATGTGATGCCGGGTCAGATGCCCACTTATGATCCGGGTCAGGTGTCAGCCCTATTATCCTGCCATACTCCTTTTAGCTTTTAATTCGATCAAAATACATACCTTAACTTTCATTTTTGACCACAAATAATATTCCGTTATAATTTCTATTAAATAGGTGTTAAATCTAAACTTAATATCGTAAAATCTAAAAGTATTAAATGTTTCTCAGCAATATGAAACCAACCAGCGCTGAATACTACCAAATTAAAGCTGCTTTACATGCATCCTGGATCTGTAGTTCATGAGGTCAGTTGAATACTTTTTTTTTTTTTTTTTTTTTTTTTTTTTTTTTTTTTCCATTCTAATTTTTTCAAAACCTAGCATTTCATTTGAGTTGCTGTTTTGGTTTCGACCTGTAGTTGATTTAATTTTGTCCATGCTTCAATATGATCTCTTTGCACATGCTTCCCCTTGAGATGTTAAAGGAACTTGGAAAAATGTGTATTTGAAACTTTTGTTGTACAGGTATAATGCCTTACAGGTGTACAAATCTTGTTTCATCCTTCAGGTTTTTTTTACCTCTTGTTCTGCTAAATAAACAAAACCTTGAAAATTTAATATGTCCGCTGTTGACATGCACATGCCACCCTCTTTGCCAAGCCATGGAACCCAAGAAAAATGTTACATTGTCAAGATGTCTAGGAGGCTCCTGTCGATTCTCATCACTCTCAGGGGTCGTTTGGTTCACGGAATGTCAGATTACCTTAGGGAATGTTAGATTGCTGGGAATATTAGATTACTAGGAATGTTAGATTCTTGTGTTTGGTTAAAATTGGGGTATCTAATATAATCATATTTAGTTTATGGTTATCTTTTATACACACTATAATATCCTTAACATATTTTCATATATTTTAATAAATTAAAAAATTAAAATAAATAAATAAGATAACGATATCATATATAATTACATGATTTTAAAATATTAACTAAAATATTGAACTTGAGAAACAAAATTATTTTATATGCTAACATAACATAATAAAAATAAAAAAAATATATAATTACAAATATATATATATATATATATATATATATATATATATATATATATATATAATAAACTAACATAACCAAGGTTATCTTACATTACCTAAGATTTTGAAGGGAATCACATTCCCTTCAAAATCCTATGTAGAGGGAATGTGACATTCCTTGGGAATGTTAGATTCCCTAAGATAATATGAACCAAACAATGGAATGTGTGCTTTGGAATGTCACATTCCTTTGGTTATGTTATATAACTTGAACCAAACGCCCCGTCAATGTTCAGGAGACTGATGTTTTGGCATGTTTTACTGTTCATGTAGGGAAGGATGGGGGTATTTGACATTTTCTCTCTCGAAATGTTGGGTGTTGAAGTTGTGGAGGAGAATTGGGGAAAATGAAGGGAAGGATGCTAATATTTTTTAATTTGCAAACACTGATCTATTAATTCTGGTTCGTTTCATTCTTATTTTTTTTTATTATTTTTTTTTTGGGGGGGGGGGTGTAGGGGATGCTTTTAGATTTTACAATATTAACCTTAGATTTAACAGAAATTATAACGGAAGACTATTTGTGGTAAAAAATGAAAGTTAAGGTATGTGTTTTGGTCGAATTGAAAGTCGAAGACTAAAATGAGTATTACCTCAATAGTCAGAGGGCCATTTGTGGTATTAACTCAAGGGTAAATCAAGGTGACTTTTTTTTTTTTTTTTTTTTTTTTTTTTTTTTTTATTTAAATAAATATCTCAAACATTAAAGTGCACTGAACAAAATTGAAAAATTCACCGAGAAATACTACAAAGTGTTCTAGTCATGTCATATTTGAAACTGTAGTGTACGTACTTTTACACATTATCGGATGCACTTTTAAAGTTGCACGCAAATGTTGAGTGCACATCTATATATTATTAGATGTACTTTGTAGTTTTATTCGGTATATTTTTAATTTAGTTATGCGTGGTGCACTTGAAAGAAGTTTGAGATATTTATTAAAACTAGTATTTGTCCCGTGCGATGCACGGAAAATATGTTATAAAAATATACCCTATATGAGGTTTATTCATATATAAAATTTTTGTTATTTAATAATTATTATGTGTGAATTCCTATCATAAAATTATGAACATAAATATATTTACAATTAAAATATATTAAAAATTTAGTACATAGTATTTAATATTACAAATTTTTAAGAACTTAGTAAACTACAATAGTAATTGAATTACAATTTTAGAGTCACCATGGATCAAAATTTTTAGACCTTTGAGATTTCTAACTCTAGATGTAGCAACATACAATTGACCTTTAAAGACCAAACACACAATCTTAGTTCGAACATTGATTTTTTCTTCCAAATACTATCGAATTAAGTGTGTAATCAATAAAAAGATGAGAACTAATAATTCGAGAATATAATCTTAATGTTACTAAGCCAACTACTTCACGTCAATTAAGTTGGAGAGTGTTGTTGGATAGTATCCGATGAATCCACGAATAACGCATCTTTGTCTCCGTAGTCCTCGATATGCACATCAACAATCTTATATATTAGGCTGCCTACCTATGCTATATATTAATATCAAACTTATGGACTTTGGGATTGCACGTGTGGTGTGCATGCATACTTCTTAAAGCCATATGGTCTTGTGAAAATTAAATGTTGTTAATACCAACATCTAACCATTAATATCAACATTTTATTTTCACAAGACCATATGACTTTATTATAATTAAGATAGCTCCACATTTTCCCCATTTAATTTCCATTGCTTTAGAGCTATTGATCTTCTCAAAGCAACTCTTAGAATGAATTCTTAGTTTTCCATTTAATTTCCATTGCTTTAGAGCTATTGATCTTCTCAAAGCAACTCTTAGAATAAATTCTTAGTTTTCTCTTAGACACCGATTCAATTTGAGCAGCCATATATATATATATATATATATATATATATATATATATATATATATATATATATATCTATCTATCTGTACAAGACAATAGAAAAGGGGAAAAATCGAAAAACATTGTCAATAAAAATTAACTATAAGACTAAATTGGATCCAACCCAAACAAATGGATCAAACAAATTGACCTGCTCTGATACCAGTTTTTGGGATCAAGCACTTACTATCTTTTCTTACTCTATTGTGTAACACCTAGCGCCACAATTTGATGGGAAGATTGTAACACCCCGTGTTACGGCCGCCAAATTCGGGTTAAGTATGGAATTAATTCCGTTAAAATATACGGAGTAATTGAAAAGGATTTAATTGGGCTAGAATTAATTAGTGTGGTCCACAATGGATCATTGACCCTTAACCTTAATCAAACCTTTAATCCGTTAGGAATAGGGAAAGTGGGTGTAACACCCCGTGTTACGACCCCTAAAACCAATTAATCATCTAATCATTTACCCAAAAGAAATAATTAAATTCCAGTAATTAATTAAGAAAGGTCCACCATGGTCCATGGGCCCTTATCCCTAAAACCAATCCCCTAGTCCTATAGGAAATAGAATTAGCAAACCCATACCACCTGGACCCTAATTAGGACTCTTAAATATATATATATATATATATATATATATATATATATATATATATATATATATATATATATAGGGGGCCTAGGAGGCACTTAGAACCCACACCACAATAATCTCTCACCACACAAGAAGTTCCAAGAAATCCCCTAGGAGAAATCAAGAAAGAAGGAATCTTAAAGAAAGACCCTTCATAGCCAAGGAAATTAATTAAGGCTAAGAGGTAACCCATGTCTCAACAAAACCTATTTTCCTTGCTATAATTATCTTCTTTGGCCTCCTCTCTATACTCGTGTCTTGATGAATCGTTTATGATATTGATGATATGTTATTGATGATTGTGAGATGATTTTATGTGTGATCTTGAGGATCGTGATGATGATAAGAGGTTCTTGATGATTATGTGATGTTCTTGATGAATCTTGATGTTTTGATGATTAAAAGATGAACTATGATTTTATTGATTTGAATATGATTAGAGCCCTAGGTTCAAATTGGGAATTCCGTATTGTGTTATTCTTGATATAATTGGGTGAGATTTCACATGTTCGGGTGTTGATTATGTTTAGAAGTCGTGATAGGATATGTGCTATATGATTCTTGCTTTTGATCCGTTAATTGTCTACATGGTGTCATAAATTGCGTTTAAAAGTGTCTAAGCATGGTTTCGGGTTCCACAACGGATCTCGGGACGTTTATTTTGATAAAGAGTCAGTGGGGGGTAGGTGGGGGTAGGGGGACCCGCCACTTACCCGCTGCCCGAGAAGGGCGTCGCCGGCAGCGGGCAGCCGGCGAGCAGGCGACTGCCCGCCGGGCACCCGCTGCCCGGAGACTTGTCGCCGGCGGGTTGCCTTCCACCCACCGGCTACCTGCTGGAAATTGTCCACTACAGGACTCTGGCTTCCCCGTTTGATGTTTCCCCGACCCTCGTGGTGTCCCAATGGACTCCGTTTATCGTGCCTAAGTCTAGTTTGATGTTTCGGGTACCGTTCGTAGGATAAATGAGTCTTATATATCGCATGCTAGTGAATTGGTATCCCGTTGGCCTAGGTAAAGGAAGTATGAACCCCTTAGGATTATTCCTAGTATGTGGATGACCACGCATAGGTTTCGTTATACGTTTTCTCCCATTTTCCTAATGTGTTAATGTGGGTTGCATGTGCTTGCTATGTGTTATGTGTGCATGATACTCCAATTTGGTTGCGATCAAATTGGTTATTCCTGAGCTACGGTTCAGAAGCTGGCTGCGGTCAGAATTACACTCTCGGGCTGCGGTCCACCGTTTGGTTGCGATCAAACGTTTTACATGAGCTGCGGTTCATATTCCTGGCTGCGGTCAGATGATCACTTTTGGGCTGCGGTCCACTGTTTGGTTGTGATCAAACATTATGATGAGCTGCGGTTCATCGGTCGGTTGCGATCGACCCCTTCGTATTGCAATACGAGGCAGGGTGCTGCGGGGCCGTGTCAGAGCTATATGCGCTGACCTTCATGTATGGGCATGCGATTGGTCCTGTGGCGCCACCAAAGTGTGCTTGTGTGTGATGAGATACGAATTGGAATGATGATATGGATGAGATGAAGTGAATCTGTGACCATAGGATATATGCTAGTATCTTTATATGCTTGATTATAACTGTTGAATGTGCTTACCCTTATCTGTCGATTCTATTCTTGGTTTTAAAACTAGTGTCTCTTAAGTATATATCTTCCTGCTTCAAAATGACTTTTCGTATATCTATATATATATCTATCTATAATGTATTTCAACGCGTTGGAGTGGGTTACCGGCATCTCTCGCTGAACAGATATATTTGGCTTTCAGGCACAGATGAGTAGACACTGGAGCGCGCTAGAGACTTGGAGCGTAGAGTAGATAGTTTCCCTTTCGACCTGCGTGCCATGCTTACGTATTGACATTATTGAGGATTTTAGTTAGTTAGCCTGTGCACCTGAGTTCTCTAGCTCAGGTGTGGCATAGCACCCCGTACTCTTATGTTATGTTTTAATGAGGATTTACCTTTATTTTGTAAGTCTTAAAAGTTTTAAAATTTCGGGGTGTTACAGTGGGCCTTTACTATTCAGATTCTAGTTAGGACTCCTGAATCTATATATAGGGGATTAGAAATCATTTAGAAACCCTGCCACGATTAATTCTACCACTCGAGACATTCCCCGAGGAAACCTAGCAAAGGAATTCCCCACCACCGAGACTAGGGAGATTAATTGGAGGAGAGTCTTAGAGAAGAACCTTAGTAGCCAAGGAAGTTGATTAGGGCTAAGAGGTAACCCATGTCTTACAAAACCTATTTTCCTTGCTATTGTTTATTGATTGGCTCCGATTGAATGATTGATTGTGTGATTTTGTATGTGTGTTAGGAACACTTGTATTAGGATTTTGATGATACCAATGTAACCTAGAAAGTAGACCCCTAACCTTTGTTATTTGTAAATCACTACTTTCATCCTAGACGAGAGTTGCCATAACTCACACTGTAATTCGTGTTAAGCTAGTCAAACACACGAAAACGAGTTATGCTTAGATGTTAGGGCTATCAAGACGAAAAGAAGGTTCAAGACACGAAGCATGAAGCATCTGCAACGAGAGTTTACTAGGAGTTGTCACTTAGCACGAAAGGACAGTCTTATTGATGACAATCCTTCAAGACATTCCTTCTCATCAATAGCAAGAATAATATCTCCACTGTCTGATTTGACAACATCCCAGGAACAAAAGGACCTCAACTTGTGAGACACGCATACCAAGGAGCATTAAATGAAGACGTACTATTTCCTGAAGCTAAAGGACAAAACCCTAAGGCTCTCCATGCCATCAACGGCTACAAGGTACAACCTCATTAATGGAGCATTTAATGAGGGAAGCTCCCCGGTCCTTACCCACTGGACAATAGGTTTGAAAATTTCATCTCCCTCCAACGGGTGGAATTTTCCTCACTTATATAAACCCACATTCATCAACTTAGAAGGCGCTGGTTCTTATCACTCGATCTATCAATAAGCAAAAGCTCTTAAACGCTCTCAGCTCTCTTAAGCTTTTGTGAACCAGTATTAAGGTGCAAGGATACTTGAAGAAGTTCATTGATACTTATCTTACACCTTAAAGAAGTCTTGCAACTTGTACAAAGCAATCATTCCTCATCAGTCAAGACTTCATCATGTTGGAGAAATAAGAAATTATTTTCTACCAACCTCAACTCTGAAGAAGACGTTGATAGAGGCGGAGTAAACTCGCGAAGTTGAAAAACCTACGAAGGCTGTCCGGCTTAGTGATCAAGGAAGTCTTTGTGTAATTGTACTAACGAGTGATAGTGCAATCCTTCCATAAGTTGTGGAAGAAGAGTGGAGTAGGCAAAGTTGGCCGAACCACTATAAAAACTCTCGTCTCCTTATCTTTTCATTTACTTTATTTATTTCCTGCATCATATCATCTCTCACGAAAGTTTTCGAATAACGAATAACCCGTGCAAAGCAAGTAAACGAACTTAACATTTCCGCTGCGCCAAAACACCGAAAGGTTGTTTTTCGGCAAAACACGAAAAGTGTCTATTCACACCCCCCCCCTCTAGACTCTCGCTACAACTCTACCGGGACCAACAAGTGGTATCAGAGCCAAATACCTTGAACGGTAAAGGCTTTGCATTTACTGCCTGGTAGATCCCTTATCAAAACTATTTGAAAACTTGCATATTTTCAGCTTTGCACAATTTTTTTTTTTTTTGCAAAATGGAAAAGGATCATGCTAACTGCTCTAAGCAGCTTGCCTTTAGCCTCTCTAAATTTGATGACTGGAAGATTAGAATGCAGGCCCTCCTCTGCTCCATACATGACTAGATGTGGGACGTCATAACAACTGGACCAATCACAGTCATGATGGCAAACACACAAGCCGCAGCTCAAGGAGCCGGTGCTGAGCAGATGATACCGAAGCCAAAATATCAATATACCTCGGAAGAAAGGACAAGGGCAAACCTGGACAATGTAGCACGAAACATCCTCTACAACTCCCTTGACGATTCTTTGTTCCCCAGAGTCCGAAAATGCAAGAATGCCATGGAAATATGGAACGTTCTGATGAATCTGGGAGAAGGTGATGAACAGGAGAAGGACAACAAACTGACTGTGGCTATGAAGAAGTTTGAAGACTTCAAAATGTTGCCAAATGAAACAATCATGGACATGGAACTGAGGTTCACCAGACTCATGGGAGATTTGTCAGATCTCGGGAAGGAACTGACTGAGAAAGAAAAGAATCTGAAGATTCTTCGTGGTCTGCCAAAGTCTTGGGAAATGAAGGTCATTGCAATGAGAGACAACCGAGACATGAAAACGACGAGCACAACCAAGATTTTCAGTGATCTTAAGGCGTACGAGTTTGAACATGAACCGAAAGATGTCGAAGAATCATAAACGAGAAATGTAGCTCTCGTGGACAACCAACAAGCAACAACATCTAACAGGTCAAAATCTAACTCTTGTGAATTTTTATCTAATGAACAGTATGCCCTATTTGTTAGGAAGATGAAGAGGTTCATGAGGAAGAACAACTTTCAAGACTCACATCGTTCGGGCCACCGAAAACAACACAAAAATTCACCTTAAACCTCAAAGCCAGAAACTTCAGACTCGCAATTGCTGTGCTACAACTGTCGGAAACCAGGACACTTCAAGGCCAACTGTCATCACCCAATAGTCATCCAAGGAGAGGATGTTTCGTGCTACATTGTCCAGGTTGTAGAGGATGTTTCGTGCTACATTGTTCAAGACAGCAACGCTACCAAAAGCCCATCCAAGGAGACTGGAGAGAGATACAAAAGAAATGACAAGCCGGAATCATCAAGCTCCAGAAACGAAAGAAGAAGAAAGGCTATGGTAGTCAACGAAACTCCTGACATTGTTAAGGCCGAAAGCAGTTCCTCAAGCTCAAGTTCAGACGACGAAAGCACTGAAGAGGAAAAAGGACTGCTATGCCTGTTCAGCCAAGAATCAGAAGATCTATGCCTTATGGCTGACGAGGATGAGGTAAATTCTCAATCATCTTCTTGTTATTCCACAGAGTCCAGTTCTGTGGGGAGTCAAACTTCCAATGAATCTGTTACCCGAAATGATTAGGAAGTTCAAAGTGATCAAAAGCACATACTCCAAGCTTAAGGAGGAGAACTCTCGGCTTATGATTAGCTATAATGCGCTAAGGCAAGTTTGAGTTGAGAACATAATGCTAGCCATTGCTAAGAAGCAACTTGAGGAAAATGTTCTCGCTCTAAAGGAAAAGTGCACAACAAGAGAAAAGAGAGAGCAAGAACTCCTTGAAGTCTTAGATAAATTCAATAATTCGTCCAATTTAATGGACCGAATAATAAATGAATCTAGACTGCCCAGGGAAAGAACGGGAATTAGTTTTGACCCCAGCTCCTCTTCACAAGTCGGCTTGAACAAATCCACGAATGCTTATTCTCACGAAAGCTTTCAAGTTGCATTTGTTCAAGGTCTAACCCAGGTGTCTGAGCCTATGACGAAAGTTAACAATGTTGCCACACCACAATCAACAAGCCTACCGAAAGGAAAGGCTGTACAACGAATTGTGGACCCTCGAAATGAAAGATCTTACAAAGGCAATCCTAGAAAAAAATATGTCAAAAGGAATGGACCAAATGACAATAGACAAAATCTAAACCATAAGAAAGGTCGGCCTAATATGAATATTCAATCAAGGAAAAGGCCGAATGTTGACCAGAGGCAATATCGTTCAAAGCCAACACGAAAGAATCCTGATCAATGAAACCCGAGAAATGGACGAGTCAGACAAAACGAAAGATCCTTCAAAAGATCTGGTTATGGCAATGGATGGACTAGGCCATCAGAGGAAGATTGGTTTGATTACCCAGAACCTCTATCAAGAGCTGAATTTGAGATAATTCATCTGCGTAAACAAAACAATTATTCCAAGTATTATGAAAATCATCATGAAGAATATTTTCACGAGAGATATAATGCTAAAATCTTTGCCAGTATCCATTATGATTACCGCATATCTAATGGGTATAAGGGACCCGAGGATGAGTCGAGGAAACTCTAGGTTCATGTGGATTCCAAAGTTAACATCTAACCCTCAAGGACCCGAAACTCAAGGGGTACCTAAAAACTCATAATCTTTCTTGCAGGACAAACAAGTCATATGGTATGTCGATAGTGGGTGCTCAAGACATATGACTGGTGATAAATCAATGTTGAGCAATTTCAAGGAAGTTGATGGACCTAAAGTTATCTTTGGAGGAGAAACCAGTGGCAAAACTCATGGAACAGGAAACGTCATCAAAAAGGGAATAACCATCCAAGATGTAGCTTATGTTGAAGGATTAAAATTCAATCTCCTAAGTACAAGTCAGTTTTGTGACAAAGGCTACAAAGTTGAATTCTCCAAGGACAACTGCAAAATAATCAACAAGAGAAATGGAGAAATCGCATTGACTGGTCAACGGAAAAAAAACATGTACGTAATCTCGTGGAATTCTTCTAACACTAACGTTTGTTTTGTGGCCAAAAGTAATGCAGATCTTAATCAAGAATAGCACAACAAACTGAGTCATCTGAATCTGAAGACAATCAACAAACTTGCCAAAAGAAATCTCGTGAGAGGGTTACCCGAAGCATCATACACAAAAGACAAAATATGTGAGGCATGTCAAAAAGGGAAACAAATCAAGTCATCTTTCAAATCTAAGGATGTGGATGGAAACTCTCGTTGTCTAAGCCTTCTACATATGGATCTCTTTGGACCAGTTGATCCAGCTAGTTTAAGTGGAAGAAAGTATACTCTCGTCATAGTAGATGATTACACGAGATATACTTGGGTGCTTTTCTTGAAGAAAAAGAACGAAACAAAAGTTGTTCTCCTCAATCTCTTGAGGCAACTTCAAACAGAAAAAGAAGTCAAAATCATTCGGATAAGATCAGATCAAGGAACTGAGTTTGTAAACAAGATCATAAAAGAATTCTGTGCACAGAATGAAATCTTTCATCAACTCTCGGCAGCACAAACTCGTCAACAAAACGGAGTAGCCGAAAGGAGAAACAGAACCCTGAAAGAAGCAGCACGAACAATGATCGCTTACTCAGGACTGCCAAAGCGGTTTTGGGCCGAAGCCATAAACACGGCATGTTACACACAAAACAGATCCCTGATCAACAAATTCTACATCAAAACACCTTATGAACTATGGAAAGGCAAAGTACCAAGTATTGGTTATTTTCATGTTTTTGGTTGCAAGTGCTTCATACACAACAATGGAAAGAATCATTTGAGAGCCTTTGACGAAAGAGCAGACGAAGGTTTGTTCATGGGTTATTCCTCAGTAAGTAAGGCATTTAAAGTTCTAAACAAACGAACAATGGTGATTGAGGAATCAATTCATGTCAAATTCGATGAACAATCTGAAAAGAATCCAGCTGGCATTGAACCGTAAAGTAATCCAAGTCAAAACTCTCGGCAACCAATTGAAGAAGAAATCTCAGACGAAGAAGATATTCTATCTTCCTACACGAAATATCAGTTGAGAATCTCAGAGCCCGAAACTACAACTCAAGAAAATATTGTTACACAACAAAATGCTCCTGATGCTTCCACACCATCCGAACCTATGATATATGTTGAGTTACCATATATTCCTGAAAATGGATGCTCAGAATCAGCAAAATGCATTTGAACCCGATCTTAGATGGTTAAGAGATCATCCTCCAGATCAAGTAATTGGAAATGTTCAAGAGGGTGTAAGAACAAGAGCCTCGCTGCACGAAAACATGATGGCATGCTTCTTATCACAAATGGAACCCAAGTCCATAGAAGAAGCTTTAAGTGATCCTGACTGGGTAATAGCCATGCAAGAAGAGCTTCATCAGTTTGAACGAAATGATGTGTGGGAACTTGTGTCGAGACCAACACATCAGAATGTTATTGGAACTAAATGGGTTTTTAAAAACAAAATGAGTGAAGATGGACTCATTGTTAGGAACAAAGCTCGTCTTGTTGCTAAGGGGTATTGTCAAGAAGAAGGAATCGATTTTGATGAAACCTTCGCCCCTGTAGCTAGACTTAAAGCTATACGAATATTCCTAGCCTTTGCAGCTTACAAAAACTTCAAAGTCTATCAAATGGATGTCAAAAGTGCATTCTTAAATGGGCTTCTTGAAGAAGAAGTATATGTTGAGCAACCGCCTGGTTTCGCGGTTAACAATGAACATGAAAAAGTCTATCATCTCAAAAAGGCTCTTTATGATACGCTCTCACACTTTCTATCATCATACCAAGACGAGCTTTGGTATGATACGCTCTCACACTTTCTTATCAATTGTGGTTTCACGAAAGGAGCTGTAGACAAGACACTCTTTTGTATAAAAGATGATGACCATATTCTTTTAGTACAAATCTACGTTGATGACGTCATCTTCGGGAGCACGAACCCTAACTTATGTGAGAAGTTCTCAAACCTTATGCAAGGTAAATTTGAAATGAGCATGATGGGAGAACTAAACTATTTTCTGGGATTGCAAGTAAAGCAATGCTCAGATGGAATTTTCATTAGTCAAGCCAAATATACCAAGGATTTATTCCGAAAATTTGGGATTGATGGAAAAACATCTGCCAAAATTCCTATGAGCACATCCCTTAGAATGGACATTGATAACGAAGGAAAAGATGTGGACCAGAAAAATTTTCGTGGTATAATTGGATCTCTTCTATACCTAACAGCAAGCAGACCTAACATTTCGTTTGCTGTTGGTGTATGTGCAAGATTTCAAGCTAAACCGAAAGAGAGTCACTTGAGTGCAACTAAAAAGATCTTAAGATATCTTAAAGGGACGCAAAGTGTTGGATTTTGGTACCCGAAAGAAGGATCTTTTAACCTTGTTGGCTATTCGGATGCCGATTTTGCTGGATGTCGAATTGATCGAAAAAGCACCTCAGGAACCTGTCAGTTCCTAGGGGGAAGACTTGTGTCATGGTTTAGCAAGAAATAACATTCTATTGCTACCAGTACGGCTGAAGCCGAATACATAGCAGCTGGAAGCTGTTGTGCTCAAATCCTATGGATGACACATCAATTGAAGGATTATGGCATAAATGCACGAGAAGTGAGCATTAAGTGCGATAACACGAGCGCAATTGCTATCACACATAATCCTGTTTTACATTCACGAACTAAGCATATTGATATTAAATATCATTTCATTCGTGATCATGTAGAAAGAAAGGACATATCTCTTGAGTATGTCAACACTGATGATCAAATTGCGGACATACTCACGAAATCCTTAAGTGAGGCGAGGTTCTCTACTCTAAGGCATGAAATAGGAATGATTGAGATGACATAAAGCCTTGAGAATCAAATCTGCAAAGATTCTCACAATATTCCTCGATGCTCTACCCAAAAGATTTGAATCCTTATCACATGCAAGGTCTCTATAAAAAGATGTACATGTTATCATCAGATTCTCATAATTAACAAGAGATCTAGTTTCTGTCTTTGTGTGTGCAGACATGAGTACAGGAAGTGAAACGAAGACAACAAGAAAGGAAGAAACCGAAATCTTCCATGACCCACTAGTAAATGAGGAGGATCTGAACAAATTCCGTGCATACTCTCAGCACATACAAAACATTCTACGAGATCCAACGGAGAATGAATCAAGAGAATCATTTCACTCCGTCGGCAATACCATAGGGTATGGAAAGGAAGATAGCGTGTTGGAACGGAGTGATAGTTTTGACTATTCACCATCAAGCACTCCTCCAAAAATGCCGTCTCCTCTCAAATCCACAACTAGCAGCAAGAAGAAAAAGGCCTGAAAACCTCTTTGGGCCATAATGATAAGCTGTGCTTTTGTTATAATTCGTTTCTTAAATGAATCATTTCAATTTCTCGTCTCTCACGAATCTTCTGATAACGTCTTTAACACGAAATAAGGCATCAGTATCCAAAATATTATAACAAGATTCGCACGCAACATTTGTGCCTATAAATTGGAGTCTCTCCTCATAAACTTTACTCTCACATTCAGTTCTTTAGTAAGAAAAGCTTGCAGGAATGAATAAAGGTAAAGGAAAGATGGACGAGGCCGAGACACGAGCTATTCGACGTGATCATCATCTTCAAGAAGCAGGCAAACTGACAAGTGCCACAATAACGAAAATAGTGGAGGATGGTGATAAGGTCTACGTAACGTTCACCATGCCAAACTCGGCCACCCCGAGAGAAAGAAGAATTCAGGACAAAGTTGTCAACGAATCTCTGGCCACGAAAGACAAATGTCTGGCACAGGCAATACAACTGGCTAACGAAAGGAAGATGGCCTTGAACAACGCTAACAAGCACTCATCTCACTCACACACCTTTCGTTGGTACCCAGTTACTGAGGCTCCACAAAAGAGTGAGAAGTCTTATGAAGACTTCAATCTAGTTCACTCTCAGTCACCAACTAACCAAACCACGTCCACCCTCTCCCTAGAGGAACTGGACAAATATGCAAACAAGACAAACTTGTGTGACGTGACTGATGAGTTGACTCGTCTGGAGCTTCACGTGCCTTATCGTTTTCTTTGAACTATATTGTTTCTATCTGTATGGCCTGATGTATCTCTGCATGATTCCTCTCAATGAAATTATCTATCTTTATTGGCTTTTTTAATTACTCTTTTGACCATGAATCTTTTATGTCAGACTATCTCTTTCGGGTCAAAGATGGAATTATGTCATAAAGTATTATCTCTTAATCGTCTAAAAAATGACAATGAAAGCATGAATTTAATGCTAATTGGCTCTACAGGAACCATAGACTCTCCTATTGGTTAACCTTTGGATAAAGCATTAATTCTCATCTCAAATTGCTGTAAAAGGAGGACATTGGTTTTGCTCAAATGCATCCCTCTCCTCATCAATGGTGCCTAAAGTTTCAATCACCAAGAAAGTATCAAGAAGAACCCGAGCTCATCCAGAAGAGGATGAACAAGGCAATCATAATCCTGGAAATAATCCTATTAATCCTCTGAATATTTCATCCGACTCGGAAAGTGAGGATTTTAATGAATTCATCAAAAGAGATGCTGATGGAGATGCCAGATCTTTTGATCCCAATGAGGAAACCCCTCTGATTGTTAGAAAGGGCTTCTTGACACTGGAATCCTGGAACGATCTCACTATGGACAGAGATCTTAGGGACTTCTATCGATATTATGATTGCAAATCTGAACTTGTGGGGTATATTGAAGGAGAATCTGATGAGGAAATGCATCCTGACGGTGGACCATCGCGTCCAAAAGCCCCTACATCAAAGAAAGTTTCTAAGGTCACCAAGGGCGAAACCAGTAACACGAAGAAAGGAAAGGGAAAGAAATGAAAGTTTCGTTGTTGTGTGTTCAATTATCATCCTTGAATTATGTATTTCTATCCATCTATGTCTCGTGTTTTTAATTAATGAAGATTTTCTGGCATAGATCTCTGACTGTATGATGTTTGAATACCTTGGAATCATTTCACTGATCCTGAAATTATGATATTCTTGAAAATATCCACTCAAAGTCTTCTACGCCATTAATGGTCAGTTGAAGAAACACATGATTATTAATTACAGCATTGAATGCTGTAGGTAGTTTCACATCGATTCCTCCACATGATCTACCTATAAAAAGGGGACATATCTCACTCTTCTCTATCATTCTCATCTTCACAAATGGCTCCTAAAAAGCCTTTTACAAGGGGAGATTCTCGCAAACAACGAGAACTCGCCAGGAAAATAAGAGAAGAACAGGGAGACATGTATCCAGGCAATAGCCTTCAAGCACCATTAGAGATCTCATCTGATACTGAAACATCCTCTCTGTATGATGACATGGCTGGCTTCATTGTCGAGGAGTCCGAGGAAGCCCCCCCTGAAGAGGAAGTTCCTCAACAAGAAACGAGTCCTGCTGCTACGCCTAACAAGTATCATGACGAAGATTATGTCAAATATCTAAATGAAGAGATCAAATCTGAGAGCAAGGAAGAACCCACTTCGTCGACGGACTCTAATTTTCTGCGTACCGGAAAATGGTACAAAAGAATGTGGGCAGAACTCAAGAACCCGAAAGCTGAGACTCATGAGGAGAAGGCAAACGAGAGGAAGAAAAACTAATCTTTTGGATTATGTATCTTATTTTCTGTATCTGTCTATCTCGTTTGGTTGAATAATAAAATCTTGTTTTCACTGTTTTGAGCTTAATCTTAATCGAGTGATGAACGAAACTTTATTTGTTTCTGTTCACACCGGAATCTCTATGACAGGACTCTCTTTCTTGGAAATGCATATATTCCTTCACGCATGCTATCTGTGTTCATAGCTAGTCATTCGGATCACATCTTTTGATGAAATCTCACACTCTTTATAAGGGACTATCTCGAGAAAAATGGTTTCACTCTTCTCAACTGATATCACCATGGACAAGGGAAAAACAATGGCTCTCACAACCGAAAGTCTGTCTAGAAAAGCTAAATCCAAGCATGCTTCTCGCCATGAACCAGAGAATTCATTGCTGGAGGGTTCATCTTCAGTTGATGGATCCACCAAGATCTCAAATCTATCTGAGTTTCTCACGCTTGTAAAGCTTGCACCTCACCTCAAAAATGATGACAAGTACATGGCTACTTATGATGCTGCTGAGGCTCGAGTAAAGGCCGAACTGGATGACATGGAAAGTCGAGGTCTTTCAAGAGATGCCATGGGCACCGATCATGAGAAAATCGTGGAAGAAGTATTCGCTCTTGAGGTTTGCAAGAAGGAATACCTTGATTATGCCCAATAGAAGAAGAATGCCAACAAGTAAACAACGAGAGATGCAATGACAGGGCTCAAAATCTTTGTCTCGTGTAATAAAACATCTCTCGGGTTATCTCATGAAGTTTTGTTGTATGCTGTGTTCATTTGACTTTATTTGTCTAATGGATCTTTCGTCTAGTAGAAATCATCTTGTTTCGTTTTCAGTCGTACTTAAGAAGCTTCAATATATATGAATCATCTGAACCGTTTACACGTTTCATCATGGGGATCGTGTGGCCAAGGAAAATGGTCCACTACCCCACGATGTCTAACAGATGAATTGATGGGCATTTAATGCTCGTACAGGCACTTGAGTAGAATTCTCTCTCCACATTTAATATGAAATGATCAAAACTGATCTGAGCATGATCTTATCACTCTCCTATAATCAGATTAGTTACCTTTTGAAGAAGTGGAACCGGTTGAAAATTTGAAATTCAACCTATCCACCTAAAAATGGGTCACCCGTTTTTGAATACCCGGAAACAAGTGAAACCCTACATAAACCCTCTCCCCTCCATACTTCACCTCCTTCATTCATCCTCCGTCTCAAAACCATACTGCCATCCTAGTACTCTTTCAACACTTCAAAATGGCGAAGAAATCTCAAGGTAACCCCTCCAATACAGAACCAGAAACCCCAACCACCTTGGAAATTCCTTCTTTCCCGACGGAAGATATACGATTTATCGAATCCAGGGCTCCACTTATCGTCGGAGGAAGCATGTGGGATGCTCATGGGTTTCTCAAATATGTTCTTGATCGCGAGTTTGGAGAAAACATCATCAATCTACTTACAGAAACTGGGCTATACAGGTTTATCACTCATCTCTATACTTTATGGTACCCTACTGATGTTGCTCAATTTTATATGAATGCAACTGTCTCCTCCGATTCTCTAACCATCATGTCTAGAGTGCACAATCATCAAGTGATTATAACATCAGAGGACATAAGAGCCGCATATGATTTTCCTCAGAGGGATGAGACATACAAGCCCAACCTCTCCTTCTACCACTATGACTGTGAAACCCCATATTTTCTAGGCACTGTACGAAGATCGTACGTGCGTACGTGACTAAATTATTTAGAGTCTCCTAATCCATATTATTGTAGAAATATTACTCTTTGAGCCTAATAGCTTCCTAATCCTGATATACTATGTAAAGGCATATACTTTTCCTAAACTCATATTACTAATTACTAATATAATATAATAACTAATCTTGAAATTCTAAAACTAATATGTTTTTATTATATATATATTAAATAAACCTAAAGTAATTAGTTATTATTAGCTATGTTACTTCCTAACTTAGTGGCTGGAAACAGATATATATATATTACTGTAGAGTCCTATTATATACAAATTACTATAATCCTTATCCTAACAATTTCCCTAAACCTAAACCATATCACTTTCATCGTTTCCCATTCCCCTAATGTCACCGAACACAAAAGAGAAAAATATACCTAGTTTTTTTCTTCAATTATCATTGGTCTTCTCCCACACTCATCATCAGGTTCCACGTAGAGATTAAAGAGCTTTGTTGATTTTAGAATCCAGGTAAGATTTATGTTCACTAAAATTTCTTTTGCCCCAAATCAAAAATCACTTTTCCTATGTGTTTATGTGATTCATGATTTTAATGAATATGTGATATTTAACGTGAAAAGTTATTTGATTATATTATGTGAGTAGATATGTGATTTTAGTTGTTTTGGATTCCCTGCATATGTGATATATATGGTGATTTTATAGTGTATGAAGGAAGGAATTTTTATTAGTGTAGTCACTGTTTGAGAAAATTCTGACTGGCGCAGCTGAAAAGAAAAATTCGTAAAAAATGCTTCCTAAACTTATTTTTGCTTGAATTGTTTTATGGAGAATCTATACTTGTTATAGTTGATGTTTGTAAAAAGTTTTGGTTAAAAATATGTTTAGGTCTTTCCAGAATAATTTCGTAAAGTTGAGGCAGTGTTTTGCCAGTTAAATTACAGTCTGGCGCTGTGTTGGGAAATATTTCGTGAAAAATACTTCTAGGCCTTGGATTGGTTTGAAACTTTTTGTGTGTAGTCTAGACTCACTGTACCTATTATCTGGAAAATTTCATGTGAGAATGTGTTACCGATTTTTCTCAGTAAATTCTACAATTCAGGTCATACCTTCTGAAAATTTCTGTCAGTTCCTTACTTGAGGTGTTGAGAATTTTCTTTCTTGATAAATATGAGTAATGTTATCATTTTTATAAAGATGGAGGATAAATGAAATTGATTCTTAAGACTTGTGTAGTATCTTGTTATGAAATTCTGGATACATGGGTTATGACCCAGTTTGTTGTGGAGTGAGCGGTTGAATATACCGACTCACTAGGGAGCTTAAAAACTCTCTGTTATTTTTAGTAGTGAGCAGTGGATCGAAACATATCTTGTCTCACTAGGACATTTAGTCCTGTTGTTTTGAGGATTGGTTAGCGGAGTCTACAACTAGGGTATTTACCCTGTTGAGTAGTAGTCAGTAGAAACTTATCCTGGCTACTAGGAGTATTTACTACTCATTGGGCTTGGAAACCCATTGGGGGTGTGCACACTTAAGGTATTTGTTCTGTTCCACTTATATGGGATTTTTGCATAGTGTTCAGTTGAGTGAGTACTGTTCACTAGGGCTTATTGAATAAGACCCTGCCCATCATTTGGTTGGTTTATATGGGATTTTTGAGTAGTGTTCAGTAAAGAGAATTACTGTTCACTAGGGCTTAAGTAATTAAGACCCTGCCCATTATTTGAGATTGAATGGGATTTTGTGTAGTGTTCAGTATGGTGATTACTGTTCACTAGGGCTTGATGAAACAAGACCCTGCCCATTGCATTGAGATTGGTGTTTCTCCATGATGGAAAAAAATATATTACTTTTGAAAGGTTCCTAAAATATCCATTGTGAGACTACTGATTTGTTATTAAAAATTATGAGTATTGTTGGGAAATTATGGTTGTTGGAAATTCTGAGTATTTCATATTTGAGTTATGTTCTATATGATTATGCTCTATTGATAATAAAAGATTAAATGTTTAAAGGGTGTATGCTATATGCCAATTATCTGCTCCTATGTGCTATGTGCAAATATGTTTTACGGGGTGAAGAAGATCTTACAAGCTTAATGCTGAATTTGTGTGTCTCTTTGTTTTCTATTCTTTAATTGTTTTTGCAGAAAATCTTGCATGAGCATTGGACATGAGAATGAGTGAACCACGTAGAGATATCATTTATTAGTTAGACATTTGAATTGTTATTTGTTTTTGTACTAATACATATTTTGAGTTGTTTATTGTAAATTGAAAATTTAGCCTTAGCGTTTGGGTATAGAGAAATACCTGAGCGTGGCGGTAGCACTCTCCTTTTCTTTTAGTTTTATTTTCGCTTCCGCAGTTACATTCATTTTCAAAAAAAAATTGTATGTATTTTCGACAGTTTATGTAGTTTAAGAAATGGGGGTGTTACAATGACCCCAATGAGTTTTATGATACCATCAAGAACAACCATGCACCCTTGAAAACGGAGATTACATGGCCTTTGAAGAAGAAGTGGTTTCGTCTGAACTATGAATTCACTGTGGACATCTTCAATAAGATCGTAGATCACAAAACGTCTGGAACATGATGTCACAAAGGAGAAGCTCAAAATGCTGCATGCATTCCTCCACAAACACGAAGTCGACTGGTCGAAAGTTATCTTCAACAACCTTGTTCATACCATCACCTTCTACAGAAAAAGTCCTAGTGACATCACAAAGAAACTGGGCTATGGATTCTTGGTTAGTCACCTACTTATCACAAAGGATGTTCTTATGAGACCAGGAATTCGGCCAGGACCAAAAGCCTGCCACATGAAGCAGAAGCCCTCCGGTTATGACAAACAGAAAGCCTTGGAGCTGGGAATTCCTTTGGAAATGGTAAAATCCAAACGAAAATCAAGGGCGCCGAAAGAGTCAGAAGATGACCAACCAAAGCCGAAAAGGCAAAAGAAGGAAAATCGCTCTTCTCGGGTTAAGTCGAAAAAGGAAGTTGTCAGTACACCCACTCCCACATCTCCAAAATCTCCCAAAGAAAAGAAAACTCCTACCTCACCTATTCCTCCTCCAGACACAGTTGTTGTCGAAGACTCATCTGATGAAGACAATTTGGCTCTGTCGAACCTCGGAAAAACGGGACGTTTTCATTCTCCTATCAAAACAAAATTTGGCTCAACTCTTTCCCCGAAGGAAGACGACACACCGAGAGAAGCATTCTCTCAGGGGGGAAGAAGATACGAGAGGAGCACCCTCTTAGGGGGATGGTCAGCCGAAAGAAATCTCTCCAGAAAAATCTTCTGAACCACAAGTGCCAAACCTTGGCCTCAGGTCTTCTCAAGTCCTTCATCCACAAGAACCCATTTCAGCAGAGCGAAATATTCAAAGTTCGACACAAGAACCTGCTGGTATGGACACGGAGGCCGGTTACTTAAGTCTTCCACAAGAACCTGGCTTGCCAGCAAAGACGAAAGAAGTGGCTGCTGAATTGACTAAAGTTCCGTCTCTTCCACAAGAACCTACCTTTGCAGAGCAGGTACCAGATACTCTGACACAAGAACCTGCACTGGTAGCTGAGGAAAATCGAGAGATCCCAAATGTGATCACTGATCCAGAAGTGGTGATCACACCACCAGCTGTTGCACCCATTCCTCCATCTCCAGATCAATTGCTTCGTGAGTCTATTGAAAATGACTACAACCGAGTGTTGCAGTGGCAAAAATGGCGCACAGCCCCCTTGGACACGTTCATCGAAACTTTTGAAGCCATGAAAGATGAAGAAAAGTTTGCTCTAGAGTGGATTGGCACGAAGGATGTCAATGAAGCACTGCGTCTTGAAACGATAAGACGAGTGTTTTCTTACAAAATGACCAATCGCACTCTCGGAAAGGATAAAGCTCCGATCTGCATTGAGCTCAACAAACCTCCATTGGACCCTGCATTTGTAGAAGAAATGAAGATGGTTCGATATGCCATATTGATATCTAAAGTCAAAACCATCCTGAAGAAAGAACATCAAAATGATCCTAACTGCAACGTCAGTGGCTTGAAAGATGAGCAGGGCCAAGAGATTGACACGGCCGAAGAAGAAGATGAAAAGAGTAATGAAGAAGATGAAGGCGAAACTGACGATGTCGAGGATGCAGATGATGAGAACGATGATGATGATGATGACAATGATGATTCGGGTAATGACGGCGATAATGGGGCTGACCCGACCTATGACAGTGAATCTCCTCTCTTGGTCGGTCCTAATTACGACACTATTCCCGAAAGATCTCCAGCTCAAAAATCACCCTCCAACGGTGACGACACAAGGGAAGCTTCACAACAAGTTGAAGACGTTTCAACTGATCATCCTGAGGATCTGTCTCGAGCTCTCGTCCCACATGTTCAACCCATGGACGAGACTCTGATAAAATGAGAGGAAGCAGTTGTACGTGAGGGCAAACTGGAAGCCTCACCAATCCTTCTTAGCTCGGCTAGTGGTGGCAAAAGGGATGCACCACTTCAAGAAAACCAGGTGGAAACCCCACAAACCAATATTGAAGATGACTCTCCTCCAGTGTCCCCACGAAAAGTCATGAACATCATGAGGGATACAGTACATGCTGCCGAAATTACACATCAGCAATACTTGACCCTTCGGCAAAGGGACACCGAAGTTCTGGAAAACTTATCCAAGAAGGTGGATCAGTTGATGGCTGCCCAAGCTCAGTCTCGTCCGCCACCACAAGAGCCATCTCAACTTCCACCACAAGCTAATCCTGACCAACAATTCAACAAGCAATTGGCTAAGGAACTCCATGAACTTCATACCTCTGTCAACAAAGTGGCTCGTCAACGGCACGAACTTAAGCACTCTCACTTTAGCCTCAAAGAGCGTGTTGACTTAGCTTGCTCAAAGATAGAGACTTCACAAGACAATACATACCAACTGGGACAGTATGCTCTTCAAATTCTCGGATATGCTGAAGACATTCTGAATGCAGTTAATAAAATTTCCACCGTTCCTCCTACCACGTGTGACGATGATGCCAAAAAGGGGGAAAAGTGGAATCATGATGATAAGGATGACGATCATCCGAGGGAAAACACGAGAGAACATTCTCCATCTCATGCACCAAGAGACTCTGGGAAAAGAAGTACAAAACCATCAAATCCTCCATCCAAGTCTCGTTTATCCTTCCCAGTCAAGACATTATTCAAATCATGGTCATTCTCAACCCAGATCACAATCTTTCAAGCCTCGTCAATCCTATGGTTCTGAATCAAAATTTGCATTCACTGGGCTCTCCAAGAGAGAAAAGACGAACCTAAGGCAGAAACTCATGAAGAACAACAAGGTAACTATGGATGGCATAGGAAACTTTGTGGAGTTCAGACCTTATGAAGAAGGCAGTGGAAAACGTTTTGAGGGTTGCAATGTCCCTATCTGGCTGAAGACAAAGGACAATCATACTAGACAACATCACATAAGCACCCAAAACGAAAGAATCAAGAGACAAAACAGAGAACTATGGGAGAAACACGAAGAAGAAGCCCGAAAGAGAGAGCATGAACTGGAGGAAAGAGAGAGAGAGCATGAACTGGAGGAAAGAGAGAGAGAGAGTAAAGAAGCTTATTGAAGATCTCACGAAAGTAACCAAACACTCTGAGCATAGTGTCATCTACAATGTAGCTTTCAAAGTGCATGCCGAGTCTGGAAAAAGCTACAGAGAAGGAATGAATTCCTTCGAACTCATCTCATGGTGGAAGGCTGGAATAATTGCAGGAGCAAACATTCGCGAGGCTTACAACAATTACATAAGTCTCAACATTCGAGGAAAATACGAAGATCTAGTCAAGACAAATCCAATCAAGATCTTCAGAGAACGAATCAACAAGGAGATCGACACCAATAGAATGCTCAAACAGCAAGAGGAAAGGGACATTCGTGAACGAGAAGAAGCTAAGTTACAGAAGTCGAATCTTCCAGATCTGTAAGATGCTCTTCTTTATGTCTTTCTTAAAATGTTTTTGTAATGATCTTTATCCTTATATAAAGTACTCGTTGTTACACATCTCGTGTCACTTGTCTGAGTCACTTGTCTTTGTCTTACTTATTATTTGCATTTATCTAGAAAAGACTTGTAAACTCTCGAGTATTGCTGACTTGTAATAGAAAATCCGTTATGCAACCTTTTATCAGCCTTATAAGAAGAGTATAGGTTTTGGCATCATCAAAAAGGGGGAAATTGTTAGGAACACTTGTATTAGGATTTTGATGATACCAATGTAACCTAGAAAGTAAACCCCTAACCTTTGTTATTCGTAAATCGCTACTTTCGTCCTAGACGAGAGTTGCCATAACTCACACTGTAATTCGTGTTAAGCTAGTCAAACACACAAAAATGAGTTATGCTTAGATGTTAGGGCTATCAAGACGAAAGGAAGGTTCAAGAAACGAAGCATGAAGCATCCGCAACGAGAGTTTACCAGGAGTTGTCACTTAGCACGAAAGGACAGTCTTATTGATGACAATCCTTCAAGACATTCCTTCTCATCAATAGCAAGAAGAATATCTCCACTGTCTGACTTGACAACATCCTAGGAACAAAAGGACCTCAACTTGTGGGACACACATACCAAGGAGCATTAAGTGAAGACGTACTATTTCCTGAAGCTAAAGGACAAAACCCTAAGGCTCTCCATGCCATCAACGGCTATAAGGTACAACCTCATTAATGGAGCATTTAATGAGGGAAGCTCCCCAGTCCTTACCCACTGCACAATAGGTTTGAAAATTTCATCTCCCTCCAACGGGTGGAATTTTCCTCACCTATATAAACCCACCTTCATCAACTTAGAAGGTGCTAGTTCTTATCACTCGATCTATCAATAAGCAAAAGCTCTTAAACGCTCTCAGCTCTCTTAAGCTTTTGTGAACCAGTATTAAGGTGCAAGGATACTTGAAGAAGTTCATTGATACTTATCTTACACCTTAAAGAAGTCTTGCAACTTGTACGAAGCAATCATTCCTCATTAGTCAAGACTTCATCACGTTGGAGAAATCAGAAATTATTTTCTACCAACCTCAACTCTGAAGAAGACGTTGATAGAGGCGGAGTAAACTCACGGAGTTGAAAAACCTATGAAGCCTGTCCGGCTTAGTGATCAAGGAAGTCTTTGTGTAATTGTACTAACGAGTGATAGTGCAATCCTTCCATAAGTTGTGGAAGAAGAGTGGAGTAGGCAAAGTTGGCCGAACCACTATAAAAACTCTCGTCTCCTTATCTTTTCATTTACTTTATTTATTTCCTGCATCATATCATCTCTCACGAAAGTTTTCCAATAACGAACAACCCGTGCAAAGCAAGTAAACGAACTTAACATTTCCGCTGCGCCAAAACACCGAAAGGTTATTTTTCGGCAAAACACGAAAAGAGTCTATTCACCCCCCCCCCCTCTAGACTCTCGCTACAACTCTACCGGGACCAACAATGTGTATATTGTTAGAGCTTGTCTTTAGGTTTATATGGTGAATTATTGCTATTCTTGATATTCTTGATGGCCTTGTGTGGTTATTGATACGATCTTGTATTTAATTAAGTCTAGAGGTTGTCCCTAGGGTTTATATCGTGAATCTCGTGTTGTGATGTTCTTGGTGTTATTGGGTAGGTTTATGCATGCTCGGGTGATGATTCTAGTATAGGACTTGTCTTTAGGGCTTTGCATATAGATTTCTTAATGTTCTTGAGGTTTCGGATGCTCCTGAACCGTTATGTGATTAATGTCGAGTCTTGGCATGTTTAGGAATCGTGTTAGAACGTAATTGGCGTGATTCTTGTTTTAATCCTTGTTAATTGAATCCGTGATGTTGTTGTTACGTGTGGGAATGTGTTCGGACATGATTTTGGGCTCCACGAATGAACACCTAAACACCGATTTTACCTTCGTACCAGTGGGGGGTAGGTGGGGAGAACGAGCCCCCACCACCTACCTGTGGTGAACTGCCCGTGATTCCAGCGGGCAGCCGGCGGGTAGTTTTCCCCCGTTTGATGTTTCCCCGTGCCCTGTTGTACCCCGTTTGATGTTTATGAGTCTCGTATGTTGTTTTGAGTACCGTGCTAGGGATTTGTATGTAGCATGTATCGTTTGTTATTGTACCTTGATTGTTATTGTTGATTATATGTTGATTGATTGAATGATGATGGGTGTTGTGATCATTGCGCAATGATGGTTGAGATTGATGATAATGAGATTGTGATTAGTGGAAATGAATTGTTGGCGGATAGCACAACGAGTGCTCGGTTATCATGTTAAAGGCACAGACCACCCCTTAAACTTACTGGCTAAAGGCTTGGGTCAGGGTATAAGCGCCACGGTGCCATGTCAAAGCTATATGCGCTGACCCCTTGGTAGTGGTGCTAGAGGCACGGACCATGCGAATGGCACTTCGGTGCTACCATGTTGGTAGACTTGTTGGTGGTTTCGGTGTTAGGCATGTAGTTTCTCCGGAGGGATAAGGAAGGCGATATAAGGGTGGCCTGGAGGTACTGGTTGGAACTGGTATAGGGTTGGAGAGGAGTAAAGGTTGGAACTTGGTATAAGGTTGGAAGATGGATTGTGTGTTCTGATATTTACTTGCTAATTGATTGTTACTGGATTCCATTGTCTGCCTTTAATTGTTATTTAAGTGCTTGCCTGTTTATTATGCCTTGCAAAACATAGGACGCATGTTAGTGGTTTTCGTGATGCCATTCCGTTGTTATCTGAGTCTTGATCCTGATTTGAAAACTAGTGTTGCTTAAGACTATATATGTATTCCAATTTCAAAATGATTTCCTATATTTATATTTATTGTACTTAACGCGTGGGAGTGGGTTACTCAGCATCATTCGCTGACAATTGCTACAGCATATGTTTTACAGGTGATGAGCATTAGCTACGGAGCGTGCTAGTTAGACTCGCGGACTAAGCTTAGTTAGCTCTAGTTTTAGTTGATGGCCTGCGTGCCGTGGATTGTATTTGAACATTGACTTATAGATTACACATGTTTGGATAGTTTTGCCTGTGCACCTAGGTTCTCAAACCTAGGTGTGGCATAGCACCCCGACTCATATGGATAGTTTATGCTCTGTTTAGATGATTATTATTAGCTTGCCTTTATTTTATAAGTTTTTAAATGTTTTAAAAATTAGGGGTGTTAAAGTTGGTATCAGAGCCTAAGTTCGACACTAGGTGTTTAAGTACATATGATCTAGGAAGTTTAAGGCACGCAGTGAGGCTATGAGTTTATTTATCATTATCTGCTTATTTCCTCCTTAACATATTTTGTGTTTAGCTTTAAAAATCTCCATAGTTATAGCATCAAGGTAAGGATGCGAATCCCTAACTACCGTTACAATTGGTGCTGATCCTGTAGACATCGAAATGGCACCATCAAGGAACCATACGAGGACCCTTGAGCCTCCTACCCAGTATCAACTAACCCAGAACCTACAACAATTGACTCAGGTCGCCCAGACACTGAGCAACGCCGCCCTTAACAATAATAACCGACCACCCGCGAACCGGAACCCCGACGTAGCTCGGCAAGTCTCGAGCCATCGCCCACCCATCTTCGCAGGGGAAGAAGATCCTACGACCCTCGAGGAATGGATCCGAACGTCCAACAAGATCTTTGAAGTAGTAGAATGCCCGTAGAGACGCCGCGTGGAACTAGCCTCGTTCTACTTTGGACATGAGGCCGACCATTGGTGGGTTCACAAGGGACCTGCCTGCAGACAAGAACCGGGTTTCAACTGGGAAACCCTGAAGGCTCGACTATGGCCCCGCACACGTGAGGGCAACCATGTACGAGGAATTCCTCCACCTAAAACAGGGAATAACCACAGTGGTGGAATACCACAAACGATTCCTAGAACTAGCCCGTTTTGCACCTGAATTGGTGCCTATAGAGGCGCCTAAAGTAGAGAAGTTTGTGGCGGGTCTCGACTTCGAGACTCGAAAGGCTTTAACCTTAAGTAAACCTAGGACCCTCAACGAGGCCTATGCTAGCATTGCTGACCTTTACCGAATCCAACTCCTACAACGGGGAGTTCAGGAACAGATCCGGAAGAGGAATAGTGGAGGTGGAGGACCACCTGTAAAGAGAACAAGGAACGACTCAAACACAAGAATGGTTAACCCACCAACCGAAGGACTGCCTATAAGGTACAACGGGGCTAACGGAAGACAATTCCTTTACAGAAGGTGTGGCAAGGATCATAGGGGCAAGGATTGCTTTGGAAACGCTTTACGATGCTTCAAATGGGGGGTAGAAGGACACAAAGCTTTCCAGTGCACCCAACCCCCAAGTGCAAGACCTGCAACCGCGGTCCAACAAGGGAACACGGACAACCGAGGGAACTACGGGGCACCCGGAAAGGTGTTCGTCATCAGCCGCAACCCAAGCCGACCTCGAAACCGAAACCGGAATCGGCATAGAAAACGTAGCCCTAGGAGACGAAGACCCTACGAATCAATTGGGAGAAAACCCGAAAGAAGAATTCTGTCTAGGATAGAGAAATACGAATCCTTGTAACTACCCCTCTTATTTAGGACCGTTTACTTAGTTCGATTATTTAGGATTTCCGTAATTCTAGCAATAAAATTTATCAGTTAGTTCGACCAACACAGTTCTATTGTTTCGCTCCCGAATTAATAAAAAACGCTACGTCACCTTATTATATCAACTTTGGCAAATTTAGGAACGCAATTGGAAAATCTATCTTGGGGAATTTAAAATCCCGCCTGGAGGCAACTGTTAGTTTGTGGCTCTAAATCCATGAAGTCTTCATCATCCTATACAATCAGACCACGTCGCATGCAACATAGCATCTCTTCTTGCACGTTCGCCGATCTTCATGGAACTATACAGAATTGCCGCATTTCTTGCTAATTTGTAATGTATAAATAGTAGCTTTCTTTTTATTGTAAATTGCTCAGTACATCAATTCATTGAATTCTTTCCTTCTTTATCTTTTAGCGATCACACGTGAACATATATATATATATATATATTTGATTTATATTCTCTTTAAGAGATTAATATATATATATATATATATATATATATATATATATATATATATATATTTCCCATTGGTCGTTATTCATATGTTATTTACATAATTTTCTTTATTTCTATTATTTAACTTCTATAATTCTCAATTTTCGATTCTTCGCTTTCGCATTATTCCGCTATATTCCTAACAAGTGATATCAGAACGATTTATTTGAGAATTATTTTCAAAGATGTCGACTGTCACTAAGTTCGATATCGAGAAGTTCGACGGGAAAATTAGCTTCTCTATCTGGAAGGTTCAGATGGAAGCCGTTATAACCCAGAACAGTTTGAAGAAAGCGCTAGCTGGGAAGATGAAGAAACCGGCTGCATTGACAGATGAAGAATGGGAAGATTTGGATTACAAGGCACGTTCAACCATTTAATTGTGCCTGTCTAAAGAGGTTCTACGTGAGGTGGTAAGTGAGAAGACTACGTCAGATTTATGGTCCGAGCTGGAGTCGCTTTATATGGCCAAATCCCTGGCAAACAAGCTGCGCCTGAAGAAGCGCCTGTACATAATCCGTATGACGGAAGGTATTTCGATTAAATCTCACTTGGATGAATTTAATTCTATTTTATTGGACTTGGAGAATATTGATGTCGTAATTGAAGATGAGGATCGTGCTGTATTATTGCTTGTCTCTCTCCCTAAATCGTACAAGCATTTCAAAGAAATTATGTTGTATGGTAATAGTAGTGATACCCTTACTTTTGACAATGTTAAGTCAAACCTGTTGTCCAAAGAAAAGTTTGACTTTGAAATTAAGTCTGAGGACAAAGGTGAAGGCTTGACTGTAAGGGGTCGTTCACTTGAAACAGAGAGTCGCAATAAAAAATCTAGATCCATGTCCAAAGGACGTAAGTCCAACAAATCCTGTAAGTACTGCAAGAAGCAGGGTCACGATGTGACTGAATGCTTCAAGTTGAAAAACAAGCAAGAGAGAGAAAAGAAGTCTGCTGAAGCTAGTGTTGTTGAAAGTGATTCAGAAGGCGATGTTATGTTATCTGTTAGCTCCGGTGACAAACGGAGCAAAACTGGGTGGATTCTGGACTCTGGTTGTACATTCCACATGTGTCCTCACAATGACTGGTTCGTCTCTCTGGAACCAGTTGATGGTGGAGTTGTCTTGATGGGTAATGATACCCAATGCAAGGTTAGTGGAATTGGAAGTGTTCATATTAAAACTCATGATAATGTTGTTAGGACTCTTACCAATGTTCGGTATATTCCTGATTTGAAACGCAATCTGATATCCTTGGGCACCTTGGAATCTCTGGGGTGCAAGTACATAGCTGAAGGTGGAGTTCTGAAAGTCTTAAAAGGCTCTCTTGTTCGCATGAATGCTTCTCGATCCGGAAGCTTGTACGTCTTGCATGGCAGTATTGTGACAGGTTCAGTAGCGATGTCCTCATCGATTTCTGATGCGGATCTCACTCAATTATGGCATATGCGTCTGGGGCATATGAGTGAGAAAAGCATGCGTCTCCTAAGCAAGAAAGGTCTCCTTGGTGATTCAGGTACGGGTAAATTACAATTTTGTGAGCATTGTGTTTTTGGGAAACAAAAGAGGGTTAGTTTCTCTACTGCTACACACCGTACCAAAGATATATTGGAATACATACATTCTTATTTATGGGGACCGACTAAATTCCAATCTATGGGAGGTGTAGATATTTCATGTCTATTATTGATGACTTCTCCTGTAAAGTCTGGGTGTATTTCTTGAAACACAAAAATCAGGCATTTCTTATTTTCAAAAAGTGGAAAATACTTGTTGAGAATTAGACAGGGAAAAAAGTCAAGAAGCTCAGGACAGACAATGGCTTGGAGTTCTGTGAGTCAGATTTCAATGACTTCTGTTCGCCATACTTCTATACGTGTTCTACTTGCTTTTGTTGCTCTTTTTGATTTGGAGTTGGAGCAACTTGATGTAAAGATTGCTTTCCTACATGGAGAGCTTGATGAAGAACTTTACATGTACCAACCTGAGGGATTTGAAGTTCTTGGGAAGGAACATTGTGTCTGTCATCTACAAAAGTCTCTTTATGGGCTAAAGTAAGCTCCAAGGCAATGGTATAAGCGGTTTGATGCGTGTACGTTGGGGCAAGGATTCTCAAGAAGCCAGTATGATAGCTGTGTCTATTTTAAAGAATTTTCTAATGGGTCTTTTGTCTATTTGCTTCTTATGTTGATGATATGCTCATTGCTTCCCCTGATATGTCTCTGGTTGATGACTTGAAGTCTCAACTAAGCAATGAGTTTGAGATGAAAGACCTTGGTGCAGCAAAGAAGATTCTTGGCATGGAGATACACAGGGATCGTCAAGCAGGTAAACTTTATCTATCCCAGAAAAAGTATGTTGAGAAGGTGCTTGATCGATTCAATATGTCCAATTGTAAACCTGTGGCTACTCCACTTGGTGCACATTTTAAGGTATCCTCTGGTTCATGACCTAAGTCTGATGTTGATGTGGCTTATATGTCAAAAGTTCCTTACTCTAGTGCTGTTGGAAATCTTATGTATGCTATGGTATGCACTAGACCTAATTTGGCTCATGCTGTAAGTGTTGTGAGTCGTTACATGCATAACCCTGGTAAGGAACATTGGAACGCTGTTAAATGGATTCTACGGTACCTAAAGGGTACTTCGTCGTTGGGCTTGGTTTTTGATCGGAATTCTTCTGCATCTACTGATATTGTGGGCTTTGTAGATTCTGATTATGGTGGTGATCTTGACAGACGTCGGTCGCTTTCCAGTTATATTTTCGCTCTTTGTAATTGTGCTATCAGTTAGAAAGCTACGCTTCAGTCTATTGCTGCGTTATCTACGACTGAGGCGGAATATATTGCAGCAGAAGAAGGTGTCAAAGAAGCTACTTGGCTGCGGGGTTTGGTTATGGAACTTGGTGTTTCACAAGGTCACACTATTGTGTTCTCTGATAGTCAAAGTGCTATCCATCTCACCAAGAATGATACCTATCATGCCAAAACCAAACACATTGATGTCAGATATCATTTTATTCGAGATGTTGTAGCTGCGGGAGATATAGTCGTTCAGAAGCTTCATACATTGCAGAATCCAGCAGATATGCTCACCAAGCCTCTACCTATCACTAAGTTCAAGCAGTGCTTGAATTTAGTCGGATGTTCCGGTTGTTAATTTTCACAATGAATTTGATCCAAGGTGGAGACTGTTAGTTTGTGGCTCTAAATCCATGAAGTCTTCATCATCCTATACAATCAGACCACGTCGCATGCAACATAACATCTCTTCTTGCACGTTCGCCGATCTTCATGGAACTCTACAGAATTGCCACATTTCTTGCTAATTTGTAATGTATAAATAGCAGCTTTCTTTTTATTGTAAATTGCTCAGTACATCAATTCATTGAATTCTTTCTTTCTTTATCTTTTAGCGATCACAAGTGAACATATATATATATATATATATATATATATATATATATATATATATATATATATATATATATATATATATATATATAGAATAATGCTCATATGTGGTCATGTTGTTAGGTGTGGTCGTGTGTCGGAATTTCATAATACACCAACAGTGTTAACAACATGCACCAACAGTGTAAGGGAAACACACCACAATGAAATGCAAAAAAACACCAAAAAATATACAACAGACCGAAAAAATACACTATATAACTCACCAACCCCAAATGGTGTATTTCCGAACACTGTATGATGTTTTTACTCACACCTAATGGTGTGTTGTTAGTGATGCGTACATAATTAGCGTGCATTTTTTGTGGTGCATTTCCTGACGTTGATGGTGTATATCTTACTTGACTATTGGTGAATTCTGAAAATCGCCACATTACCACACGGGAAGGGGTCGCCACACCTGAGTGTGACCCTATTGGTCGTTATTCATATGTCATTTACATAATTTTCTTTATTTCTATTATTTAACTTCTATAACTCTCAATTTTTGATTCTTCGCTTTCGCATTATTCCACTATATTCCTAACAACAACCAAATGAAATCAAGCCAAAAGCATGAAAGAAATGCACCAAAAGCATTGATGTAACTAGTAGGGTTCAAAACCTAAACCTCACACTTCCCAAACCAAACACTTAACCATTAAACCACTCTTATTTCTTGGAACCTAAAGGGTACAAAACCTTCTTAAATACCATTTTAAATCCCTAAAATTCCAAAATCCCCAAATCAAAAATCATTCTTCTTCCTCCCTCTTTCTCTCTCTTTTTCTCTCTCCCTCTCTCGGCTACACCGCGAACCACCGTCATCCACCCGGCAAACCACCACCAAATCCCCAGTTGCCCATCATCGCACCACCACCTAGGAAACCACCCGCGAACCGCCCGCGACGCTGCCTCCCGTCGACGACCCGGCCACCCTCGCTGCCATGCAAATGCCGCCACACCACCACCGCCATCCCCGTCCGACGAAGCAGAAGGCCCTCATCATCAACTTCCCTGGGTCCCCGCCGAAGCAGCAACGCCCACCGCCGCAGTCGCCGTTCGTGCATTCACCGGAGTCCTCGCCGGAATTCTCGCTGGAAAATCGATCCCGCATCCGTAGCCACCTCCTAAATTCCTACAATGTCAAAGAGGCCCACCAATGCCCAAGTCCCAGAGTGGAATAATGTTGACTACACGATATTGGGAGGTAAAGCACTAGAACCCGGCAATTTCTCTCCAGAGTTGGTTGATATGCTTAAATTCCAAGGCTTACTGGATATGTACCTCGAGATAAAAGGGGATACGTACCCCGAATTGGTGAATGAATTCTACCACCACTTGGTAGCCACCAAGCGTAGGGACAAGTTGGAGATCACCTCCAAGGTCCGGGGCAAAGAGATAGTGCTAACTGAGGCCCACTTGACTAAGCTTCTGAAGTTGACTGCGACGGGCGTGTCAGATTATGACCGAAAAGCATGGATTAGTACCCGAGACGTGGGGTACGAGGATTGCCTCAGTTACATGCTAGGAAGGAAAGACGGTTTCACTTCGGCCACAAGGCCAATTAAGAAGTTGTTAACTGCAGAACAAAAGCTGCTAGTCTTGATTGTGTGAGACAGCCTGTTGCCCACTAACAACAAGAGCAAAGATGTGGGAAGCCTAGAATGCACCTTTGCCTATTTCCTTAAGCATAAGGTCAAATTCAATTTACCCGCTCTTATGCTGAAGCACCTGGAGTTCTGCAAATCTAGCAACCGACTCAGTTTACCCTACGGAATGATCCTAAGGTGGATCATGGAAAGAAAAGGGGTGGACATAAGCCGGACCGAGGTCAGGCCCATGAGTGGGATGGTTTTCAATGCCCAAAACCTCCACCGCAACGACATCTATCCCGTCGGAGAGAGACAATATACCCTCGAGGAGATTTGCTTGAAACCCCCAGCTGAACAGAGGATGTTAGTGGACCAATTGGGTATCTCGAACAAGAAAATGAAACGAGCAATGCAAGGAAGCGAGGAACAAGAAGAGCAAGAAGAAGAGAGTGAGCCAAGCCAACCGGAACCCGCGCAGGAAAGGGAAAACGCGGGGGACCGAGACGAGAGGTCCACCAACTGTAACACCCCGTGTTACGGCCTTCAATCCCGGATTAATTATTTAATTAATCCCATTAATAATAATTAAAAAGGGATTTAATTTGGTTAGGATTCCCTTTAATTAATTAATGTGGTCCACCATGGATCGTGGACCCTTGCCTAAACTAGAGTCCTAAGCCTATTAGGAATAAAGAGAGTAAACCTTTTACTAGTCAGATTCTAATTAGGAATCCTAGACCTATATATCTATTAGGAATAAAGAAAGTAGGTCTTTACTATTCAGATTATGATTAGGATTCCTGATTCTATAAATAGGGGATTAGTAAGCAATTAGAACCCGTACCACCCATAGTTATATTACACGAAAATATTCCCGGGAGATTCCGCACCACCAAGCCTAGGGAGATCAATCGGATGAAAATCTTAGAGAAGAACCTTAGTAGCGAAGGATTCTGGTTAAGGTTAAGAGGTAAGCCATGTCTCAACAAAACCTATTTTCCTTGCTATAATCTTCTTCTATGGCTCCTTTTGATATACAATTCTATGCTTGTGTCTTGATAAATCTTTTATGATGATTATGATATAATCTTTTATGTGTTGATCTTGATAATCTTGATGATTATAAGAGGATCTTGATAATTGTGTGTTGTTCTTGATAAATCTTGCTGTTTTTTATTTTAAAGATAAAGTTATGATTTTGTGATTTGAATATGAGTAGAGCCCTAGGTTAAATCGTGAATTTTGTATTGTGATATTCTTGGTATGTTTGGGTCGGATTTCGCATGTTCGAGTGTTGATTATGTTTAGAAGTCATGTTAGGATGTGTTTAATGTGATTCTTGGTTTTAATCCATTACTTGATTACGTGGTGTCGTCGTTTGTGTTTAAAAGTGTCTAGACATGGTTTCGGGTTCCACGAAAGATCTCGGGACCAAAGTATTACAAAAGAGTTAGTGGGGGGTAGGTAGGGGTAGGGGAACCTGCCACCTACCCGCTGCCCCCATTGGTGTCGCCAGCAGCGGGCAGGCGGCGGGCAGGCGACTGCCCGCCGGGCACCCGCTGCCCAGAAGTACGCCGCCGGCCACCCGCTGGTTTCTCCCAATGTGGGATGGTGGTTTTTCCCGTTTAATGTTTCCCCATCCCCCGTGGTGTCCCAACGGACCCCATTTGTCGTGCCTGAGTCTAGTTTGATGTTTCGGGTACCATTCGTAGTATAAAAGAGTCTTCTGTATTGCATGATAGTTGAATTGATATCCCGTTGGCCTAGTTGAAAGATGTATGAACCCCTTAGGAATATTCCTAGTATGTGGATGACCACGCATAAGTTTTATTTATACGTTTTCCCCCTTCCCAATATGCTAATGTGGATTGCATGTGCTTGCTATGTGTTATGTGTGCATGATACCCCAATTTGGTTGTGATCAAATTGGCTATACGGGCAGTTGGATGTGTTGAGAACCATCGGCTGTTAACCAGGCCGGTTGCGATCGGTCAGGTATATAAATATTATATAGGGCTGCGGTCCACCGTTTGGTTGAGATCAAACGTTATAAATGAGCTGCGGTTCATAATCTGGTTGCGATCAGAAATACACACTATTTGGGCTGCGGTCCACCATTTGGTTGCGATCAAACGTTATGATGAGCTGCGGTTCATCGGTTGGTTGCGATCAACCCCTTCGTGCTGCGGTACGAGGCAGGGTTCTTTGAGGCAGTGTTAGCGCTATATGCGCTGACCCTCATGTATGGGCATGCGATTGGTCTTGCGGCACCACCAAAATGTGCTTATGTGTTGAGATAATGATTGAATACTGATATGTTGATCGGGTGACCTTAGGGTATATGCTAGCATCTTTATATGCGTGATTATAACTGATAAATGTGCTTGTCCTTACTTGTTGACTCTATTCTTAGTTTTAAATTAGAGTCTCCTAAGTATATATATCTTCCGGCTTCAAAATGGTTTTCCTATATATATATATATATATATATATATATATATATATATATATACCTATATTGTATTTTAACGCGTTGGAGTGGGTTACCAGCATTATTCGCTGAACAGATATATTTGGCTTTGAGGCACAGATGAGTAGCTCCGGAGCGCGCTAGAGGACCAAGGCCTAGTTAGCTAGTTTCCCTTTCGGCCTGGGTGCCATGTTAATATATTGACATTGTTTTGAGGATGTTTAGATAGTATAGCCTGTGCATTTGAGTTCTCTAGCTCAGATGTGGCATAGCACCCCAAACTCCTATGTTTAGTATGCTCTGTTTTGGGATTTAATGATAGTATTACCTCTATTTCCTAAGTATTCAAAGTTTTAAATTTAAGGGGTGTTACACCAACGAGCGTATCCTCGCGCAGCTCTTGAGGAAAAACCGGATCATGGATGGAGGATTCTCGTCCTTGATTCTCGCGACGAGCTCCTTGGACAGGAGAGTGTCGGCAATCAAGGCCATGCTTGGCGCGCGCGAAACTTCAAGCTCGGGAGCAGGAAACCAAGTTACACATAAATCTCAATCCTTACTTGCCTTCTGACTTAGAGGAGAATCTTAGAGAAGAACCTTAGTAGCCAAGTAAGTTTATTAGGGCTAAGAGGTATCCCATGTGTGGTGTACATGCATGCTTCTTAAAGCCATATGGTCTTGTGAAAATTAAATATTGTTAATACCAACATCTAACCATTAATATCAACATTTTATTTTTCACAAGACCATATGGCTTTATTATAATTAAGATAGCTCCACATTTTCCCCATTTAATTTCCATTGCTTTAGAGCTATTGATCTTCTCAAAGCAACTCTTAGAATGAATTCTTAGTTTTCCATTTAATTTCCATTTCTTTAGAGCTATTGATCTTCTCAAAGCAACTCTTAGAATAAATTCTTAGTTTTCTCTTAGACACCGATTCAATTTGAGCAGCTCTCTCTCTCTCTCTCTCTCTCTCTCTCTCTCTATATATATATATATATATATATATATATATATATATATATATATATATATATATATATATACAAGACAATGGAAAAGGGGAAAAATCGAAAAACATTGTCAATAAAAATTAACTTTAAAACTAAATTGGATCCAACCCAAACAAATGGGTCAAACAAATTGACCTGCTCTGATACCAATTTTTGGGATTAAGCGCTTACTATCTTTTCTTACTCTGTTGTGTAACACCTAGCGCCACAATTTGATGGGAAGATTGTAACACCCCGTGTTACGGCTTCCAAATTCGGATTAATTATGGAATTAATTCCATTAAAATATACGGAGTAATACGGAGTAATTGAAAAGGATTTAATTGGGCTAGAATTAATTAGTGTGGTCCACAATGAATCATTGACCCTTATCCTTAATCAAACCTTTAATCCGTTAGGAATAGGGAAAGTGGGCCTTTACTATTCAGATTCTAGTTAGGACTCCTGAATCTATATATAGGGGATTAGAAAGCATTTAGAAACCCTGCCACGATTAATTATACCACTCGAGACATTCCCCGAGGAAACCTAGCAAAGGAATTCCCCACCACCGAGACTAGGGAATTCAATTGGAGGAGAGTCTTAGAGAAGAACCTTAGTAGCCAAGGAAGTTGATTAGGTCTAAGACGTAACCCATGTCTTACAAAACCTATTTTCCTTGCTATTGTTTATTGATTGGTTCCGATTGAATGATTGATTGTGTGATTTTGTATGTGTATCTTGTTAGAGCTTGTCTTTAAGTTTATATGGTGAATTATTGCTATTCTTGATATTCTTGATGGCCCTGTGTGGTTATTGATATGATCTTGTATTTAATTAAACCTAGATGTTGTCCCTAGGGTTTATATCGTGAATCTCGTGTTGTGATGTTCTTGGTGTTATTGGGTGGGTTTATGCATGCTCGGGTGTTGATTCTAGTCTAGGACTTGTCTTTAGGGCTTTGCATATAGATTTCCTAATGTTCTTGAGGTTCCGGATGCTCCTGAACCGTTATGTGATTGATGTCGACTCTTGGCATGTTTAGGAATCGTGTTAGAACGTAATTGGCGTGATTCTTGGTTTAATCCTTGTTAATTGAATCCATGATGTTGTTTTACGTGTGGGAATGTGTTCGGACATGGTTTTGGGCTTCACGAATGAACACCTGAACACCGATTTTACCTTCGTACCAGTGGGAGGTAGGTGGGGAGAACGAGTCCCCACTATCTACTCGCGGTGAACTGCCCGTGATTCCAGTCTGCCCGCCGGGCACCCGCTGGTATATGGACGCCCATCGGCGGGTGGTCCTCCTCCCGCTAGAAAGTGGTGGTGCGGTGGGTCGTTTTCCCCCGTTTGATGTTTCCCCGTGCACCGTTGTACCCCGTTTGATGTTTATGAGCCTCGTATGATGTTTTGAGTACCGTGCTAGCGATTTGTATGTAGCATGTGTCGTTTGTTATTGTACCTTGATTTTTATTGTTGATTGATTGAATGCTGATGGGTGTAGTGATCATTGCGCAATGATGGTTGAGATTGATGATAATGAGATTGTGATTGGTGAAACTGAATTGTTGGCAGATAGCACAACGAGTGCTCGGTTATCATGCTAAAGGCATGGATCACCCCATAGACTTACTGGTTAAAGGCTTGGGTCAGGGTATAAGCACCGCGGTTCCATGTCAGAGCTATATACGCTGACCCCTTGGTAGTGGTGCTAGAGGCACGGTCCATGCGAATGGCACTTCGGTGCTACCATGTTGGCGGACTTATTGGTGGTTTCGGTGTGGGGTATGTAGTTACTCCGGAGGGATAAGGGAGGCGATATAAGGGTGGCCTGGAGGTACAGGTTGGAACTGATATATGGTTGAAGAGGAGTAAAGGTTGGAACTTGGTATAAGGTTAGAAGATAGATTGTGTGTTCTGATAATTACTTGCTAATTGATTGTTACTGGATTCCATTGTCTGCCTTTAATTGTTATTTAAGTGCTTGCCTATTTATTATGCCTTGCAAAACATAGGACGCATGTTAGTGGTATTCACTACAAGAAAAATCGCGATTCGCGACGGAAAAATTCCGTCGCAAAAATGTGAAATTCCGTTGCAAATCGCGTTTTGCGACGGAATTTTTCATTTTCGCGACGAAATTCATTCCGTAGTCTCAAGGCTTGTCGTATTTCATTTCGTGACGAAAAGAATCCGTCGCGAGCGATGGCGACGGAAAATGGTAACGGAATTGTCCGTTGCAAAGTAGGCAACGGAAGTCATTCCGTCGCGAGTCCGTCGCAGTTTTGGCAACGGAAATGTTTCTTTCTGTCGCCATCGCGTGAAAAAATATTCTGTCGTAAAACTCATATTCCGTTACATATTTATGTCATAAAATATAACAACGGATATAATTATTGTCGTGAATCCGACGCTAACTTTTCCGTTGCAAATTTTGTATTCCGACATAAAATTCCATCGTAAAACAACGATAAAACAAATTGTCGTCGCGATTACGTCGCAAACTTTTCCATTGCAGATTTCATCTTCCGCCCCACAAATTCGTCGTAAGAAAACGACGAAACAAATTTCTGTAGTAATTCCATAACTAGATATTCCATCGCAAAATTTGTTAAGGTCACAATATTTGGTCGTGTGAAATAATAACAAAATTATTATTATTTTGTTAAAATTCTAATATTTGTATTTAAAATGTTAATATGCAAACTAAAATATAATATAATTTGTAATATAAAATTGATACTACTTTATAGTTTAAAAAAATTAAATGTTGTACTTAATACCGAATTCATGTCTAAACAACAATATAATAATTCATAAAAGAAAAATCAAATTAAGGTGAATTCGATCGTGATGAAGTTGATGAAGAAGTACCAGCTCTCTCACTCTCAAGAGCATTTAATCTTTGCTGCATAAGAACCATAGAAGCCTTCAAATTCTTAATCTCATCTATAAACAATGAGAAAATAGAACTCATTGAATATAATGGACCACAATTGCATATATTTTTCCAAGATCAAACATTTAACAGACCAGAAGATAGTCTTGTGAGTGGTGACTAACTATTTACAGAATTTTAATGAGAAAAATAAGAAACTATTAGTTTAAATAAAAATAGATTTTGACATTTTAATCTTCTGTAAAATGTCCATCATCTTCAATGTCACTCTAGTACTTATCCCATATTGACCCTATTTAACTTTAGACACACCACCTTTCTACAAGAAACAATGGTAAATATTAAATTGTAAGGCCTTAACTCAGAAACTTCTCATTTAAAACAAGTCCAATTAGTTTAATTAGTATTACTGAATTTCATTGATTATCTTGCCCAAGAAACAACAAAAGAGAGAAGGAATAGATCCCCATTTCAAAAGTAAGTTTTTGAACCTATAGTCTCTATATTTGTATAATCCATTCCACTCAAATCGAAAGAAAATATAAAATTTACATTCAGGATCAATTGTGCAGTCTCTTGATTTTTTATTTTTTTTTGAAAAGAGTTGTGCATCTCCTACTCATGCTGAGGCAACAAAGATCAGAAATATTTTAATACCAAATTTATCACCACAAACATGAAGATTACCCACCAGATCAACATCTTCTCCAAATATTTTTCTTGCCTTCTCTTCATTTCTGACCTGAGAGGATTATGTTTCACAAATATTATCCTACATGACAGTGATGTCAGTAGGATATAGCAATATGAAGGAGCTATACTTGCATTGATAAAATGATAATGATTTAAAAAATTCAAATAGAAAATGCCTTGACTGCTACCATATAACAAATGTCATAGACTTTGTACCTAAGCCACAAAATCCCTAAAGGTCCACAGCTAATGCTTCCTTTGCGCCAAAGAATGAATACCGGATAATCTAAAATTTAAGCAGAAACAAGATGGTCTTTATAATGAGAATAATCAGCAAACTAGCCTTGGGACTGGGAAATGCAATAACAAATTTAACTTGTTAAAGAAGGCCAAGAGAGATGGAAAGAATTATTTCCATAATCACTTATCATAATTATCATCCAAAATAATTTCATGCTTCAATATGCTATCCATCCCAATTACCCATTGATGTTCCATCTATGGTATACAGAACAACTGTAGTTAAAGTTGATGAATTAGGACATCCTTAAGGCCACACGAGAATAAAATTCAATAAACTATTGGTGGTCATGATGCATATACAATTACGGATGTATAATATTTTACATATGGAAATGCATCATTTTCTCCAAAATAAACTATTGGTGGCCATCATAACGTCAGATTGAGATTGTGGAAGTGCAAATTGAACCTTTTTTGCGGTCCTCAATACATTTTCGTCGTTCGGCATCCTGTGTTCCTGCAATTGCTTCTACGCTTCTCCTCTTATGAAACCCCGTTGGAAATTCCCTGCAATTAATGTAGACAGAGCAATAAAAAAAACAATTCAAAACTAACAAGATACAATCAGATGCAACAAAATCACAAAGAAAAATCCAGCAAAAATAAAAATAAAAAAAAAGGGGAAAAGAGGATTAGACGATGAAGACGAAAATCGAGGCCCCAGATATTGAACCAGTAGTACATACCTGGAGAAGATGAGAAGGCTTACACGATGAAGACGAAAATCGTGGAGGCGGGAGTATTTTTTTTGTTTGAGAGGGAATATTTAACTTTTTTTTTTAGAGGGTAAGAGAGGGAAATAAAAAAATCAATTATTTTGTTTTTTATTTTTTTTATAGAAAACTTTATTTTTTATTATCGACTACTCCGTATCTATTATACGGGAGTCACGGGACGTTATGCCCTGGACCCGTGTCCACATGTGCATGGTGGACACGCTGTATATTCATAATTTTTATACTGTAGATTCATAATTTCTATACTGTAGATTCATAATTTTTATACCATAGATTCATAAAATGTATAATGTAGATTCATAATTTTTATACTGCACATTCATAATTTCTGTACTGTAGATTCATAATTTTTATATTGCACATTTATAATTTCTGTACTGTAGATTCATAATGTCTATGCATTTCTTTAATTTATAATTATGTGTCTACAATGCCTTTATTCAAAAAAAATTATTCATTATCAATAAATTAAATAAGAAAAATAATTTCATTAGTTATATTGTCTTTATTTTTCGCCAATATAAAAATTCTCTACATTCAAATTCATCAATTAATATATTCGTTACATTGTCCCTACCATGTCTTTATTCAAAAAAAAATTATTCATTATCAGTAAATTAATTAAGAGAAATAATTTCATTAGTTATACTGTCTTTATTTTTCTCCAATGTAAAAATTCTTTACATTCAAATTCATCAATTGATTATATTCACTACATAGTCTATTATCCTTTTTGTGCACTATTTTTTAATTAAATATCAAAGTTATAATACAAAATAATACTATATATTTATTTACCAAGTATTTTATAAGTATCATGAAAAAACTAAAAAAAAATATATAATTAATAAAGTCAATCATATTAACTACTTGAGGGATTTGTTGACAAAGAGACTATTCAAATCACACAACAAATTGAAGTGGGAAACTACCTCGCAATATCCTTGTTTGACAATCAGCAGTTAGCGGTTAGCTAGCGTTATCGGATTATACTAGCGGATTTGACTAGCGAATTATATCAACGGTGGGTAAAAAGATATTTGAAAAAAATAGCTGTTTAGATTAACATGTAAAATGACGTAAGGGTATACATATATTTAATAATAATAATAATAATAATAGTAATTATTATTATTATTATTATTGTTGTTGTTGTTGTTGTTTTAAAATAATAATAATAATAATAATAATAATTTAATAAAAAAATTTAAAAAATAAATAAAACATATGGAGAGTCGAACGATCGGTTCCCTTAGTTTTGTCACTTTTTTCACATCGGTGGAAAAAGTGGCATGGGAGCCTTAAGGCTCCAATTTAAAAATATAGCTTGCCCATCCGTTGATGGGCAAGCAATGAGCCAGTGAAACTAGCTCTTATTATTCAAAGAATCGAAATGGCTTTACAGTAAATTTTTTTTTATTATTAATAAATATAGAGGTGGTTTGGAGAAATCATTCTCAAAAACGTTAAGTGAAAATATTGTAAATTACAATGTTTGTATTTTCAGTGGTTTGGAACAAATTGTTATTTCAAACTGTTGAATAACCTAATACTTTCTTTAGCATTTTGATCTTTGGGTTACATCATATTTACCAATCGTCCAACATCACAACAGAATTAATTTTTGTTGCCGATTCTATCGCCATAACGTGACAGACATATAGGGCGTTGCATTTTCTATCCCCAATGTGTTAACATATTAGCGACGGAATTAATTCTGTCGTCCCATTCTGTAGAAAAAATAAACTTTACTTCAAAATTTATATATTTTCGCAACGAAAAAAATTCTCGTCGCAAATTCCGTCGTCATCCTCCGTCGTCAATCCCTTGTTGCGAGAATATTTTTCACATTGCGCCAATTCTCGAAACAGAATTTATTCTCATCGCTGATTCTGTAGCAAAACCACGACGGAATCATCGGCTGTTGCCTTTTCCGTCGCTATTGTGGTGACAGAACTTAATTTTGTCGCAATATCCGTCGCCAAAATGTGGGCGCCAAAATTTACCGGTTTTTTTCTCACTTTGCGTCAAAAATCGCTACGGAATTGCATTCTGTCACCATTTCCGACGCAAGTTCGCGACGGAACACATTCCGTCGCAAAAAACTGTCACGAATTAACAACGGATTACGTTCCGTCGCGATATTTCCGTCGCTATTCATGATTTTTCTTGTAGTGATTCGTGATGCCGTTCCGTTGTTATCTGAGTCTTGATCCTGATTTGAAAGCTAGTGTTGCTTAAGACTATATATGTATTCCAGTTTCAAAATGATTTCATATATTTATATTTATTGTACTTAACGCGTGGGAGTGGGTTACTCAGAAACATTCGCTGACGGTTGCTACACCATATGTTTTACAGGTGATGAGCACTTGCTATGGAGCGCGCTAGTCAGACTCGCGGACTTAACTTAGCTCTAGTTTTAGTTGATGGCATGCGTGCCGTGGATTGTATTTGAACATTGACTTATAGATTACACATGTTTGGATAGTTTTACCTGTGCACCTAGGTTTTCAAACCTAGGTGTGGCATAGCACCCCGACTCATATGGATAGTTTATGCTCTGTTTGGATGATTATTATTAGCTTGCCTTTATTTTATAAGTTTTTAAATGTTTTAAAAATTAAGGGTGTTACAAAGATGCTGAAATCAACTCTCGTAACCTGATAGTGAGAGCATTGATTTTTTAGGCTAAAAAAATTAAAAAAGTATAGAACAAATATTATCTTGTAAACAATAATGAAATATTTCAAAAAAAAAACATTTCATTAATTTCCACATAATTCTGCTTGCATGATATATTATTATTATATATGTTCCATACAGATACACAGTCAATTATGCACAATTATTCCCAGGGACGAAACCAGGAATTTTGTTGAGAGGGGGCGAAGAAGCATGGGCGGATCCATCAAATTTTTCGAGTGAAGGTGAAACATTAAAACAAAAGAGATAATTTAAAAAAGAAAATAAATTACCCAAGAAATGTAGGTATATATATTGTTGGATATGGGCGAAAAATAAAACACATCAAAATTTTATTAAAAATATTCATAACAAAATATGAGACATAATTAATTTAATAAAATAATTTGATTAGAGAACACATTATAAAATGTTGTAAGTGTACGAAGTTAGTACACATTAAAACCTATGTTGCTTAATTTTTTTTATTTTATTTTAAATAGATTTAAGTTAGGCTAAACTTTTGAACCATTTCCTATCATATAATATTTAATTGAATGGATGTCAATTATTGGTTATAAGTGAAATGGAAGTCAGCAGATTTGTTATGTACGTGGTGGATGCTTATTATGAGGTTTTCAAATTAAATAAGTCGTTGTGGTTCTTCAAGGCAAATGGATCGGAGTGCTATTAACGTGGATCAAAGCAGTTGGAGTAATATTACTATAAAAAGAAGGTTTTCCCATTATGGAAATTGACGAATTGAGAACTGCCAAATTGAGAGAAAAGAATTTCTATACAGTGCTATCATATTAATCTATTTTGTTACACTGTTCTATGTGGGTTTTATTCTGAGCAGTACTGTCTGTACCTGGGTCAGCTAAAGCTTCACTTGAAGATTGTCAAGGCATGCACGGTTCAGTCCTGAGTTGGTGTTAGGAAGGGTTGGGGTAGTAACGGATGAAAGCCATTTGTACTTACCTCGTGTAAAACTCCTCGGTGAACATCTGTAGTGGATTGGGCAGACGTGGGTTGCCCCGCAGACGTTGGAGAAGCGCCCCGAACTGCATAATAATTTATTGTGTACTTGATTTATTTTCTTCACTTAATTTTTGTTATTTATTATTGATAAATGACTAAATTAATGGATATGATTATAACTTAATATAAAATCAAGTTGAACATTAGTATCGTATTGCATTCAAGATTCACGGCACACTTTCAATTGGTATCAAAGCCCGGAGACTTAAATTATTAGTCTATCGATCTGGCTATCCCGTGCTTCTTGAACTCAAGTTTTCAACGGTTTTTATTGCTTTTATTTATTCTATTACTTTGTTCAATCTCACGGTTTGTTGAGTGTTTCAGAATGGATCGTGTTAAGGTTCTGTTGGAAAAAAATAGCTTAAAATGGCATATTAAGTGGCTATTTTGTGGTACAATTATCAGTGGGGTCCACTTCCGATTTGGGTCGGGTCAAAGTGGATTCGGATTCTTCGTAGTGAGACGAAGAGATCGATATATTGTACGCTCAAAACGGATAATGGGTGAATGAGATATTGATTCTCAAAGTAGACCCATTTGAGTTGGAAAATGAAGGGAAAAAGTGAGCTTTTGTCCCACATTGGTTTCGAAAGAGGATTTGCCCCCCTTATATACAAGAGCTCTTTTGAAGCTTGTAGAATTGTATAGCATAGAGGCTCTCTCGCGCGCGGGGGGGGGGGGGGGGGGGTGGTGCAAATCAAATTCCAATTAGACGAGATTGAAAAAGGCTTGATTAAAGCCCGAGCTCGTGTGCGCCGGCACCTGGGTGTCCTTGCGGGCTAAGTTAGGCCAAACTTCGGTGCCAGTTTCTCCAACAGAGAGCCACTGAGGTTTCGGCCACCTCAGGCCTTGGCCGAAATTTGCATGTTTCGGCTTGGTGCCCGAAAGTTCGGCCTTTTCGTGGCTAAACTGAAGATCCTTCTGTGACCGTTGGGGTTTTAATTCAGCTGTTACGAAGTTAATTCTTTGGAATTAATCCCAATTTTAATTTTGAATTAAAACCCAAGTTAGTGGTTGCTATTACAGAAGTTGTGGGGGTGCCTTTTAATGCCAAAATAAAAGCTATCTAACTCCTTGATCCCTATATAAGAGAGGGTAGTGAGAAGTAGATTTACACACAGAGAGAACAACAACAACACTACACGAAACTTTGTTTTTCCAGCCTCAAAACTCTGCTTCTACTCCTCTTCTTAGCCATACTGTGTTCATAGCCATTGTCTTGCTCGCCAGATTCTTTGTTTGAATGCTCAAACATTGAATCATAACAAGTTTTATCCTGGGAAGCCTAGGCCACAACGCTCCTAGCATCTTTGGGAGGTGGCAAATAAGGTTTTAAGGAAAGAGTGATCGCTTGACTCTTGCAAAAACCCAACACCAAACACTAGCCAAATTTCTCCATCTTTCCTTCCTTTATATTTCCAGGAAATAATAATCTTATTTTTTGATTATTATTTGTTTTTCTACCAACGGTACCAACAGTCTTAAAACCTTATTTATTTGTTTTCCTGTTGGTGGTCTTCTCCGAATTTCCTTGAAGAAAATGGAGCATCCCGTACTGCCAATCGATGGGGAGGATAATGTTGTTGCGGACAACAATGGAAGAAACGACAACAATAACGTTGTTGCGGATAACAGTGGAGGAAATGGTAACAATGTTGCTAAGAGGGATATATTCCCATGTCTCGGGTACCTTCGGTACTGAGTGGTTCGCCTGAAAAGTCGGAGAAGTTCACCGGTGTTGGTTCGAACTTCAAGAGGTGGCAACAGAAAATGTTGTTCTACCTAGCAACTCTCGGCTTGGCAAGGTTCTTGTCTGAGAAGGTTCCCGAGTTGAAGGAACAAGATGCACAATCCGTGATGGCGGTTGGCTATTGGAAGGATTTGGACTTCCTTTGCCGAAACTACATCCAGAATGGATTATGTGACACGCTATATGATGTGTATCGAAAGATAAGCACATCAAAAGCGTTGTGGGAAGCTTTGGATCATAAATACCGAAGTGAGGATGCTGGCTCAAAGAAATTTGTGGTTGGCCGATTCCTCAACTTCAAAATGGTTGATTCAAAAACCGTGTTAAGTCGGGTAGAAGATTTGCAATTAATCTTCGATGAGATCCGTGACGAGGGCATGGTGCTAAGTAAAGCCTTCCAAGTGGGATCTGTGATCCATTTGTTGCCTCCAGGTTGGAAGGACTTCAAGAACTACCTTAAGCATATGCGAAAGGAGATGAATCTGGAGGACTTGATCCAGCGACTCAGGATTGAGGAAGGGAACAGGACGAATGATAGGAAAGTTCCTATCGCTGTTGGCACTAAGGCCAATGTTGTGGAGCACGGTAAGAGCTCCAAAAGGAACAAGAAGGACAAGCGAAAGCTAGGTCCGAAAGGTGGCATTACCAAGAACAAGTTTCCTGGTGAATGCTACAATTGTGGCAAGCATGGCCACAGAGCATCTGAATGCAAGGCTCCAAGGAAGAAGAACAAGAGTTCTGAAGCCAATGTTGTTGGAGATAGCAGTCAGAAGGAGGTCGAGATTAGCCTTTCGGCTATGGTGACCGAGGTGAACCTCGTGGGCTCAAACCCTCGTGAGTGGTTCATTGATACCGGGGCAACCAGGCACTTTTGTTGCAACCGAGAGATGTTCAACACCTTTGAGACCGTTGAGGGTAAAAAGGTGTGGATGGGAAACTCTGCTCAGTCTGCTGTGGAAGGCATGGGCAAGGTGGTTCTGAAGATGACTTCCAGGAAGGAACTAACATTGAAAAACGTGCTGTATGTTCCTGAGCTGAGGAAGAATCTTGTGTCTGGATCTCTGTTGAACAAGCATGTCTTCCGCATGGTGTTCGAGTCAGACAAAGTAGTTTTGTCAAAGTTAGGGATGTTTGTTGGTAAAGGATATGTAACTGGTGGGCTTTTTAAGTTCAATGTAATTCCTATTATCAATAAAAGAAAAGTTAATTCTGTTTACTTGCTTGAGTCTTCCAATTTGTGGCATGGTAGACTAGGTCATGTTAATTTTAATTCTATGCGTAGATTAATTAGCATGGACCATATTCCTAACTTTCAAATTGACACAAATAACAAGTGTGAAATTTGTGTTGAGGCAAAACTAACGAAGTACATTTCAAATCGGTTGAAAGGGAAACTGAACCACTAGAATTAGTCCATAGTGATTTGTGCGATTTTAGATCGATACAAACGAGAGGTGGTAATAAGTATTTTATCACATTTATCGACGATAGCACACGATACTGCTATGTGTATTTTCTTAAAAGCAAAGATGAAGCCGTTGATAAATTCGTTCTTTATAAGAATGAAGTGGAAAACCAACTTAATCGTAGATTTAAGAGGGTTAGAAGCGATCGAGGTGGTGAGTACGAAGCACCTATTGGTGACTTTTGTGCGAGTGTAGGTATAATACACGAGCGTACTGCACCTTACTCACCTCAATCGAAGGGTGTTGTCGAACGAAGGAATCGTACATTGAAAGATATGATGAATGCGATGCTTATAAGTTCGGGCCTACCTCAAGATGCATGGGGTGAGGCGATTTTGACAAGTAATTACCTTTTGAATAAGGTACCCCGCAAGAAGCTCGATAAGACTCCTTATGAGCTGTGGAACTATAGGAAACCTTCTTACCAGTACCTGAAAGTGTAGGGGTGTCTTGCCAAAGTTTTGGTGCCAACACCTAAGAAAGTAAAGATAGTTCCTAAGACGGTGGACTGTATCTTTATTGGCTATGCACATAATAGTAGTGCTTATCGGTTCTTAGTACATGAGTCCCATAATCCGGACGTACTTGAGAACACGATAATAGAATCAAGGAATGCATATTTCTTAGAAAATATATTTCCTTGTAGGTCCAACGAGAGACCTAGTACGTCAAAACGAACGTTTGACGAAACTATGGATAATGATAGTGGGGAATCGGAGAAAGAACCCGAGCTCGAGCCGAGATGCAGTAAGCGGGCGAGAGTTGGAAAATCATTCGGTCCTGATTTTCTAACTTACTTGTTAGAGTACGATTCGGGTACTCTAACTTGTTTATTAGAAAATGAACCCGATTTTCTATCTTGTTTGATAGAGAACGAGCCTCGAATGTATGTAGAAGCCGTGACTTCTACGGAAGGACCAATGTGGAAAGAGGCTATAAAAAGTGAAGTGGATTCTATCCTACAGAATCACACCTGGGAACTTGTTGATCTTCCTCCGGGTAGTAAACCCTTAGGATCCAAGTGGGTTTTTAAAAGGAAGAAGAAACCTGATGGTTCCATCGAGAAGTATAAGGCTAGGCTTGTAATCAAGGGTTACAGGCAACGCGAGGGCCTCGATTACTTCGACACGTATTCTCCCGTGATGAGAATAAACTCCATTAGGATGATACTTGCCATAGCCGCGCTGAGGAACTTGGAAGTTCATCAAATGGATGTGAAAACCGCTTTCTTAAATGGCGAATTAGATGAGGAAATCTATATGGAACAACCCGAAGGGTTTGTGGTTCCGGGCCAAGAAAGGAAAGTGTGTAAGTTGGTTAAATCGCTCTATGGTTTGAAACAAGCGCCTAAGCAGTGGCACGAGAAGTTTGACCATGCGATGTTAACTAACGAGTTTAAAATAAACAAAAGTGACAAATGTGTCTACGTTAAGGAAAAGATAGACGGTTACGTCATTCTTTGTTTATATGTCGATGATATTCTCATCGTTGGTAGTAATGATTGGATGATCAAGTCTACCAAAAACATGTTAAATGCGAGATTTGACATGAAGGATATAGGTTTGGCTGATTTAATCCTCGGGATTAGAATCATTAGAAGACCTTATGGTCTTGTGTTGATCCAATCACATTATATTGACAAAATCCTTGAGAAATTTAACAAGGATGATGGTCAAATGGCTAGAACACCGTTTGATACAAACATTCATCTAACCAAGAACCACGGAGAGGGTATTTCACAAGTGGAATATGCTCGGTTATTGGTAGTTTGATGTATCTTATGAGGCCGAATATTGCCTATGCGGTTAGTAAACTCAGTAGATATAGAATTAACCCCGGTGCCATGCACTGGAAGGCAATAGTAAAGGTTATGAGATACTTGATGTATACTCGTGACCTTGGACTGCACTACGGGAGATATCCCGTTATACTTGAAGGGTATAGCGACGTGAACTGGATATCTAATATTAAGAACTCTAAGTCTACGAGTGGCTACGTGTTTACACTAGCTGGTGCAGCCGTTGCATGGAAATCCTCTAAGCAAACTGTGATAGCTAGATCCACAATGGAATCTGAGCTGATAGCCTTGGACAAAGGTTGTGAAGAGGCTGAATGGCTACGCCATTTTATAGAGGATATTCCTAATTGGGAAAGATCGGTACCTCCAAGATGTGTGCATTGCGATAGTCAAGCCACAATTGGGAGAGTACAGAGTCATATGTATAATGGTAAGTCGAGACATGTGCGTCGTAAACATAATACCATTAGACAACTACTCACAACTGGTTTTGTCTCGATTGACTACGTAAAGTCAAAAGACAATATAGCGGATCCCCTAACCAAAGGGTTAGGCAAAGAAGTTGTGGAGAAGTTGACACGAGGAATGGGTCTAATGCCCTTGGACTAAAAAGTTCTATAGTGGATACCCAACCTAGCTGGCACCTAGGTTCATTGGGACAACTAAATTATGGAACGGAGCGCGTCACTGTGGGGGTCTCGGACTCCCTACCACTCCTCGTTAAAACAGCGACTCCCGCACGAGGCTAGCATGTTGATGCTTTAATGATTCTTGAGTATGCGAGATACTCGAGAAAGAATCACCTATGTTAGAGAGAAGTGAGGGTCGCTTCAAAGGAGAATTGTTGGGCACAATTCTTTAGAAACTCTCGCAGAACCAGGAACGGTGACCCACGACCAAAACGGGCACACTCGTGAGAGCAAGAGCATGGTTGGGAGATTCATGTGTGAGATATGTCATCGTCTACACAAACGGCAGTCGGTTCAAAGACATCGCGTTATACCGTATAGCCAGTAGAGTAAACATGTCTTCACGAGGGAATGTTCAAAGGGTATAGTGACTCCCTACCTATCCTATGCAGGGATCGACCGTTTGAACACAGTTTTTTCCGATTTCAAAATACCCCGAAAATCAATTTCTCATTCATATGGGGGATTGTTGGAAAAAAATAGCTTAAAATGACATATTAAGTGGCTATTTTATGGTACAATTATCAGTGGGGTCCACTTCTGATTTGGGTCGGGTCAAAGTGGATTCGGATTCTTCGTAGTGAGACGAAGAGATCGATGTATTGTACACTCAAAACGGATAATGGGTGAATGAGATATTGATTCTCAAAGTAGACCCATTTGAGTTGGAAAATGAAGGGAAAAAGTGAGCTTTTGTCCCACATTGGTTTGGAAAGAGGATTTGCCCCCCTTATATACAAGAGCTCTTTTGAAGCTTGTAGAATTGTATTGCATAGAGGCTCTCTCGCGCGGGGGGAGGGGGGTGCAAATCAAATTCCAACTAGACAAGATTGAAAAAGGCTTGATTCAAGCCCGAGCTCGTGTGCGCCGGCACCTGCGGGCACGAATGTCGTTCGGAAATTGGTTGGCCTTGCGGGCTAAGATTTTAAGGAAAGAGTGATCGCTTGACTCTTGCAAAAACCCAACACCAAACACTAGCCAAATTTCTCCATCTTTCCTTCCCTTATATTTCTAGGAAATAATAATCTTATTTTTTTATTATTATTTGTTTTTCTACCAACGGTACCAACAGGTTCTTCCCCAGTTAACGGGCGACAACTATGCTTATTGGAGAGCACGCACACAAACGCATCTAAAAGCTGAAGGAGAAGCTTTTTGGCGTTCTATTGTGATGGGTTGGACTATTCGACTAAAGGTAGTACTAGTGCTGACGATCCACAAATGGCAAAACCTGAACCTGAATGGATCCAAACTGAAATAACTAACGCTGGAAATAATTATAAAGCACTAGGTACTATTTACCAACTAATACATGAAAGTCAATTTCCCATAGTTGCAGTTTATGGTTCAGCTAAATGTGCGTGGGAAGTCTTGAGTCAACCTACGAGGGCACGAATTCGGTGAAGCAATCGAAGTTGCAACTAGTGCAGTCTGACTTTGAAGAACTTCAGATGAGCGAAGAAGAAAACATCACTAGCTTCCATAGCCGAGTGCAAGAATTGGCGAATCGTGCAATGGTCCTTGGTGAACCTTTTACCCAGGCAAAGCTGGTAAAGAAAATTCTGAGATCTCTACTGCTAAGATTTAGGTTGAAACAGGTGTCAAAGAATTCCTGCAACAACAAACCACAAAAAAGATCAATGTCAAATACATCAAAAGCTAGCCCCAAGACAGGCTCATCAAATTTCAAGCCTTCCGCCTCATGTCCAGGGTAGTCCAAAGACGAATCTAACAATAAAGTGATTAAATGCTATGAGTGTGAAGGTTTCGGTCACGTCCAAGCGGAATGTCCTACCTATCTAAGACTTAAGAAATCTATGTCGGCCATTACATGGAGTGACGACGAACTTGAGATTGATGTAGCTAGATCTGACGCAGAAGAAATTTCCGGTAACTTTGTAGCATTCACTGCTCGTGTTTCAGCATGTTCGGAACTTGGAGACATAGCTGATTCAGAAGGAGGCAAATATGGCTCCGCGGAAGATTTTGATTTACATGCTTTGTCTTATGAAGTAGAGTTTGTATCCCAAGTGGGAAGCCCTACGAAAAGCTAATCATCAATTAACTAGTGAGATAGGAATCTTAGCCAATGCTAGTAAAGTGTACCAAAATCAAGTAGCTGATAGGGATTTACTGCTTAAAGAGGCGTCTGATCGAGAAGAGAGACTGAAACAGGAGGTACAGACCCTGAAGCAGGAGCTGAGCACCTTCAAAAGACAAATTCAAATGATGGACACAACCTCAACACTTGACCAAATACTTGATTCAGGAAGAAAGTCTTCTGCAAATTTTGGTCTGGGTTTCACCGGGGGTACTTCAAAAGATAAAACTGCATTCGTTAAAGCATCAGGACCAGATCCAGTGGACATACTTGAATCTAGTTCAGCGAGACAAAATAATGGTATAGTACAGTCAAATAAACAATTTTATAAACTCTATAGCCCCGTGTGTCATTACTGTAGGTTGTGTGGCCATATCAAACCCGAATACTACTATTTTTACAAAGATCAAAGGCGTGAGAAGTTCATCCACAAACACATTGCACCGTTTGTAAAACAAGTGTGGGTTAGGAAAACCGATTTCGTCTCTCAAGCAATTCCTAAAGCATCTCAAAATGATAATTGGGAAACTGCTTACTAAGGGTTGCAATTAAGAATAATAGGTAAATTTCTAATTTCGTTTATTTTAATTGTTTTATCTCATAAGATTTGCTATTGTTTCGGGTTATATTATTCTAAGCAGCTTAGTTCATAAGGAAATCAAATCCTTTTTTTTCCCTCTCTGGTCAAAATATTCCTTATCCTGCTACAACTTTAATTCCCAATTTTTGCAATCTTCCATCCAATCAAAACCTTTTTCCTTAATAAAAAAAAATGCATCACCGCCCAGACCGCTACAGCTGTTCCTCGCCGCCATCGCCCATCTCCAACTGCCTCGTCACCGCCGCACCGCCATCTCTTCCGCCTGAAGCCACCATTGCCGAAGCTGCTTCTACTTCAAGCCCCGCCTGCCACTGCCGTAGAAATTGATGAACCAACCACCACCGTCAGTGCAATTCAGTCTGCCACCGCACCAGTCACCGCACAATCCCAAACCACCATTGTTGGTTCCTAGTCTGACGCCACCACTGCTCTATCGTCGTCTGCCGCCAATCGCAATTGCTTCACCATCCGATGTCGTCGCTGCCTACACATCAAGCATCGTTGCCCAGCCACCATTATCGCCCAGCCGCACTGCCGCCAACAAGGAGATCGCCAACGTGCAAAACACCTTGGCTGCTTCTGTCTCGCCCACAGCTGGTGATCATCCATCTTCAAAATTAATTTTTTTAGCCATCATCTTTTGCAATAAGGTCTACAGGTCCATCTCTTTATAATTCCTCTTTTTTTTTTTTTTTTTTTTTTTTTGTTAATCTTATGATCTTTTCTAGAGTTTCAATGTTTATTGTGTCATGTGAAATACCTGCAAATATTTTTGTGTGTCTAAAGCTGAGTTTTTAGTGTTCCTTTACCTAATATGGTGCCTACTACTTTAATATCTTTGCCTTCCACAAATCTTGTCAATACTTCAACTTTGCTATATTATGCATCTGTGATAGGATCTTTTTTAGGCACATGGTTTTTTTTTTTTCTTTTTTGTCTCTAATTTGTCCTTACTTGCTATATCGATTGTTTTGCCTGGATTATTCTTTGCATTTTGTTTCTGATTGTTTTCTATGCGTTCACTAAATGTTCTATTTACTTTGTTTTGCGTGCTTTTTAACTGATAATCATGCTTTTGCTTAGGTTATTTTGTTGGTGTTTCCTGTGTTAAAATATGTTTGCTTGGATGATAAATTTGGTGAAATTTGATTAATGTGTTTATTCTCTCATGGTACTTTATGTTTTATGTGATTGTGTTTTATTTGATCCGGTCATGACCGTATTTGAGTTTGCTTGTGTGCTTATTGTGCTAACTGTTATGATCGAATTCTTGCCTGAAGTTGCATTATATGAATCTCTGCCTGAATATGCATTACTTGAATGTGCTTACTGTCTTATTTACCAATATCTTTTGAGTGACCCAATTTTAAGTTTGCATTATTTGTGTGTGTTTTCCGTACTCTCTGTTATGAATCTGTTTATATGAATTTGTGTTTGAATTTGCTTTACCTATGTGTGAAATGTGTTTACTACTTGGATATGCTTTATTTTCTTTATCTGCTCCAACTTGATTTGTGTGTCTTTATGTGCTTATATGTTATTTGCTGAATTGTTATCAAGTTCTGCATGTTTCCGGTTCTAATTTTCTTGTGCAGGTTCGGTCCAATCGGGCACCCTGTCAGACTCAATCCACTATTGATGTTCACCTTTGTCAATTTATTGGCAAAAAGGGGGAGTATGGTTGGATTAAAGGGGAGTATGGATTAAGGGGGAGTTTTGGATTTCGGGAGTAAGGGGGAGTTTCTTTGGTTTGGTACGTTCTAGTTGTTTTTTTGGAATAAGGGGAGAAGTAAAAAAGGGGGAGTAATAGTTAAATGGTTGGTGTATTGGCCTGACTATGACGGCTGCATATGGTAATTTTTGGTACTACTACTCTATGGTACTCTATTTGGTAATCTCTGACTAATATATCACTGTCCAGTTATGAAGTTTATGGTTATTAATATATCTCGCTCCAGTATGAAGCTTATTGATAGATCAGCTTTTATTTAGCTAATCTATCTACTGATTATTGTTTGACTTTTTGGGTAATATTTATTCTCTGAATATTGAAGCTTCACTGGATTCATCAACAGTATAGATTTTTTGGAACTTAATACAGTGGGTTCATGGATGGAACATGGTCCCAATGAGCTTTTGTGATTATTTATTTCTTATCTTAGGGTATTGTATAACACATTTACTAAGGGCTTTTAATAAAATTAATTTATTTCTCTTGTTTGCCCAAAGTATAAGATGCTATAGGTTTTTGCCAAATAAATTGCCAAAGGGGGGGATTGTAAGTGTACAAAGTTAGTACACATTAAAATCTATGTTGGCTAATTTAATTTATTTTATTTTAATTAGATTTAAGTTAGGCTAAGCTTTTGGACCATTTCCTATCATATGATATTTAATTGAATGACTATTAATTATTGGTTACAAGTGAAAGGGAAGTCAGCAAATTTGTTATGTGGTGGATGCTTATTATGAGGTTTTCAAATTAAATAAGTGGTTGTGGTTCTTCAAGGCAAATGTAGTGCTATTAACATGGATCAAAGCACTTGGAGTAAATATTACTATAAAAGGAAGGCTTCCCCATTATGGAAATTGACGAATTGAGAACTGCCAAATTGAGAGAAAGGAATTTCTATACAGTGCTATAATATTAATCTATTTTGTTATATTGTTCTATGTCGGTTCTATTCTGAGCAGTATTGTCTGTACCTGGGTCAGCTGAAGCTTCACTTGAAGATTGTCAAGTCATGCACGGTTCAGTCCTGAGTAGATATTAGGAAGGGTTGGGGTAGTAACGGCTGATAGCCATTTGTACTTACCTCGTGTAAAACTCCTTGGTGAACATCAATAGTGGATTGGGCAGATGTGAGTTGCCCCGCAGACGTATGAGAAGCGCCCCGAACTGCATAATAATTTATTGTGTACTTGATTTATTTTTTCACTTAATTTTTGTTATTTATTATTGATAAATGACTAAATTAACGGATATGATTATAACTTAATATAAAATCAAGTAGAACATTAGTATCGTCTTGCATTCAAGATTCACGGCACACTTTCAATTGCACATCTCATTTTTAATATAAAATAATATTATATATATGTGTGTGTGTCTGTGTGTGTATTTTATTAAATATTAAAAAAGCTATTAATAACGTGATTGTGTTGAAGCCAAGAGAAACTGTAAAATTGTGTTAATGTCAACAAAAAGATTCAAACTCTGATCCTTCACTATAACCAAACATATGCTCTGTCAACTAATTTATCTCACTTCTTGTTAAAATTTATTTGTTTTTATACTAATACTAAAACTTGTACTACATATATACCAATCATTATACCGTGCACCACGGCGCCCATAGCACTGTGTGCCTCGCACCTCCCAAAACGACGTCGTTTTGTTAAGTTGTTAAAAAAATCCACTATTTTAAATGCACATAAATTCATAACAGAATACACAGGACCGGCCCTGGACATATCTGGCCCTGGACATATCTGCCCAGGTCCTTTGCACAGGGTCCCCAATTTTTTGGGGGCCCCATATTAAAAAAAAAAAAAAAGGCTTTATATCTTGTATTTTTGTGGGGATTGAGCATAGACTCCACACCATAATCTCTCTCCTCTGTGAAGCTGCCAAACAATCCCTAAAAGAAAGTAGGCTTCATGTTCCTTCCGAGAGGAAAGCTACCTACATGCAATCCAAATGGCTCTCTCAAAATTGCAAGAAAATCCCTTTCTCACCACTCTGATCTGTACATAAATAATATATATTCAGTCGTAATGTTGTCTGAGGCTAGGTTTTTTTTCTTTTTCTTTTTCTTTTTTTTTTTAAAAAATAAATTCTAATACATAAAGCAAAAGAATTTTATATTATTACCTAATGGACTGTCTAGACAGGAAAACATTGGAGGAAGTGTGTAGTTTCTTCCAATTTTGGACGAGGTAGTTTCGGTATCGTTATGGCTGGTTAGGGAATTTAGTGTCAATGCATGTAAATGTTGAATTCACTTTTGAATTCTAAGAGGAAAATTTTTAGAGTTAATTTTGGATTTAATCCTCTCACTGTTTATTCATTTTTAATTTTAGTATTAGACTTTTAAAGTTATTGAATTTAAAAGGTGTTTGGTAAATAGCTGCTAATTGATTGGGTTAGTGAGTTTAGCTAGTTAATAACATTAGCTGATTGTAGTAAAATGTTTGGTAAATTAGTTGTTAGCTGATTACATACAAAATGACATTTTTAAAAAATTAATCGAAAAAGATATTTTGAGCAGCTTTTTGAATTTTACTTACGATCAAGTATATGTTGCAAGAGAGACTTAATGAATTAGCTTTAATCTCTATTAAAAATGAGATTTTGAAAGAAGTTGATATTAAAAGTTTGGTGGATGATTTTGTGTCTAAATGTGCACGGCGCATGTCACCTTTTAAATGAAATTTAGATATATTTTTTATGCAATAATATTTATATTTTGAATTTCTGACACAACTTTTTGAACAACTATTATTTATATATATAACATATGAAAAAAGGGGCCCAATTTAAAATATTGCACAGGACTCTATTTTTTATTGAAACAACCCTGAGAATACACATAAACTCATAACAGAATACAGATAATCTAACATAATACATAATACACATAATGGGGTTTGGTTAACATAATACACATAAACTCTTAACTGAATACACAAAAACTCATAACACAATACACATAAACTTTTAGCTGAATACATATAATGGTGTTTGGTTAAACTCATAACACAATACACATAAATTTTTAACTGAATATACATAATGGAGTTTGATCTGTTCGGACGGACAGAGTGACGTCAACATGAAGCACACGCGTTTTGTGCCTAAGTGCACATAGGTGCATGATATAAATTGCTCATATATACATACAACTATTATATATGGGGTGGGGATAGGAAGGGGGCAGCCTGCCCCTTTTAATTTTGGCTCCGTCCATGATTTTTCCTTCGTTAACAAGTCAAACTGGAAACTAGTTGAGGCCATGGGGGGTTTGGTTGGTCAGCTTACAATGGACTGAAACCTCGTAGTTTTCGAAACGTCATCAGCTGCTAGCGTCGAACTGCTGATTACACCAGCAGACATTAGTGTCATCTGATTAAGACTGAATTATTAAAACAAGTCTCCGGAGTACGTGTAGAATTGTGAATTTGTGAGGTTACTTAGATTGCATTAAGGAATCTGCGTGTCATCATTATAAATAAATAAATAAAATGTGGTATTCGAATCGATGACATGATATATTAATTGTTATCAGTATGTTAAAAGTTATATGTGTTAGATAACAATTTGACTAACATAAACTTAACGAGTAATATAATCTAACTTTGTAATAGCGGAAGTTTCAGAATCATTCGAATATCCCTAGCCATAGTCGTTGGTATTGCCTGGATAGTAAACCTGCAGAATAAATATGTTTTGTTTACCACTTTTTTCCCGAATACTTGATGGTGCGTGTATACTGAATACGGGAGCTGTGGTAGGACTGTTTTGCTTAGAAGCATACATGCCATCAATGTAGGCAGATATTCAGTTAAAACTAAACTGAATATCCTTAGTTACGTTGCATAACATATTAAGTCACCAATTGACTTAATCTCCTACTTGCACCACAATCACCGAATAATATAATATATTATATTTAAGGAAAATACTTACATTCTTCCACTTGGTGCCAGTACTGGCACAACCTTCATTAAAGAACAAAACACATGAACCATAGTAATATGTCCTCTACTGATCAAGTGAGTAGTATCTTCTATGATCACATGCATTTAGATTCCCTAACTTAGGTTCTTTATGAACAAATCCTACGTTTATTCTTAGTCACTTAAGAAATGTTTATCAAAATATATTATGTGTACAACTGAAAGAAGAAATCATCCAAATTCACTGTATGATCTCTAAAATCTTAGAAGCTAGCATGCCTTAAAGATCTCTTAAACGTTAGCATAATGCCAACTATATCCTATGACTTCTTTATAATAAGTTAACTTAAATACTACCTATAACGGCTAAGAGCTTGAAGTTGACACGTCTGTCACTCCCACTCATTAAGATAGCCAAAAGATATTCAAGTCACAGAAACATTCCAATAACTTAGACAACAAACCCAAAATTCTAAGTACATAAATTTGGAATCTTAAACATACACCATAACTTCCCAAATAATCTCAAGGTCCACCTCAAAATTAACTGAACATTATGAGTCTTACTTATGTCTTGCAAAATTATTTTGAGCCTTACAAACCAAAATGACCCAGGATCAAGTTTGAAAAAACTAAAGACTGTATTAATCGCTAAAAAATTTATTAATTGGCAGTGCACCACAAGTTACTATACTTTCGTTCTAATAAATTCCTTAATATTGTTACAACATTTTCATAAATATGTTGTACAACCAAACGTTCAATAAAATGAACTTATGAATTTATAAGAACAAAAACTAAATTAATACTTGTGGAAACTTTTGGACTTATTGCTAGATAATGCACAATCCAGTTTGGAATGTATGAAGACAATTAACTCCATCAGCTTTAGTGGAGTATTTTAATGACCTTTTTCTAAATGATCACTCCAAGTGATTAAGATATTCTTTAGTCGAACTAGTCAAACTATTAAAGATATAACACTCATAATTGATTTGACTAACTAAATAATGAAGATATAATTCCCCACCATTAGTTGAGCATATATATTAAATAATCAATATTTGGTTTCAATTATAGTCCAAGTAAAGAAATAATTAATGAGGACATAATTCCCCACCATAGTTGGACATATTAAAGTAATAAAACACATCTTCCAAAATCCAGTTAGAATTTGACTCAAAAGATACATTTTATTATTGGAATCCAAAAGAGGTATATCGTATTGTAAGTGTAAAAAATGTTACACATTAATACCCATTTTAGTCTGTATGATTTTGAGTAATTGATAATATTTTAATTGAGATTGAGATTGATTTCAAAAAATTGAGATTGAGATTAATATTTTAATTTGTTGAATTGTAGGTTTGTCTGCAGACCTTTAGCTCGTGGAGAACAGTAATAAAGAGTAATAATAGCAGGAAGAACAAGAATAAAGAACAGAGAAAAGTAATTCTTATTATCATCATCAATCTCTGTACAGCATTACAATGATATATATAATCTCTATCGTAATAGCCTTTATGACTCTTACAACATTAGGAATCCTACAGTATGAAGAATCTTATCATCAATATAAAGCTAGAATAATGTCCACATAAGGTTTTACAATACCCCCTTAGACATTCTTTTACCATAATCATGCCTCGTTAAAAACTTTCTAGGAAAACCGTGTGGGAAAACCTAGACAAGGGCCTCATTAAAAACTTCACTAGGAAAACCACGTGGGAAAAACCTAGTTGAAGAAAAGAGTACATGATATATGTAAAACAAATATTGCATTGGTCACCTCATTAAAAACCTTAACTTAAGAAAACCTGTGGGAAAAACTTAGTTAATGGAAAAAGAGTACAACCATAAGCCTTAAGGGAATAATTGTAACACCCCCGATTTTAAGCAATAAACAAAGGTAATTAAAACCTAAAGATAGAGATAAAACTAAACAATAAACATTAAGAGTCGCGGAAGCTAACAATGAAATCGGGAAATGTTATGCCATATCTATCTAATCTATAGATGCACAGGCTAGAACCAAGTACTAAACATCAACATCCAACAATAAGACAACAGTTCACAAGTCTAAGGCTCACATGCCACAAGTCTAAACTAAGGATAAGGAAAACTACTCTAACTACGTCTTCAACTAGCGCGCTCACAACGGTCTACTCTGCACCTGTAAAACATAAGGGGTAGCACCCGTTAGCGAATAATGCTAAGTAACCCACCACTTCTCGTTGAGTACAAGTATAGCTATAAGAAAACCATTTGAGACTTGGAATACATAATATATAGTCTTTTAAAATGAGGAATAGAAACAACATAAAAATCATCATGGAACACTCTCAATCAACCGACCATCATATGAAAATCAAGAGATCAATACTACGATAAGAACAATGGAATCATCAACAACATATTATCATCAATATCAATCAAAGTAACATCATAACATGAAGGATAACATCAATACATGTTCATAGCAAATGAAAGTCAAAGATCGCAACCAATGACCATTTCCCATCCTTATACCATATTCCAACCTTACACCTCTCCATCCTTATAACAGTTTCAATCTGTACCACCAGGCCACCCTGCACTCCACCAACTTTATCCCTACGGAGCCATTGTTCCCCGCCTGCTTCATCCGCCTGCTTTTCATAGACATTAATGACATAATAATAAAGTACTTATCACGTGATAGTATACCGCCAATCATTTGAGCGCGCAGCTCATATCTGCTAGTTTTTTCATCATAACACATAGTCATTGTCATAGAGGATTGAGGCTCATCAATAGCCCAATCAAGGATTAATAAATAGAGTACAACATATGTACAAGATCACAACAAGAGATACAATCGAAAGACTTCAAGGAGAGACATGAAAGGAACATTCAATACAACGTCACAATAACGATAGACTTCAATCCAAAGATTACAATGATTAGTGAATACAAGTTACCAATCTTCATTGAGAACGAATGAGCATACACGTACTTGTACCAACAACATCGTAACTAGCATGAAAATCAATAGGATAATCATAACGGTTCAAACGAACATCAAATACTTCACATTAATCCAACGAATCACAAGGTTGGACCTTTAAACATGATTCAAGACTCATAATCCTATCATGGTTACTTAGGACATCGTTCTAGACGTACGAAACATCAAAGGAGATACATAATTACACAACGTTTCAACAAAACGGAGGCCAAAGCATCACGTACCAGTGGGCGAATGGTGGGTAGACAACCACCCGCCACCTCCCTTCACCTGTACCAGCGGGTGGAATCACAAGTAGGCAGCCACCCGTAGCTCCCCCCGCCACCCTTCATCATTGTTCCCCGTGGGTAGAACGGCGGTAGGCATACCGCATGCTGTTCCGCCCGCGGGTACACTATCTGGGAGGAATAATTCCCTCTGGGGAAAAATGTAACCAATTCCATGTTCAAGTCCAAAACACTCAAAATCTCACATCAATCATCAAAGGAACTTGAACAACAAGAATAGCTCAAAGAATAGCATTTAAGAACCTTAGATACAAGCTCTAAACATGTATAACCACAAGAATATGCATCATTTCACCATTGAATGTCAAGAACATCAATAGAACATCAAGAATCATCATAGCAAGTATAAAATAGGTTTTGTAGAGCATGGTTTACCTCCTTAAGCTTAGAAACACTTCCTTCAACGTCTACTCATCCTCTTGGAACTCCTCTTCGACAAGGTCTTCCAAATACAAACCAAAAACCATACAAACAACCAAGACTTAGATAAAGATAAGGAGAAACCAACTAAAAACAGTAGCTAAGCTTAAGCCTTACCCCTCCTAAGGTCTTGGTGGATGAAAGTTAGGATCTTGGAGGATTTCTTGCAAGATTGGGGTGATTTTAGCCTAGCTTGGGGAAGAAGCTAAGCTTATAGAGAAAAGGTAGAGAGTTATGTATTTCTTGCCTAATGTGGGAAATATAAGGGTAATGGTGTTAGGGTAAAATCTTGGATATCAAGTAAGGGTTGGAAAAGACTAGAATAACTTCCCTTATTCTCAAAAAGGTTAGGAAGACATCAAAAGCTAGGTACAAAGCACAAAGCACAATGTCTTTCTCTTTGACTAATTCAATTGACCAAGGAATTTGGTCAATTTAGGTTCTCCGACTATTTAATTAAGGGATTAGGAAGGGCTTTTGAAAAGCAAGTTTAGAATTAATTAAATACTTAATTCCGTTTAAGGGATAGATTTCCGGGGTGTCACACTCTCCCCCCCTAACAAGAAGCTTCGTTCTCGAAGCTTGGTTGCAACGAGGTTTAACTAAGAACAACAATTTGGTCCTCCTTAGTCCTTAGCTCTTTTCTTCGGGCACTCTCCTCGCTGTCATGGTCACTATCTTCCTCCTCTTCTTTGTTTTCTCCCAACTCCTGAACTATTTGCTTAAGCTTTTTGATGGGGATAGCTAGCTGCTTCATCAACAATCTCCTTTCGGCCAAAGTGTAACACCCCTAATTTGTAAACCATTTAAAGCTTATGAAATAAATGCGAATCTATTATTAATACTCAAACAGAGCAGAAGTTAAGCATAAGAGTCGGGGTGCTATGCCACATCTAAGCTTGAGAACCGAGATGCACATGCTAAACTAACTAAACAAGTATAATCCACAAATCAATATCCAAATACAATTTAAGGCACACATGCCATCTAACTAAGACTAGAGCTATCTAAGCTAAATCCACGAGTCCATCTAGCGCGCTCCGAAGCTATAAATCAGTACCTGAAAAGCATATGGTGTAACAACCGTCAGCGAATGATGCTGAGTAACCCATTCCCAAGCGTTGAGTACAATATAGGTAGATATAAGAAAACCATTTTGAGACTCGGGAATACATATATAGTCCTAAACAACTCTAGCTTTAAAACCAAAATCAAGACTCAAGACTTGCCAATAGACTTGACAATGTAAAACAACGTAAAGATACTAGCATGCAACCTAAAACCACAAGGCAAGGCACGACAAGACTCCACAATTAACAAATGGTCACACATACACATCCATGATCCAACCTTATACCAAGTTCCAACCTTTACTCCTCCCCATCTTTATATCAATTCCAACCTGTACCTCCAGGCCACCCTTATAACGCCTCCCTTATTCCTCCGGAGCAGCGCATGCTCCCCACCGACATACCGCCAACAAGACCGCCGATCTCATAGCACCGCAGTGCCCTTAAACAGATTGTACCAAAGCACAATAACACACCAAGGGTAATGTAGCACCACACACCAAAAGTACTGCAGCCCCATAACACTCCAAAGGTACTGCAACACCACACACCAAAAGTACTGCAGCCCCGTAACATAAGCACACGCAGTACATCAAACCGCCAACATATTCTTTTCCACCAATATCATATCTTTTCTTTTCATCATGGACACCAACAACCACAATCAATACTCAACAACAACAATGTTCAATACTCAATGACACTTCAACAGGGATAGTTAAGGGGAAGGGGAACACAAACATGTAGGCTCTCAACAACAATTGACATCAATACAAGCACACAACCCACCGGGGACATCGTAGACTCTACTCCCAATGACAACAAAGCAACCACGAGACTCACAAGGGAACATACAAACCTCATCCTAGGCCAACGGGTTACCAACTTAAACCACATGCAATGACCAAGACTCACAAATCCTAATACAGTACCCGAAACATCAAACTAGACTCACAAATATCAAACGGAGCACAACGAGGCACGGGGGAAACAACCAAATGGGAGAAAACGACACACCACCCGCCCGTACCCGCGGGCAGAACGGCGGGTGGACAACCACCCGCCGGCGGACGACCTTGTACCAGCGGGTACACTGGTGGGTAGTCGTCCACCCGCCGGCTACACGCTGGTACGGGCAGCCGCACCGGCGGGTAGTCAGGTAGGGGTTCATCTCCCCATCGACCCCCCGCTGGTACGAATGTTCCTTGGCACTTCCCAACCCCGGGAATTCATCAATTATGTCCAAATTCAAGTCCAAACACCCCCAACACACAACAACAAGAATAGGGACTTGAACATCAAGAATAAACACATAGTAATTCAAGAACATCAAGAACCTCAAGAACAGCAAGATGCTATAATATAAAACCCTAATAACAAGCTCTAAACCTGCTTCAAACCCAAGATCATACATATACACATTATGAATATCAAGAACATCAAGATTCACTACAAGAAAAATGCACATAGACAACACTAGAAAGACAACAATTTTTAAGAAAAGTGTTGTCTTTTGTATAAAAGACAACAGTTTGGTCCAAAACCGTTGTCTTTGATGCAACACTTTTGTCAAAGACAACGGTTTTTACTTAACCGTTGTTATAAGTGTGTTGTCTTTGTGCATTTTGTAAAAAGACAACACCACAACGACAACGGTTTTTTAAAACTGTTGTCTATGTGCGTTTAAAAAAAAAAAAAAAAAAAAGACAACGGTTTTTTAACCGTTGTCGTTGGTGTCTTGTCTTTAAGCGCACTGGAATACACAACACTAGAAAGACAACGGTTTTTTAAAAACGTTGTCTTTGTGCGCTCTTTTTTTTTTTTTAAAGACAACGGTTTTATTTAACCGTTGTCGTTGTTGTGTTGTCTTTAAGCACACTCGAATACACAACACTACAAAGACAACGTGTTGGTCCCGAATGGGTGGCGAGAAGTCTAGAGGGGGGGGGGGGGTGAATAGACTTCTCTAACTTTTCTTAAGCACACAACACTTTGGTAATTTCAACTCTAAATAACAAGCATAAACAAGTTATACAACTTAGAGTGTGCACAGCGGAATATGTAACGGCAAAGTGTTATGCTCGATTGTGCCGTGCTCAAAGAGAGATTCTAAACATGCAACACATTAGAAACACTTGATATAGATTAAGGATGATGAATGTAAAATTTCACTATACCATGCAAACATGGGAACTATCAAACCCAGACAGATAAAGATATGCGATAAATCGTAAAGGGTTAGTTCGCAAATGATAATATCATGCACGAAATATAATGAGCAATAAGTAAAGAGCGAGAGAGATTTATAGTGGTTCGGAGATGGTGTAATTCTCCTACTCCACTCTTCTCCTTTCCCTCCAAGGAGGAAATTCACTATTCTTCGATCACCTAGATACAATAGTGAATAAGTGTCCACCGACACTTCTCCGAGTGCTTCGCACAAAGATATACTCCACCAAGGTTTTTCACAAGCTCATCTTGTTACTCCGCCTTCCCGAGTACTTCGCACCAAGCTGTACTCCTACACCACGAGAACTACGCACAAAGCTACGCTCTCATAGGGTTTTCATAAGCTCCTCTTGTTACTCTTCCCTTTACAACCGAGTGCTACGCACAAAGCTACACTCAAACCGGGTTTTTCACTCTCTCTAGTTACACTACCCCCTTTCTACACTCAGTAGAAGTGTTTACACTGAAATACAATGATTTCTCTCTCAGACTTGAATTTTTCTAATGAAGATTTATTTCCCCCCTTTTACTTGCTAAAAATATTGCTTGCTTTTCTCTTTCTAAATCTCTTGTTGTTAGCCGTGGTTCTCGGCTTTTCATCGTTGTTCAATCTCTGCTTGTCTTCAAGCCTGCTTGGACAATTTATAGCCATTGAAAGCTATTTGTCCTTTTATCAACTTTCGATATCGATCGTCCATTTTGAATTGTAGTTGATCAAATAATTGTGTCAACTTGATCTGCAAAGTCATTTCGCCGTCTGTCAGAAGATATGAATAATCTTGTCGTTGTTCTTCATTGATCTGACAAAAGCTTTTCTTGGAATGTGTAGCCTCCAAATTTGAATTAATCTCAGGCTTGACTTTTGTTGAATTATTGATCTGATATGCCAAGTTGATCAAATAATTTATGTGCTGATTCTTGCTTGAGTATTGAGAGATCTCCTTCGTGAATCAGCTTCTTCGACTCCTTCGTAAAAATGCGGGTTCCCAAAAATACATCCTGTCTAAAGTTGTAGTAGCCCGTCTAACTTGTATCATGTCTAAACATCATCTTGTCTAACATCAAAATTGCTTCTAGTGAGAGTCAAACCATGTATCACTTGGTTACTTTGCAAGGCTCCTTCCAACTTGGCGAATTAACCCTTTGATACATATCTTGACTTTAATTTCTTTTGTCTCTTCTCTTTAGCTTCACATATAACCCGTCTAAAGACTTCATGTCTAATGGTGACATCATCACCCGTCTAAAGTGACGTCATCATTCGTCTAAAAAATATCATGTCTAACACTTCCTGTCTAATACTTCATGATAGCACTTCCCGTTGAACCATAGATCATTTGATTATATGCCTCAACAAGTCTATTTCCATCTCGTCCATCTTAACCTTTGATGACTCCAATGCTTCATAAATGTGTTAAGCTGTGATCCCGCTTACTTTCATTCTTCCATCAATAAGGCGTTCACGTAGGCTTCATGGCAAGGGTGCACCATACTTTGTGAACCAGAACTGACTCAAATAAAATAAAATTGCGGACTACAAAAATACATTTGGCTCATCAAAGCTTATACAATATATTCCTAACAATTTCCCCCTTTTTGATAATGCCGAAACTTATACCCAAGTCATTTGGCTATGTCAAATTTTGAAAAATAATCTTTTTGTCCAATTTTATTGTGACTAGCCATTTGAAGGGTTTAACACAAATATGACTTAGAGATTTTAATTTTGGACTAAACGTATATTGGGACTAAGACGCGGGGTTTGCGTATTGATTTTTTATCTTTTAATTTTTCTTCCCCCTTTTAATTTTATTTTCTCAATTATACGCATTACATGCATTTGCTAAGTCCAATTTTAAAATCTTGAGACACAAAGTAAAAAAACAAACACACTAGACAATTAGCATAGATAAGTCGTGATGGCCATATCTCTTTTCATTGAGCCTTGGCCGGGAAGCAATGATTCGGCCCTTTCATACATGCCTTTGTGAAAATCATTTAACTTGGTATCAAGATGCCAATTCGATGATGAACATTTCCAAGCTCTTGAGAAACACTCCCCTTCATTTCTTGAATTTCCCTGCGTACATCTCCCACAATATTTTGCCTTAAAGCTTCAACATCAATAGGATGGGAATGTACCTCGGTGTGTGCAGTAGGTAGCGGTCTCGGCAATGTGGAATCTATCGGCTCTGGTGCATCCACTTGGGTTGTATCATCAAGGTGTAGTGGCTCGACAATGGTAGGATCAACCGGCTCGGTACAACACAAAAGTAACGGAGTATACGGCACAACTTGCGTCACTTCTTCTTGAGCATTCACACGGGTTTCACACACATTTACATCACCAATATTTTCTTCATTCACCAAAGAGGTAGGATTGAGTGTGATTGGATTATCATTCAAACTTCCTTCATGCACTGATTTTGTCACATCTGTAGCCGTGTGTGGAGAAAGAGCATCAAAGCTAAGGTAATCTCATCCAACAAAGTACTGTCCGCCCCATAAGAAGGAATATCATCAACACTTCCAATATATACGAATAGAATTTTAACCCAGAATTATTGTACGAATGGGAAAGTATAAATCAATATATTTTATTAGGAAGAGAGATTATTTAGGAATTGGGCGGGAAGTTAAAGTTCAGGATTTTGTTTTTATATATAGTATAGATTATAAAAGGAATTGTATTAAACTATTTTATAAAAGTTAGAATAGAATTTTAACCCAGAATTATTGTACGAATGGGAAAGTATAAATCAATATATTTTATTAGGAATAGAGATTATTTAGGAATTGGGCGGGAAGTTAAAGTTCAGGATTTTGTTTAAAACTGTTGTCTATGCGCGGGACTTACAACAACACCGGCTTCAACAACAGAAATTTTACCCCTACGACAACGGTTTTTAACCGTTGTCTATGTGCATTTTTCTTGTAGTGATTATCAAGCAATCACAACGTAAACCCTACGACAAGCTCTAACAAGGCATAATCACAAGAACACACATACGATTATCAAAAGAGCCAATAAATAAGATATATCAAGGAAAATAGGTTTTGTAAGACAAGATGTTAGGAATAAAGTGTAATGGTTTTGATATGCCAAATTTGTATTTGTAGATCCCCCAATTTTATTCATAGGTCTAGTAGAGTCTTAGACCATGATCGGGAAATTATTTAATTATCAAAAGAGAAAAACAGAGGAAAATGGATGAAAATAGAAGAAGAAGATATAAAGCCAAAAATCAAGAATTTGTCTGGAGAAAATGACAAATTGAAGAAGAAGTTGAATGATATGAATTCACGTCGCTACAAATCAAAGAAGATATCCCAGAAGAATTTTCGTGAAGAAAATTAATATTGGAAGAATGCATGAAGTTGACTTAGAGATCAAGCATCTATGGAAAGAAAGAAGTACATCAAATATGATTGGAGATTTAATCAAAAGCTGTACGGACGAAGTGGATGATGCTTGATATATTATCCAAAATGGCTCAAGTTTGAAACTCACCATCAACAATTTTACAAGGTAAAATTTGAGAAGTCAAATTAAATTAATCTGATGGAGTTGGGCACTAGTTTAAAGCTTTGGGCGCCGATTACAAGTGGAAATTGGGTGGCAATTGAGATGCAATTGCACTTGGGAGCCAATTCAAAGGAATTAGGAGCCGATTTCATTGAAATTGAAATTGAAATTGGGAGCTAGTTTCGAAGCAATTGAAATTGGGAGCTAGTTTCGAAGCAATTGAAATTGGGAGCTAGAAATTGAAATTGGGAGCAAGTTTCAAATGGAATCAAATGTAATTGGGAGCTAGTTTCGAAGCAATTGAAATTGGGAGCTAGAAATTGAAATTGGGAGCAAGTTTCAAATGGAATCAAATGTAGCAAGTTTCAAATGGAATCAATTCAAGTTGGGAGCCAATGTAGAATTGAAATTGGGAGCCAATTCAAGTTGTAGTATGGGATGCAATTCAGATTGGGGACCAATTAAAAGAAGACATTGAGGAGCAATTGAATTGAGATAAAATTCAAAAAGAAGTCCAATTTCGAAGTCAACATTGAGAAGTAATTGGAGCACCAGGAGATGTTGGGAGCCAATTGCAAGTCAAAGCCAATTGGGAGCCAATTAGAAAGGAGAAATTCAAATTGGGTGCCAATTACAAGCCAATTGAAATTGGGTGTCAATTACAAAGGAGAAATTCAAATTGGGTGGAAGTTCAAAGCCAGTTTGAAGTCTGAGAACACCCAGACGTGAGAATGAAGAAGATGAAGCAGAACTTACAGTGAAAAATATTCTCACAAGGAAAATACTAGTCTAACTAGTATGGGATTAAAATAAAGATTATTTTTGAATCCCAAAGATACAAGGACCACTTCAGAGCTGATCAGAGAAGCCATTCTACACCAAAACTGAGACCCAGATATTTCCATTCAACGTTAAAACAGAGGAATATCAGATGAAGTTTGGGAGCTCGTTTACATGGAGATGAAGATCTTTCAAACGGCTAGCTTATCTCTTTCTGACATTTTTGCAGAAGATAAGATAAGATCTCTGACATGAGAGCGTCTCTTTCCAACGGACAGATTCTCATTACCAGCTATAAAATGATGAAGATATGAAGACTTGAAGAAGCACAGAGCAGAGAAAAATATACGAGCAGAGAGCTAAAATTCTAAGAGCTAAAATCTTCAAGTGTGAGAAAAGAACTCAGAGAGCTTCAAGAGAAAATTATTCTGAGAGTTCTTAAACAGAGCAAAGCAGAGCAAAAATATCAAGTGCTTTACTTGATATATTCAAAGAGAGAAAACACTCAGAGCTATCAAGAGAAATCATTCCAGAGTGTTTATTTTCATCAAAGAGACCTGCGCATCATTGAAGATCATCTACAGAGTCTCAGAAGTTGGAAGCAAGACAACACTTGTTTTGGAGCAAAACAAGAGAAGGGAGGAAAGTAGCACGGAGCTGTGAAATCCTGGATTGTCACACGGAGCTGTGAGATCCGAAGCAGCAGTGTTGGAGGCACTGGGCGTGATTGGTGTGGGCTTGGTGATCAAAGCACCAGATCACGGATACGTTTCTACCGGAGTGTGGAAGACGGGGGGAAAGTAACGCGGAGTCGTGAAATCCTGGGATAGTAGCGCGGCGACGTGAAACCCGAAGCAGCAGTGTGGTGTCACTGGGCGTGATTAGTGCGGGCTTTGTGATCAAAGCACTAGATCACGGAAATTCATTGTATCTTGGAACCAAGGAGTGGTAGATATAGTGAATTGGCTCTTGGAGAAAAGAGCAAGTGGAGTAGGAGGATTACACCACCTCGCGAACCACTATAATTGTCTTGTGTTCTTTACTGCTTTCTTTACATACCGCTCTTTACATATTCGCTCTCACGAAGATATACTGCTCACACAATCTCACACACACTTTATGTTTATTTATTTCCGCTGTGCACCATACTCTAACAATCTAGTTAAGAGTTTTGGTTTATCTCTGTCTTAGCAATTTTTGTGCTGTGCGAAAAAGTTTGAAAGTCTATTCACCCCCCCCCCCCCTCTCTAGACTTTCACCTAACCTCTTTTGGGACCAACAATTGGTATCAGAGCAGGTGCCTATCCGAGTCAGAATTTGTCTCTAACTGATACCAACAATTGGTATCAGAGCCTATAGCCTATTTGAGTCAGTTTGTACCAACCTTTGGTATTTAAACACGTTGCCCAACTGGGTTAACTGTTTTTGACTGCTAGGCTGATCCATTCTACAAAGTGTGTGAATTGGATTAATCTTTCATATCTCTCGTGATGATGATGAAGAAAGATTTAGCTCAAAATCTATTATTTTCTCTTGATAAATTTGATGATTGGAAAGTTCGTATGCAGGTACACTTATCGGCTTTACACGATGAAATGTGGGAAGTTATTTCCACTGGCCCTATAGAAATATTAAAAGTCAATACGGCGTTTGTTATATCCCCGGATGCTCCACAGTACGTACAAAAGCCAAAACCGGAATGGACATCGGACGATAGAACGCGGAATAATCTTGACAATATTGCCAAGGATATTCTATTCAAAGCCGTAGATGATACAATATTTCCGAAGATCCGAAAGTGTGCCACTGCCAAAGAAATATGGGAAACTCTCATCAAGATTGGCGAAGGAGATGAACAAGAAAAAGACAATAAGCTCACAATCGCCATGAAGAGGTTTGAAGATTTCAAAATGCTCTCAAATGAAAGTGTTGCAGACATGGAAGCTCGAATGATCAAAGTTCTTGGAGAGATTAGTGATCTTGGCAAAAATATTAGCCAAAAAGAAATTAATCTCAAAATCCTACGAGGCTTACCATCTGCATGGGATATGAAGGTTACGGCTATGCGCGATCACCGAGATCTAAGAATGTTGTCAACAGACAAATTATTTAGTGATCTAAAAGCATATGAGTTCGAAATGAAGGCCAAAGATGATGATGTTCATGAAGCTCGAAATGCTGCTCTAATGGCCGAACAACCGTCAACCTCCAGGTCAGTAGAAAATAATGTTGATTTTATGACTGACGAACAATTTGCTCTTTTTGTCAAAAAGCTTAGAAGGTTTATGCGAAAAGGAGACAACAAAAAATCTGCTCGTGGAAAATTCATCCCTCGCATAACACAAGAAGAAAAAGTCGAAGAAAATAAGGATTTGTGCTACAATTGCCGCAAACCCGGACATTTTAAAATAAATTGTCCGTATCCGATCGTTAGCAAGTATCAAGGCAAAAATGTTGAATCTACGCCGAACAAATCCGAAAGCAAAAGGTTCAAGCGCGACAAAAGAAAAGCTCTCGTTGGCAACGAACCAAACGAAAATGATGATTCGGAGGATTCATCATCAAGCGATGAAAGTTCATATTCGGACGATGATACGGCGCTAATATGCAAGCTAATGGAGTTGAGTACAAGTGAAGATTGTCTTATGGCTCTTGACGCAGAGGAAGAAGAGGTAAGTTCTAATTCTTTCAATTCTGTTAATTCCTCTTTTTCTCGTGAATCTATTGACAATCTAATGCGAGAATGTCAAGAGATTATGCTCACTCATCCTCAACTCAAGGAGCGCAATAATATTCTAATTCTTGAAAAAGAAGAAATGAATAAAAAATTGCAAGATGCTTTACTTGAAGTGAGTAAATTGAAGAATGAAAATATTCATCTTCAAGAAGAGTGTAAAGCAAGAGAGGTTAGAGAACATAATCTTAGAGCTACTATTGCTACGTTCACTAATTCGTCTAAAATTATAGATAAAATGGTGAACATGCAAAAGCCATCAGGAGATAGAACCGGAATCGGTTATGACTCCACATGTTCTCAAACCCCTCAAAATCTGACTAATTCTACTACTACTTTAAATAATAAAGTTCAAGTGGTAAAATTTGTTAAAAGTCAGAATAGCACGATGAGACAAGGACTTGGCTATCAATCAAACGCAAAGTTGAATGTTGAAAGGCCGGAACAAGTTTATACTACGGCAAAGCAACAAAAATTCTACAAGCAAAGATATGCCAAAGAGTCAAGTGCAAAAAGATTTCATAGAAAAGAAGGAAGCTTTTCTAGAAATAAAGTTGGGAGATTTTATCCCACTCAAAAAGATTGGTTGTGCAATAGATGTAATACTTTTTATAGATCAAAACAACCATTCTCTTCCCAGGTGCCAAAATATAAAAATAATTTTCAAAACCCGGCGCCAAAAATATTTTCTAAAGTGAGTTATGATTATCGTGTCTCAAATGGTTACAAATCGCCTCATCTTAATTCAATAAGATCAAGGTGGGTTTGGTTACCAAAAATTACTAACAGTAAAGGACCCAAGCAAGTATGGGTACCTAAAGTTAATTAATCTTTTTTGCAGGATGTTTGGTACATCGATAGTGGTTGCTCACGCCACATGACTGGAAATAAATCCTATCTAGTTAATTTCAAAGAAATCGATGGACCAAAAGTTATATTCGGAGGAAATCAAAATTATTGAATTACAAAAGGAGTTGGCACGATCAAGAAAAATGGTTTGAAGATTGAAGATGTTTCTTTCGTTGAAGGATTAAAATTTAATTTGTTGAGCACTAGTCAATTTTGTGATAAAGGCTATCTTGTAGAATTTTCTAAAGATAATTGCCTAATCAAAAATGAGCTCACAAATGAGATTGTTTTATCTGGAAAACGGCAAAAGAACATGTATGTTGTGGATTGGAGCACTAGCAAAGATTCAGTGTGCTTAATGGCCAGAAATTCAAATGAAGCTAATTGGGAATGGCACAGAAAGCTCAACCACTTAAACTTCAAGACCATCAATCAGCTTGCAAAGAAGAATCTAGTAGAAGGCTTGCCAGATATTATCTTCAAGAAGGACCAAGTGTGTGATGCATGCCAACACGAAAAGCAAATCAAATCATCATTCAAATCAAAGACACACGAGTCAACGTCAAGACCGCTAAGCTTACTACATATGGACTTATTTGGACCGGTTGATCCAATAAGTGTAAGTGGTAAGAAATATACTCTCGTTGTTGTTGATGATTTTTCCAGGTACACTTGGACCGTGTTTCTCAAGAAGAAAAATGAAGTTGAGCAAGTTCTACCGAAGCTGTTGAAGCAACTACAAAATGAGAAAGAATTGCAAATATCAAAAATACGAACGGATCGCGGAACCGAGTTCGTGAATGGAGTTATACAAGCTTTTTGCAATTCACATGGAATTTCTCATCAATTATCTGTCGCAAGAACACCGCAACAAAACGGTGTTGCCGAAAGAAGAAACCGGACGCTCAAAGAAGCCGCACGAGTGATGATTAGTGCTGCCGGTCTCCCGAAACGCTATTGGGCGGAAGCTATCAACACTACTTGTTACACACAAAATCGAAGCATGATCCATAAGCAGTACAAGAAGACGCCATATGAGCTATATAAAGGGAGAAAACCAAATATTGGTTATTTTCATATTTTTGGATGCAAATGTTTTATTCATATTAATGATAAATTGCATCTAAAAGCTTTTGATGAGCGTGCAGATGAAGGAATTTTTCTAGGATATTCAGCTACCAGCAAGGCGTACAGAGTTCTGAATAAAAGATCAATGGTGGTTGAAGAATCCATACACGTGGTATTTGATGAAAAATCACAAATCAAAAATGGCGCTCTGGACGAAGAAATTGCACAAAATGGTAACAAGTGTCATATTGATTTTTGTGATACTAATGATACGTGTGAAGATGATGTTTTGCAGGGAATGGATGAGTTGGAAATTAATTCTCTAGAAAATCCCATCCCTCACCCAGAAGAAGTTGGAAATTCTTTAAATAATAATTTTGGGAGTGATGCCTCACGTGGGAATGGAAATGCAGTACAAGTTGGTGATCCAATTAATGATCAAATTGCATGTGATGTTGGTAATCAATTTCAAGACAATTTAATTGATGAAATTCGAACCAACACTGCAAATTCACAACAAATGGATCCACCCAGTACCATGCACCCATTTCAACCAGATTTAAGATGGCTCAAAAATCACCCTCCAGAATTAATTATTGGGAATATTCATGAAGGCGTGAAAACAAGATCATCTACCATGGAAGCATTGTTCACGTGTTATCTATCTCAGATTGAACCAAAAGAAATTGACGAAGCTCTCAATGATCCGGATTGGATAAATGCTATGCAAGAAGAGCTCGATCAATTCAAAAGAAATGATGTTTGGGAACTTGTTCCAAGACCGCCGAACCACAACGTTGTAGGAACCAAATGGGTCTTCCGGAACAAAGCAAACGAAGAAGGCGTGATTGTTAGGAATAAAGCAAGGCTCGTTGCAAAAGGATACTCTCAAGAAGAAGGAATTGATTTTGATGAAACTTTTGCACCAGTGGCTCGACTTGAAGCAATCAGAATTTTCCTAGCCTACGCCGCACACAAAGATTTCACCGTTTATCAAATGGACGTGAAAAGCGCATTCTTGAATGGTCTACTCGAAGAAGAAGTTTATGTCGAACAACCCCCAGGTTTTGAGGTAAAAGGCGAAGGTGATAAAGTCTACAAACTTAAAAAGGCATTGTATGGGTTGAAACAAGCACCTAGAGCTTGGTATGATACTTTATCAATGTTCTTAATAAGCTGTGGATTCACCAAAGGCCTTGTTGACAAAACTTTATTTAGAATTCAAGATGGTGATCATATTTTATTAGTGCAAATATATGTTGATGATATTATTTTTGGAAGCACTAACAATTCTTTGTGTGAGAAATTTGCGAAGCTTATGCAGAATAAATTCGAAATGAGCATGATGGGTGAATTGAATTACTTCTTGGGCTTACAAGTCAAACAACTGAAAGAAGGAGTATTCATCAATCAAGCAAAGTACACCCGCGACTTGATAAAGAAGTTTGGCCTTGATGGAAAATCATCGATCAAAATTCCAATGAGCACATCAACAAGGCTAGACAAAGATGAAGATGGAAAAGATGTCGATCAAACAAAATATAGAGGAATGATTGGTTCACTTCTATATCTTACTGCAAGCAGGCCAGACATTTCTTATGCTGTGGGCGTGTGTGCAAGATTCCAAGCAAATCCAAAAGAAAGCCACCTCACCGCAACAAAGAAGATCATACGATATCTGAAAGGCACAATCAATGTTGGATTGTGGTATCCAAAAGGTACAGATTTTACTCTAACAGGTTTTTCAGATGCGGATTTTGCAGGTTGCAAAATAGACAGAAAAAACACTTCCGGGACATGCCAGTTCTTGGGGGAAGGCTTGTTTCTTGGTTCAGCAAAAAGCAAAATTTCATCGCAACTAGTACCGCCGAGGCCGAATATATTGCTGCAGGAAGTTGTTGTGCGCAAATTTTATGGATGAAGCAACAATTGAAGGATTACGGAGTTAATTGTGATGACGTTAGTATTTATTGTGATAATACTAGTGCAATCGCTATCACTCACAATCCGGTGCTTCACTCAAGAACCAAACATATCGACATTCGACACCATTTTATAAGGGATCACGTTGAAAAGAAAAATCTGAAGATCGAATATATCCCTACGGAAAACCAAGTTGCTGATATTCTCACGAAGCCTTTATGCGAAACGAGATTTTCTACCTTAAGGGACGAGTTGGGAATGATCGAAATGAGCTAAGTATCACTGAACTTAATCTCTCTATTTAAATTGATACTTTTGCTCAAAATTAATTGTTTACGTGGATAAATTGTTTTATGTGTTTCTATGCATGTTTTTATTCGAAACATTTATGTGATAAAATTGCAATATGTGTTAGGAATTTATTTGTGCGTTTGCATGTGTTATTTAACGTGAGATCATATGCCATGCAAATTAATTTGACAAAATGTGCAATTCGTGATTTATTTGATGTTTTGTTTAAAATTGCATGTTTTAATGTGTTAATCAGTTTTTGAGTATGTGTTCATGTTTCTGTAAATTAACTAACTTGTTTGCATGAACAATTTGCTCTAAAAATGATTTACCATGATTATTTGTTAATATATATGTGCTATGTGCAAAATGTGATTTAATTTGTTATTTGTATGTGTGTTTCGTATATATGCAGTATATGTGATATAAATTGCTATAAAATGTTTTAGAAATCTAGAAATTAGTATTTTTGTTAGTTTCTAAAATATTTTGGAATCTGATTAATATGTTTTATATAAAGTTGTTTCTAATTATAAATTAGGAATATGTGTGTTAATTGTGTTAATTTCCAAATTATATGTATTTTAATTAGGAATGCCGTGTATATGTGTTTAATATTTTGGTATGTGTGATTAATTATTTGTGGAATAATTTTTGCTACTAACGAGATGTTTGAGTGATATTATGTTTGTGGTACACGAATTTGAGAAGGAAATCAGGAGATAAAGGAGGAAAATTAGAGTTTAATTGGGCATCAAACCTCCACCCATAAACTCCTACCCTTTCTAAACCTCCACCCAACATAAACCTCCCCCCATAATCCTCTCCTAAATCAAATCTTTCCAAACAGATTTACCCTCTCTTTCTCAAATCGACACCCTCATCTCGCCTGTCAGAAATCCACTCTCTTAATCGATCCCCACAAACAAATCTCAAGAAGATCAGAACCCAAATCCTTCCTAAGTGTCTCTTCAAATCTCCACCCTCTACACCTTACGTGCATTGGGTACTTCTAAAGAGGTGTGAGCATTAAATGCTCTTGTCTGCTCATGATGACATTTTCTCTTTCCTCGTAACACCCTCTATCAGATGACTCATCTTCCCTAAACTCACCCAATCGACACACCTCAACCAAAGGGTACAATTGAGAAGTCTCATCTCTTTATCTTAAATTCGAAAAATCCTTTCGAGTCATCTTCCTCATATAAACCCCTCTCCTATATCTCAAAAACTCTTTCAAGACCTTCAGAATATCAGAAAACTCTCTCTCAAAGTATCTCTCCTCGATCAATCGATCTGATCATCATGGCCCAATCTGGAAGAAAGCAAATTAATCCTATTCCTGCCCTCTCGCAACAAGTGACGAATGGGATGGTTCTCAATCCTGAGTTTTTCAGACTAGGTTCTATCAACAAGGACACGGTCGAGAAAATTCTTCAAGCTTTAAAAGACTGTGGACTGTTTGATTTCTTCACCTACAACTACTTTGGAACCTTTGAAGAAGATGTAGCCGAATTTTATCTACATGCAGTCGTTGAAAAGGACTCGATAAAATCTAGAGTTGGAGGATCAGAAGTTTCTATCACTGAAGATGACATACACAAGTGCTTCAACTTTCCTGAATCTCAGATAATGCCAGAATCTCACAGCTATGTTGTTCAAAATTTTTGGAATGAGATTCGCGGTCCTACGGCTCCAATTTTCTCTGATGTATCCGCTCATAAGAATGTATTGAAGTTTGAATATGAGATGTTGGTGGACATGATTTACAAGATTCTTGAACACAAACTGGGAAGTACTGAAGATTTGACCGCGTCAACAGTGTGCCTGATGGACGGAATCATGAAAGGAATAAAATTCAAATGGGCAAAATTTATCTACAGGAAGATGGTTATTTTTGTTCATGCTGCCAAACCAATGAAGAAACCCGTTGTAGTAGACCGATTCTATCAAAATGTTGGATATGGTCTCATCATTGGAGAACTTCTAAGGAAGAAGACAATTCCAATGAGAAAACACAAAAATATTGGAATTTACAGAGCTCTCTTCAGAAAATTTAGTCCTAATTTCGGAAAAAGGTCAAGCCAGAGAAGAGGACAAGAAGGTGGGAGTTCTACAAGTTCAAAAACACCTCAGAATTCCAGACCGAGAAACAGCAAAGCAATCTCAACCTCAAGTAATCAAATGGGATCAAGCAATCGATCAGGAAGAGATCAAGAAGCCATCAGTACGACTATGGCAGTTGTTCCGATCAAATATGCCGAACCAAACTTGTTGGCCGAAGGAGTTGATGATACTACAAGAATGGAATTTGCAGGAGTTGATGTGCAAATTTCGAATGATCTACAAAGAAGGCTCTCGAGTCAATCTGCAGCCGAAGAAAGTGCAGGACCTATAGTTTTTGACTCAGCGCTCATTCAAGATGATCCGGAGCTGTTGAAAGAATTGATAATGGTGCAAACTTGGAAAGAATGGAAACTTGAAAGATATCATTTTTTCATGTCAAAAATCACCCCAGATTTGATACGGAGTGAAGATTTTTCCTTGGAATGGTGCGGAACAAACGTAATGCTAGATGCACTCAACATGGATTTAAATCAAGTGTATCACATGAAGCTACACGAGAAGGCAACCAGACAAAAAGGAAAAGCACCAATAAAAGGAAGCAGTACGGTTCAAGACCGTTTAGCCGAACAAGAGAGACAGAATGAAATTTCACTTCAGTTAGCTCTGCAAAGGTCAGTTTATGACACACATCATTATCCAGGTAACACATCTCTTGTGGATAATGAAGTTTTTGATGAAAGAACTGAAGGGACGGCACTCATTGATGTACCAATCATAAGCACTGAAAATCATATGGACAAACCTGTGAAAGTCCATGATGCTTCTTTATTGATATCTGATTTGACCCCCACATCAATTAATGTGAACCGGGAGTGCAATGAACAACTTGTGGGAGCCAATGAAAAACAAGTGTCAGAAGAAAGAAGAAGAGATATACCAGTTGAAGTTGCAGTAGAAGTTGTCACTGAGAATAGACTGGAGGATTTATCCAGTGTATTGCCGGTACACCATACCGAGTCTACCATGCCTACCATGGACCCTGTTCTAGAAAATGAAGATTTATTTACAGAGAACTACACGAGAACAGAGGTCTTAGAATAAGAAATTGGTGATCTCAATCAAGAAGCCGAATCACCTGAAGAAGAAGGGATGCAACTTATTGATACATTTGTTCTCACAAATCCGAATAGAAGTCCGTTCGGATCCCCTCAAAACTTTGTGCAGATGAATGAACAAGAAGATGACATATTCTCATCCTTATTTGCCAAAGTGGCCGAATCCAGTGATGTTGTTTGTCAAACAATTGGAGAAAAATTAGTTGAACAAAACCAAATGCTAGAACAACAACACACGGATACCCGAGTCAATCTGAAAGAATTAATGGAGCATCAAAATTCTTTGAAGACTCAGATTGACAAAGCAGAAAGAATTCTGAAAGGAGAAGTGACGAAAGACTTACTTGAAGTCATTCAGCTCATGAAGAAGGAGCGTGAAGCAGCTGAAAAGATTCACAACGAACGTCACTTGCGACAAATCAAGGCGATTCAAGACCAAGAAAGCCGAATCAACAAACTTGAAGCTGAACTCGCAGTTACAACAAATAAGCTTGACAACGTGCAAACCGTTTCCATTGAAACGCACAATAGTGTTGAAACTGTGAAGGCAAACCAAGACCGAGATTTTAAGACCCTTGCATTTTTGGTTGATAACGCCAAAAGGGGGGAATAAATTCTCAGTCACTTGGCTTTGCAACAACAAGAATTTATTCTTGGAAGTCAACAACAGCCAGTAATGTCTACTCAAGGTAGAGGCCGAAGCCGCGGACAATCCTCACAAGGACCATCTCAGATTGGTTTTGCTCAGTTCGCGAATCCGAGTCTTGGTACGAGTACATCGAAGGTTGCTGAACAACGTGGCTGGTTCGAATGCTCTAAGGGTACCGCCACTCAGACAACAATATGGACCAAAGAAAATTTACCAAGCATGATCAAGAAATGGCCTGCAGCCGATCAAGCCCAATGGATCTCGGAGAAGAATAAAGAAGAAGAAGAAGGTAAAAGGAAAAGAACCGAGATGTGGTATGAACTAAGAGATTTCACCGGAAATATGGACATGAATCTTGGAGAAGAAAGAAGCTTCGAAGAATGTGTCTTATGGTGGGACAACGGAGTTCTTCCGGGCAACAACATCAAAGAAGCTTTTGGACATTACATGGTCGGACAGCTTACAAAGAAATTTCAGAATGCAAAGTTCAAAGACGATTTCTTCAAGCTCAGAGAACATGTCAAAGAAATTTTGAAGAAAGACTTTGGTGTGAAGAAAACCAGAAGGTAATCTGAAAATTCTCTTAAGCTGATATTCTCTATTTTCGAACCTCTGTTGCGTTTTTCTCAAAAAATTCGAAATATATCAATAATAATTTCCCATGGTCTATTTTGAGTCTTTAATTTTATTTGTTTAATGTAATTAGACTTTCGTGAATTAAAAGACAAGAAATATGTCAAACGCACGACAAAATTAAAAATTGATGATGATCAAAATAAAAAATAATTCAAGATGCGTTTAGGAGCTTGTCTAAAAATTAATTCACAATTTTGTTGAATTATTGATCTGATATGCCAAGTTGATCAAATAATTTATGTGCTGATTCTTGCTTGAGTATTGAGAGATCTCCTTCGTGAATCAGCGTCTTCGACTCCTTCGTAAAAATGCGGGTTCCCAAAAATACATCCTGTCTAAAGTTGTAGCATGTCTACGGGTTCCCAAAAATACATCCTGTCTAAAGTTGTAGTAGCCCGTCTAACTTGTATCATGTCTAAACATCATCTTGTCTAACATCAAAATTGCTTCTAGTGAGAGTCAAACCATGTATCACTTAGTTACTTTGCAAGGCTCCTTCCAACTTGGCTAATTAACCCTTTGATACATATCTTGACTTTAATTTCTTTTGTCTCTTCTCTTCAGCTTCACATATAACCCGTCTAAAGACTTCATGTCTAATGGTGACATCATCACCCGTCTAAAGTGACGTCATCATTCGTCTAAAAAATATCATGTCTAACACTTCCTGTCTAATACTTCATGATAGCACTTCCCGTTGAACCATAGATCATTTGATTATATGCCTCAACAAGTCTATTTCCATCTCGTCCATCTTAACCTTTGATGACTCCAATGCTTCATAAATGTGTTAAGCTGTGATCCCGCTTACTTTCATTCTTCCATCAATAAGGCGTTCACGTAGGCTTCATGGCAAGGGTGCACCATACTTTGTGAATCAGAACTGACTCAAATAAAATAAAATTGCGGACTACAAAAATACATTTGGCTCATCAAAGCTTATACAATATATTCCTAACAATTTCCCCCTTTTTGATGATGCCGAAACTTATACCCAAGTCATTTGGCTATGTCAAATTTTGAAAAATAATCTTTTTGTCCAATTTTATTGTGACTAGCCATTTGAAGGGTTTAACACAAATATGACTTAGAGATTTTAATTTTGGACTAAACGTATATTGGGACTAAGACGCGGGTTTGCGTATTGATTTTTTATCTTTTAATTTTTCTTCCCCCTTTTAATTTTATTTTCTCAATTATACGCATTACATGCATTTGCTAAGTCCAATTTTAAAATCTTGAGACACAAAGCAAAAAAACAAACACACTAGACAATTAGCATAGATAAGTCGTGATGGCCATATCTCTTTTCATTGAGCCTTGGCCGGGAAGCAATGATTCGGCCCTTTCATACATGCCTTTGTGAAAATCATCTAACTTGGTATCAAGATGCCAATTCGATGATGAACATTTCCAAGCTCTTGAGAAACACTCCCCTTCATTTCTTGAATTTCCCTGCGTACATCTCCCACAATATTTTGCCTTAAAGCTTCAACATCAATAGGATGGGAATGTACCTCGGTGTGTGCAGTAGGTAGCGGTCTCGGCAATGTGGAATCTATCGGCTCTGGTGCATCCACTTGGGTTGTATCATCAAGGTGTAGTGGCTCGACAATGGTAGGATCAACCGGCTCGGTACAACACAAAAGTAACGGAGTATACGGCACAACTTGCGTCACTTCTTCTTGAGCATTCACACGGGTTTCACACACATTTACATCACCAATATTTTCTTCATTCACCAAAGAGGTAGGATTGAGTGTGATTGGATTATCATTCAAACTTCCTTCATGCACTGATTTTGTCACATCTGTAGCCGTGTGTGGAGAAAGAGCATCAAAGCTAAGGTAATCTCATCCAACAAAGTACTGACCGCCCCATAAGAAGGAATATCATCAACACTTCCAATATATACGAATAGAATTTTAACCCAGAATTATTGTACGAATGGGAAAGTATAAATCAATATATTTTATTAGGAAGAGAGATTATTTAGGAATTGGGCGGGAAGTTAAAGTTCAGGATTTTGTTTTTATATATAGTATAGATTATAAAAGGAATTGTATTAAACTATTTTATAAAAGTTAGAATAGAATTTTAACCCAGAATTATTGTACGAATGGGAAAGTATAAATCAATATATTTTATTAGGAATAGAGATTATTTAGGAATTGGGCGGGAAGTTAAAGTTTAGGATTTTGTTTAAAACTGTTGTCTATGCGCGGGACTTACAACAACACCGGCTTCAACAACAGAAATTTTACCCCTACGACAACGGTTTTTAACCGTTGTCTATGTGCATTTTTCTTGTAGTGATTATCAAGCAATCACAACATAAACCCTACGACAAGCTCTAACAAGGCATAATCACAAGAACACACATACGATTATCAAAAGAGCCAATAAATAAGATATATCAAGGAAAATAGGTTTTGTAAGACAAGATGTTAGGAATAAAGTGTAATGGTTTTGATATGCCAAATTTGTATTTGTAGATCCCCCAATTTTATTCATAGGTCTAGTAGAGTCTTAGACCATGATCGGGAAATTATTTAATTATCAAAAGAGAAAAACAGAGGAAAATGGATGAAAATAGAAGAAGAAGATATAAAGCCAAAAATCAAGAATTTGTCTGGAGAAAATGACAAATTGAAGAAGAAGTTGAATGATATGAATTCACGTCGCTACAAATCAAAGAAGATATCCCAGAAGAATTTTCGTGAAGAAAATTAATATTGGAAGAATGCATGAAGTTGACTTAGAGATCAAGCATCTATGGAAAGAAAGAAGTACATCAAATATGATTGGAGATTTAATCAAAAGCTGTACAGACGAAGTGGATGATGCTTGATATATTATCCGAAATGGCTCAAGTTTGAAACTCACCATCAACAATTTTACAAGGTAAAATTTGAGAAGTCAAATTAAATTAATCTGATGGAGTTGGGCACTAGTTTAAAGCTTTGGGCGCCGATTACAAGTGGAAATTGGGTGGCAATTGAGATGCAATTGCACTTGGGAGCCAATTCAAAGGAATTGGGAGCCGATTTCATAGAAATTGAAATTGAAATTGGGAGCTAGAAATTGAAATTGGGAGCAAGTTTCAAATGGAATCAAGGAGCCATCAATTCAAGTTGGGAGCCAATGTAGAATTGAAATTGGGAGCCAATTCAAGTTGTAGTATGGGATGCAATTCAGATTGGGGACCAATTAAAAGAAGACATTGAGGAGCAATTGAATTGAGATAAAATTCAAAAAGAAGTCCAATTTCGAAGTCAACATTGAGAAGTAATTGGAGCACCAGGAGATGTTGGGAGCCAATTGCAAGTCAAAGCCAATTGGGAGCCAATTAGAAAGGAGAAATTCAAATTGGGTGCCAATTACAAGCCAGCCAATTAGAAAGGAGAAATTCAAATTGGGTGCCAATTACAAGCCAATTGAAATTGGGTGTCAATTACAAAGGAGAAATTCAAATTGGGTGGAAGTTCAAAGCCAGTTTGAAGTCTGAGAACACCCAGACGTGAGAATGAAGAAGATGAAGCAGAACTTACAGTGAAAAATATTCTCACAAGGAAAATACTAGTCTAACTAGTATGGGATTAAAATAAAGATTATTTTTGAATCCCAAAGATACAAGGACCACTTCAGAGCTGATCAGAGAAGCCATTCTACACCAAAACTGAGACCCAGATATTTCCATTCAATGTTAAAACAGAGCAATATCAGATGAAGTTTGGGAGCTCATTTACATGGAGATGAAGATCTTTCAAACGGCTAGCTTATCTCTTTCTGACATTTTTGCAGAAGATAAGATAAGATCTCTGACATGAGAGCGTCTCTTTCCAACGGACAGATTCTCATTACCAGCTATAAAATGATGAAGATATGAAGACTTGAAGAAGCACAGAGCAGAGAAAAATATACGAGCAGAGAGCTAAAATTCTAAGAGCTAAAATCTTCAAGTGTGAGAAAAGAACTCAGAGAGCTTCAAGAGAAAATTATTCTGAGAGTTCTTAAACAGAGCAAAGCAGAGCAAAAATATCAAGTGCTTTACTTGATATATTCAAAGAGAGAAAACACTCAGAGCTATCAAGAGAAATCATTCCAGAGTGTTTATTTTCATCAAAGAGACCTGCGCATCATTGAAGATCATCTACAGAGTCTCAGAAGTTGGAAGCAAGACAACACTTGTTTTGGAGCAAAACAAGAGAAGGGAGGAAAGTAGCACGGAGCTGTGAAATCCTGGATTGTCACACGGAGCTGTGAGATCCGAAGCAGCAGTGTCGGAGGCACTGGGCGTGATTGGTGTGGGCTTGGTGATCAAAGCACCAGATCACGGATACGTTTCTACCGGAGTGTGGAAGACGGGGGGAAAGTAACGCGGAGTCGTGAAATCCTGGGATAGTAGCGCGGCGACGTGAAACCCGAAGCAGCAGTGTGGTGTCACTGGGCGTGATTAGTGCGGGCTTTGTGATCAAAGCACTAGATCAACCTCTTTTGGGACCAACACAAGAGTTACCTCTTAGCCTTAATTAAATCTTCCTTAGCTCCCAAGGTCTTTCCCTACGATCTTCCTCCAATTGATCTCCCTAGGTTTGGTGAAGGGGAATTTTCGAGTACTAGTGTTATGGGTGGAAATGACTCTAAAAGCTTTCTAACCCCCTATATATAGATTTAGGACTCCTAATTAGAATATGAATAGTAAAGGCCCTCTTTCCTTATTTTTATCTAAAAAGGGATTAAGGTCCAGATTCGTTGAACCAAGGATAAAGTCCAAATTTGTTAAACCAAGGATCAACCTGTTAATCAAAAGAGTCATTTTATTGTTCATCCCCTGCTAACCTGCTAAGAGAAATAGAAAAAAATTGTGAACACTTCCATTTGTTAAACCTATTTTGCTCTCATATTTTCCATCGATCGCCAACTTCATCGCCATCTGTACTCAAATTTTATTGTCAATAAAAACAAAAGGCTAGGTGATATGCATCCTCAAATTGTGAGAGAGAATAAAACAGGGGATAAGTTTTCAATGATGAAATCTCGCTACAGAATTTTGACTTTATAAATAGGAAAAATAAAAAGGTTAATGAGTAGATGAAAATAAAAAAGAAGGTAAAATATGACAAGACTCTTCATAGGACTTCAAACTAAACACAATGCCAAAGATTGAGTTTCACACAACTGTCCACACAGATAGCTCAGTCAATTCTTGAATGGTTGATTGTAGAAAAAGGACACATGATTGAATCTTAACAGTCATAGTGTGAGAGTCACACCCAATATGGTGGCTCATTGTGGGCACCCAGCACTGGTCCTACCACCTAATGGGTCGTTAAGTCACCGTGATTTACCATCTCCACAAATCCTGTCTGGTCGAGATGTACGGCCCAGAAGTGAGGAATTTCGCCTTTTGCGGTCAAGAGTTTCACAGAATAAATATGTTGACTAGAGGCATAATGGGGTGTTTGGTTGGGAGAAGGAATTAGGAAGGAAATGAATTGTATCAAGAATTCATGTTCATATAAACCACTTAAACTATTTTTTTTTTTTTTGAAATCAACCATAACGATTGTATTAATGAATCATCGAAGCAATAGAGTCAGGAGAGATTGCATCCAATACATAGAGTTATCCTGAGTAAAAGCTAACGAAGCTAAAGTATGTGCATGTAAATTAATCTGTCTAGAAATATTACTAATAGAGCAATAAATAAAAGAAGCCATAGATAGCCTGCAATGGTCTACTACAACCCCAGCATAGGATAATATAGGTGGCGAGGTGTGGTGCAAGACACTCCGCGACTCTGAACAATCAGTGAGAAGATCCACCGTCATGACATTCCTTCCCCTTAGCCAGGATAATGCTTCCTTACGAGCCGTGGCCTCTGCCATAAGAGGTGAAAAGCAGACCGGCAACTTGCCATTTGTTGCTGCGATAAAAGCTCCGTCCGTAGTCAGAAGAACTGCTCCATACGTAGCCTCATCGGACGAAGGCTTGTAGCCGGCGTCGATGTAGCAGCGCGGCCGTGTATGTAGCGGCGTGGACGGCGCTGCCGATTGGTCTCGGATGGGACTGCTCGGGTGACTCTGGCTGCCGCCGGACAACAGTTGGGTGCAACAAAGATCCTTCCCATACCGCCGCATTCTGGGTCTTCCATAGATGATAAAGCACGGCCAACATCAAACGAATCCGCTCCTCCGTTAAAACTGCCAACACACCCATAATCCATGAGGGAAAAGAATCCGTTACAAAATTCATAACGGGTAAGCATATAATATCCCATACAAGCCTAGAATAATTGCAAAGTACTAATGCATGCATAACATTTTCATGAGTCACTCCACACATCTTGCATGTTGGGTCTACTTCTACCCTCTTTATAATCAAATTATCAAATTATTTGTAGTAGGGAGGATATCACAAACTGCCCTTCACAAAAAAGTTATCCACTTGGGTGGAACCTTTAACTTCCAAATAGTTGCCCATTTGTCAAAAGCACCCGGGCCACATACATAATCACCAACCAGTTTCCTATAGGCATTCTTCAATGAATATATTCTTTTAGGGTCGCCAAGCCAATACCTTGAGTCCTCATAATCTGGGCTCACAGGAATTTTAGATATTCTGATCACATCATCCGGGATAAATAAATCAGATAGGATATGTGGATCCCAATTATTAGTTTGCTGATCAATTAAACCAGCAACCAAAGCATCCCTTAACTGTATGGGCATTTCTGTCTGAACCAAAGGACTGGGATCATCAGGCAACCAGGGATGTCCCCATATTAGAGTTGATTTACCATTACCCACCCTTCGCCTTACGCCAGCTACAACAGTATCATGTGCTGCCATAATACTTCTCCAGCAATAACTTGGGCAATTTCCTATGGTTGCATCCACAAAAGAGGTATTAGGATAATATCGTGCCTTATAGACTTTTGCAACCAGAGTGTTGGGATTAGTTAGGAACCGCCAGCCCTGCTTCCCTAGCATTGCCAAATTAAATTTACGCAGGTCTTTAAAACCCAAACCACCATAATTCTTTGGAACACACAGCTTATCCCAAGCTTTCCAGTGAATTTTCCTATCCGCTCCACTTCCCCACCAGTACCTATTCATGGTCCTCTCAATAGACAAGATAACAGAGTCTGTCAATAAGAAAATGCCCATTGTAAAAGTTGGCATAGCCTGCGCCACACTTTTTAATAAAACCTCTTTACCAGCCTGCGAGAGCAGCTTTTTGTTCCATGATCATATCCTCTGCCTGATTTTATCTTCCACATAAGAAAAAATTGCCCTCTTATTCCTACCCACAAATGATGTTTCCCAAAATTAGGGGCTTGGTCAACCTGCAAGCAATTCGCCACAGCTAGTCTTTCCGCATCCTGTGTATTTCTGCTAAAACAGATATTAGATTTATGAAAATTTAGCATTTGACCAGACAAATTTCATAGCGTTTCAGGCATTGCTTAATCACAGTGGCCTCCTGAACGTTCGCCCTGAAAAACAGCAAGCTGTCATCCGCGAAAAACAGATGCGAGATAGGGGGAGCTCCTCTAGCCACCCTGCATCCGTGTATAGATCCCGCCATCTGTGCTTTCTGTAACAACAAAGACAGTCCTTCTGCACAAATAATAAACAAATAAGGGGAGAGGGGATCCCCCTATCTGAGCCCCCGAGTGGGTGTTACTCGGCCTCCTATTATCCCGTTCACGAGAATATTATATTCAACAGTGGCTACACAGAGCATAATCAATTTAACCCATCGTTCATCAAACCCCATCACCACCAACCCTTATCCAACTTCAGAGCCCCCCAACCTGTGGCCCCACATTGTTTCCTATTCAAAAAATGACCAACCTCTGCAGCAACAAGGATATTATCTGTGATCAGCCTACCAGGGATAAAAGCACTCTGAGACTCTGAGATCAAGTCCCCCATGAGTGGTTTCATCCCGTTAGTTATCATTTTAACCATAATCCGGTATAACACATTACCCAGAGCTATTAGCCTCATATCAGATACTGTTTCAAGCACAGCTTTTTCGGGATTAAAACCACATTTGTATCATTTAAACCATCCGGGAAAGAGGCATTATTCAAGCAATTCACCACCAAAATTAGACACATCACCCCCAACCACATCCCATAAGTGCGGATAGAAACCCGGATTCATTCTATCTGGCCCCGGTGCTTTATCAAGGAACATAGAAAACAGAGCAGTTTTGACCTCCTCCGGCACAAAAGGGTGCAATAATTCATTGTTTTGTGCATGGGACACTCGAGGGTAAAATCATCAAATAAGGGGTCCACACATTCAGAAACACCAGAGGCAAAGATAGTTTTAAAATAATCTAAAACTACCCGGTTCATAGCCTCACCCTCCAGCCATACCCCTGCATCATTCATAATTTTAGAAACATAATTCTTTTTTTTTTTTTTTTTTCTGAGCAAAGGCACACTCGTGATAGAATCGCGTGTTGACATCTGCACCACGTAGCCAATGTTGCTTAGCACGCTGTCTCCAGAACACATCCTCCTGGGCTTCTAACTGGCTCAACTGACTCTCCACGCGTTGGAATTCGGCTAGAGCAGCAGAATCCCTACGGTTCCTGATCTCCTCTTGCCTATTCCGAAGGTGCTTTATTCTGTGCAGAATCCCTACGGAAGTGGTCACCCCCCATCTCGCACTACAAGAAAAATCGCGAATTGATAAGATTCCGTCGCGAATCGCGTTTTGGCACGGAATCACGGAATCGCGACGAAATTTTTTCCGTCGTCTATCACCTTGTCGTATTTTGATAGACGACGGAATAGTTCCGTCGCAAACTTTGGCGACGGACTTCGCGACGGAACATTTCCGTCGTAATTCCGTTGCAATTTTCACAACGGAACTTTTCCCGTCGCTACTTCTGAGCCGAATATTCCGTCGCCATATTATCTTTTCCGTCGTGAATTCCTTCGCAAAAACACGACGAAAATGTTTTCCGTCGTGATTCCGTCGCTTTGTTTGCAACAAATATTCCGTCGTAAATCTTATATTCTATCGCGATTCCGTCGCGTTTTTTGAATTATTTTAAAATAAAATTATGATTTTTAAATAGTAATGAATGTTTTTAAAATATGAATATAAAAAATACTATTAATTCTAAAATAAAATATAACATAATTCTACATTAAGTTGAAGTAATAATACATTACCAATCCACATTTAATACATAATAATAGTCAATTCAAATCTAAACAACATAATAATACATTATCAATCTACATTTAATACATAATAATGGTCAATTTAAGTCTAAACAACATTGTAATAGTCTTAACAAACAACCATTAAAATCAATTGATTTGAGATGGAGGTGATGATGAAGTACCCGCTCTCCCGCCATCAATAGCATCAAGTCGTTGTTGCGTAAGGAGAATATTAGCAACAGAACAACCATATGAACAAAGTCCATAAACTCTTCTTTTCTTGTCGTGTCCACCAACCGCGTCATAGTATAATTGATTATCATCCACATGCTCCCCATTTTCTGCAAACATCTCGCATTGCAATGCAACTTATTCCTAAAATATTTAAGAAATTTAGTACAAAATATATGTAAAGGCATATATATTTTAAAAAAAAAAACTTAAAATAAATTAAACTTACATGAATTTGTTTGGCTTTTTTCAGCTATGAATGTTTGCCCGTCATGTTGTTTGGTATGTGTATGCTTGAACGGTTTATAATACGATGGACAATGACCCAATTGCCCTTCCTACAAATTATATTTAATAAACAAAAGCAATTTTTAAAGTAAGATACAATTTTTATGAAGATGCTCATGTAGAAGGGGCAAAAGAGAAGGCAGAGTACTAAAAAACAGTGCACAACGCTTATCCCATTACATCTGCCACATTTTCAGGTTAGATTGCAAGGCAATCACAATCAATGCTAATAAACTTGGAAGAAGAGGAGGAACAAGGGCAATTAATCTACTTGTATGGTAGTAATTAAAGCTATGAGCCCTTATAGAGCATTCTGCCTCATTATTGATTCAGTGGCCAGTGGGGAGGGTGAAACTAATAGAACTGATGATCTTGGATGATGTTGCCAAACATAATATATAAATAACACATTTTAAAAAATAGAAAATAGGAATAAAGCAGTTTATTTAATTTTTGGAAATGTTGTATAATAATATATACTTGGTAGCAGTAATGCTAAAGACATTTTTTATTGATTAGCAAACATCAAATTGAAGAAGAATGAAGTAAAAATAGTTGAAGATATTGAGTGGTAAAGTTCAAGTGCCCACAAATTCACAAAATTGCTCTATGTTTCCTAATTTAGTGATTTTTTAAGATGATAAAAGTAACAGTTTTACATAATTAGCAAACAAAAATAAATTCAAGGAGACATCTTATTGAGTCCAAATGAAATCAAGTTCCAAACCTTTCTAAGGTAGAGTGGCACAACTTCTTTAGAGCCACAGAATTTTGCCGGAGTAATTTTGCAGGCATCAGTAAGATGAATGTCATCAACCTGTCACATGTAGATTCAATTACGTTCAGATTTCAACTCAACTGGATGAACTGAACATGTGTTGGGGACAAAGAATCACTGAAAAATCAACCTACCATTTATATCATATAGTTAAGTTTAAGGAGGTTGTTAGAGGAAATTGTAACCCTTCGCATACAGTTTTTATCAAAACTTCTGAAGTTGGATGCAATAAAAAAAAAATGTAGGCCATTTATATCACTCTTACACCCAGATTAACCAAACACTAGTAAGGGAAGTACATTTACCTTTCCAAGAGAATAAATTCTATTAAAACACTCCCCCTTCATTCTACCTCCTTGAACTAATATTAATACTAATAGTGTCAACACCCAAGTTGGTATAATTCCTGGTGAATTTTAATTTTATTGTTTTAATAATTCAGTAAACAGTGCCAGCATTTTTGTTTCCACATAATACGAACTTCAATATAGAATGGCCATGTGACATAAAGAATCAACACATATTATAGAGCATTGTAACTCAGATGTATAATACAAATTACCAGTACATTTGTAACTCAAGAAAAGTCATGTTACAATGCTCTATTGTAACTTACATATTTGACAAGAAGAAAAGTTTAGCACTACAAATTTATAGAAGAAAAAACTAATATATATTCAATTCATCATTCAGCAAGTCTGGAACAGCACTGCTAGCTAGGGCTCACGGAGGGTTCAACAGATTTAGTACATCATTCAAATTTAATATGCAATTTCATATTAGGGTTATGAATAATTGTAACAGTAGTGTGGATGAATAATTCAATTTAAGTTCATCATTCAATTTCATAACAAATTAGGAGGAGGGTTCAACAGAAGGAGAATTATTTAAAGAATTACCTTCAAATCAGGAGGAGGGTTCAACACGGCTGCACTGCAACGAGGAGGAGGAGGCGACGGCAAAGGTTGCACGGCAATGGCTGTGTTCTGCGATGGCGTCGAGGAGTTCTGCGATGGCGTCGAACGGATGTGCTCTGCGATGGCATCGAGGAGTTCTGCGTCGCTGAGTTTTCGCTGAGTGTTGGAGTGTTCGCTGAGGAGATTTTTCACTTAGGTTATAAATTTTATTTTATTTTATTTTTTAATTTCATATTCAAAATGTCAACATTTAATGTATAATAAAAAATAAAATTTAGCAAAAATATTGCGACGGAATCCAATCGGTCGCAATTTCCGTTGCAATATTTAGTCAATACACAAAAACATAATTCATTTAACGACGGAATCCAGCCGGTCGCAATTTCCGTCGCCATTTCGCGACGGAACGAAAATCCATCGCCTTTTCCATTGCGAAATGGCGACGGAAATTAGTTCCTTCGCAAATTCGGTCGTGAACGGTTTGTCGCCAATATTTTGCGGGCTTTATTTATCTTTGCGCCAAGATTCGCGACGGAATTTAATTCCATTGCCACTTCCGTCGCCATTTAGCGACGAAATGTATTTGGTCGCTTTTTCGGTCGTTAAATTGCGACGGAATATTGTCCGTCGCGATTCGCGATTTTTCTTGTAGTGTCATCAAACGATATCCACACTGCTGCTGACAATCCAGCAACCCCTGAGCCCTCCCACCCTGCCAAGTAGTCTCAACCACCTTCCTACAGCCATCATCATGAAGTCAGGCCATCTCGAACTTAAAACTCCTCGAATTTCTACCCCTCTGTATGCATGATGCATTAATGTTGAGGAATAGAGCCGAGTGATCCGAATTACGCATTATAATATTTTCAACCACAGCACCACCATTCATATCGCACCAACCAGTCGTGGCCAGAACCTTGTCCAGACGCTCCTCCAACCACCCCTCCGTCCCCTTACTCTTTTCCCCATAATATCCTGTCATTCGCCACACTAGCCCATTCGTGTGACTCATCTCCACATCAACATAATTTTTCGAATAACTTAGCAAACACGCCGTGTTATTCTTCTTCCAAAACAGAGCTATTCCACCACTCTGCCCCGTACTATAAACGTAAAACAATCCTTCAAAACCAAGACGTACCCGGAGGCGTTCCGCATGCACACGCCCCACCATTGTTTCCATTAAAAACACAAACTCAGGCTTCTTATGGGATACTAGGTCCTCAACTTTCCGAACTGTTCGTGGATTGCCCAAGCCACGACAGTTCCAACTTATGATACTCATAATGATGGGCGGGTCTGGGAGCCAGAACCCGCCGTAAACAAGTTTTTTGGAACCTTGGTCATTGTAACATCCTCCCCTCGCCCTTCCGACCTCCCACCACCTGTGAGGTCCTCGCTACGCCTCTTCGCAACTGCTACCAGGCCCTCGGCCTCCTCCCGGACACCCCCCTCGACTGCCATACCCGTATTCAATGCTACGCCGGGACCCCTTTCCCTGGTTACCTCCCTCGGCTGCCCGTCCGGCGGTAGTAACCAACTCTCACCAACCGCCCTAAGCCCACGCCGGAACCGTGCACGCATCTCCCCAGAGTACGGATAGTCTTCAACAGCCAACGTCGACTCTCGTGCATGCAAACAAAACTTATAGAGATGGCCTAGCTTGCCGCAAAAGAAACAAAAATTATGCAGACGTTCATACCTGAACCCCACCCAACATGTCGTTCTATCCCGCTTCATAAACCTCATTCTTCGGCGTAGGGGTTTATCAACCGGTACTGCCACTCTAATGCGATAAAACTCCTTCCACGGAGCCCCGCCAAATCTGTTATCCACCTTAATAAACGATCCCAAGGTGTTCCCAATCTGCTCCAATATCTTATCTGACGTATATCCCATCGGCAAGGCGTGTACCTATATCCACATATCAAGAGTGTATAACCGCACATCAGTTGGCAACACCCCGTCCGCAAGTGGCCGGCACACCAGTGTAGCATTATCATACGCTCATGGCCCCTCCTCCATCACACGTTCCAAGTCTGTTTTATGGTGGAAAACAAACATGAATAGCCGGGGTTGTATTTCCATGACCTGCATGCCCTTGACCGGTTGCCAAACCGACGCCAAGACTTGGCTCATATACTCGATTTTCACCAACTTCTGCGTCATAAATCTGCCCACTAACAGCCATGTCTGCTCGTCTCCGGCCGCACCTGCTACTGCCTCATCCGGCATCGGCTCAAAGGTGAATTCATCTTCCTCTAATGCCATATCACCCCAACGCTCTGTTATGGCCGCGACACCTTCCTCCGCCTGCTGTGTCATCATTAGGCAAGACAAAGCTTTGATTTGGAATTCGATCCGCCGTACTGTTACGTAGAAACCGACGATTTTCCGTAGAAAAACCAAGAAAACTGTAGGGAAACCCTAGGATAGCCTAGAGAGAGAAAAAGTAGGTTTAGGCTTCGTCCCGCTTATTACTTCGGTATCTGACCACCACTTAAACTATATATCATATTGCAGTTGGACATTTTTGTCCAACAAAGAAAAAATAATAATTTTTTTAATCTACTATTGAATGGATTTTAATTTGAATTCTAAAAATCGAAAACCAATCAGATTCTGACTGATGAATCTAACAAAAGATAGATTGATCCAAACGGGGGAGTGGTGTCCAAAAGGGCAATTTATATCCTGCACCACGACGCGCGTTGCATTGTGCGCCCAGATACAAAACGACGTCGTTTCAGATTTTTATTTTTATTTTTGAAATTTCGCTACCCAGTGTTTGGCGGTTAATTTTCCTGAAAAAAAAATCTCATGTTCAAAAATGTACATAATGTTATACATGAATGTACATAATTGTATACATGAATGTACATAATTGTATAACAAAATATACATGTAAACACAAAAAAAAAGTAAACTTTGTATATATTTCACAAAATTCTGTGTACAGTGTATATAATTCAAGGTGCAGGTACAAAATCTCTGTATGGTCCTCTGATTCTTCACTGACGTTATCTACTGAAGTGCTTCGGGATTCAATTAGCGTAGCCTCCGGGATTCAAGTGGCGCGTGCCTCCAGGATTCAAACGGCGTAGCTTCCGAGGTTCAAGTGGCGTGATCTTCAACAGCAAACGTCAAGCTTTGAAGCAATCAACTCTGCAAAATATCAAATTAAAGCGCCTGCAATGGCTTCAAGATGCCTTCAAAAGGCTTCAAGATCTTCAAAGTACCTACAAAATGGCTTTAAGTTGCTTCAAGATCTTCAAAACCTGCAAAAAAAAGTCTTCAATGCCTTTAATTCTTCAAGATCTTCAAAACCTGCAAAAAAATGCCTTCGATGCCTTTAATTCTTCAAGATCTTCAAATGCCTTCAAAAGATCTCTCAAATCTTCAAGCCTTCAAGTTGTCAAGCGTTCTTCAATGCCGTCAATATATTTAAGGTGTGATTTAAAGAATGAAATTGAGGCTCTATTTATAGTGAAGTTTGTAACTAAAATCCCTCAAAAAACTCCACTAATATTTAGTTAATTAAATTAATTAATTATCTACTAAAATGAACCTTGCCAAAATCAAGTCTAGGTTCATTATTCTATCATCCAATTCAAATTCAAATTAAATTATAATTATCTAATTCAAATATAATAAAATCATATTATATTTAAATTATAATTATAATTATAATTCAATTATGAAATGGGCTTGGACCAATTAATTAATTAATTCAATAGCCCAAATTAAATTTACTTGGACTAATTTAATTAATTTAATTATCATAGCCCAATTAATTAAATTGGACTAATGGTCAACCCCGAAATTGGGCTCGATAATGATTTAATCGGTCCACTTGTCGGCTTCAAATTTTTTGTGTCTACAAATTGCCCCCTCAAGACTTTCTTGGACATGCCACTTGAGAGCATACACTGCTTGAAAGTATGTAGTGCATGGAAGGTCTCGAAACTATAAGGCCATTTCAACTCGTGCCAAGGAGCCTTGTGGGATATGAGGCAGTTTTGACTCGTGCCGGGGAGCCTTGAAGTAATATGAGGTAGTTTTGACTCGTGCCGGGGAGTCTTTAAGGAATATGGGGCAGTTTTGACTCGTGCCGGGGAGCCTTGAAGTAATAAGAGGCAGTTTCGACTCGTGCCGGCGAGTCTTGAATATGATGCGTTTTCAATTCACATTGAGGAAGCTTAAAGAATATTCCTCCATCACATATTGTGGTATAATGTGTTGAGGCACATTTTTCTCTAGCATATGGGTTGATTAGAGGAATTTTCATCTTCATTCCTTGGTTAGTTGGAGTAATATGGAACCACTTCGGCACGTAATCCGCCAATGTGACTGGACTCGTGTTTTCATATGGTGGCCGCAAGTCCTCCCATCAATAGAGCCCTTTAGCATTCTCTTCTTAACACACCTTTTCATAACTTGTTTAGCATGCTTAATACCATGCCGAGTATCATACTCGGGTTTGGTATCATAAGACTTGATGTTAAGAGGGAATAAACACTTGTGTCGTTTTCTATTTCCCTTCACATTGTTCTTCTCAATGAGTAGCGAAGTAGATTTACCGCATGAGATGAAAACTTGATTAGTGCTTGCTGTGCCATCTGCAAGTTCAATTCTCCCATCTCAAGCTAACTCCATTACTTTATCCTTAAAGACAAAGCAATTTTCAATTGGATGTCTAACAAGTCTTTGATACTTGCAATAACTCGGATCATCCATCATTGATGCCTCGTGTGGTCGCCTCATTTCTGGCAAATCAACGAGATTGTGCTTTAGTAGCTCATTAAACATATGTGGGACATCATAATCCAATAATGGATACTTCTTGTTTTGTCTTTCCTTGAAAGAAAGCATTCTACTACCATGTAATGATCTAGAAGCATCCTTAGTGTAACACCCCGAAATTTTTAAAATTTTAGAACTTATATAAGAAAGGTAAATCCTCATTAAATCTCGAAATCAAACATAAGAGTATGGGGTGTTATGCCACACCTGAGCTAGAGAACTCAGGTGCACAGGCTAACTAACTAAAAATCCTCAAAGTAATGTCAGCACATAAGCATGGCACGCAGGCCGAAAGGGAAACTAGCTACTCTACGCTTCAGATCTCTAGCGCGCTCCGGTTTCTACTCATCTGTGCCTGAAAGCCAAATATATCTGTTCAGCGAGAGATGCTGGTAACCCACTCCAACGCGTTGAAATACAATATAGGTATATATATATATATATATATATATATATATATATATATATATATATATAGATATAGGAAAAATCATTTTGAAGCAGGAAGATATATACTTAGGAAACTCTAGTTTTAAAACCAGGAATAGACTCGACAAATAGGGATATGCACATTCAACAGTTATAATTAAGCATATACAAACACTAGCATATCTCCTAAGGTCACAGTTCACTTTCAAATCATTCACATCATCATCCAAACAACATTCATATCACATAAGCATTGGTGGCGCCACGGGACCAATCGCATGCCCCGAACATGAGGGTTAATGCATATAGCATTAACACGGCCCCGCAGCACCCTACCTCATACCGCAGCATGAAGGGAGTTGATCGCAACCAACCCTTTGAAGACCGCTGACGAACTCAACGTCATACCACAATCCTACACATCGCTGACGCGCACAGTCGGTGGACTGTGATGCCCTTTACAAGGGGGGACATTCGACCCTACACACCGTTGATGCGGACAGTCGGTGGACCGTAGCGGATCAAACCTTACACACCGCTGAGGGACTCAGTCGGTGGGCGAAGATCCTAGGAGACTACGACCCTACACACCGCTGTCCCATCACTCGGTGGATCGCAGCCAACCGTAGCCCTACACACCGCCTGATTACTCAGCTCAGGAACAATCTATTCGGCCTTCAGCCAACTTCCGAACCGCAGCCTGGGAACACCCAATTTGATCTTAACCAAATTGGGGGATCATGCATCACATAACACATAGGAGACCGTAGTAGCACATTGGGAGGGGAAGACATATAAATAATCTTACGTGTGATCATTCACATACTAAGAATAGTCCTAAGGGGTTCATACCACTTCCACCTAGGTCAATGGGTTACCGATTCAACTAGCATTCAATTACTAAGACTCTTTTATCCTACGAATGGTACCCGAAATATTAAACTAGACTCAAGCACGACAAACGAGGTCCGTTGGGACACAATGGGGGAGTAGGGAACGTCAAACGGGGGAGCCGGAGACCCGAAGTGGGCAACAAACCAGCGGGTAGCCGGTGGGTGGGGGTCACCCGCCGGAGATCACTGTTCGGGAAGCGGGTTGCCGACGGGCAGGCTGCTGCCCGGTGGCTGCCCGCTGCCTGGCGGTGATCTTCGGGCAGCGGGTAGGTAGCAGGTTCCCCTACCCCCCATTGACTCTTTTATCACAATTTCGTCCCGGGATCCGTTGTGGAACCCGAAATCATGCTTAGACACTTTTAAACGCAATTAACGACACCACGTAGGCAAATAATGGATCAAAAGCAAGAATCACGTAGAACTCATCCCATTACGACTTCTAAACATAAACAACAATCGAACATACGAATTCCCACTCAAATATATATATGAAAGTACAACACAAATTCCCAACCCAACCTAGGGCTCTAATCCCACCCAAATCATCAAGATCATATTTTATCTTTATCATCAAGAAATATCAAGATTCGTCAAGAATCATCACATTAATATCAGGAACCTCTTTTCAATATCAAGATCATCAAGATTATCAAGAACACACATAAATCATCGAGATTATATCACAAATATCATAGAGGAATTCATCAAGACACAAACATATAGAAGGAGGCCAAGGAAGGAGTCTAACACCCCGTGTTACGGCCCTTAATCCCGAATTAATTATTTAATTAATTCCATTAATAATAATTAAAAAGGATTTAATTTGATTAGAAATCCCTTTAATTAATTAAACGTGGTCCACCACGGATCATGGACCCTTGCCTAAACTAGAGTCATAAGCCTATTAGGAATAAAGAAAGTATACCTTTACTATTCTGATTATGGTTAGGATTCTCTTTAATTAATTAATATAGTCCACCATGGTCCATGGGCCCTTATCCCTAAAGCCAACTCCTTAGTTCTATAAGGAATAGAATTAGTAAACCCATGCCACTTAGACCATAATTAGGACTCTTAATTATATAAATAGGGACATAGAAGGCACCTAGAACACACACCACAAATAATCCCTCACCACACAGGAAAGTTCCAAGAACTCCCGTAGTAGAAATCAAGAAAGGAGAAATCTTAAAGAAAGACCCTTCATAGCCAAGGAAATTAATTAAGGCTAAGAGGTAACCCATGTCTCAAAAAAACCTATTTTCATAGCTATGATTCCCCTCTTAGGATTTCCCCATATTATTGTGTATTGATGATTTGTGATATTATTATTGATGATTGGCGGGGTGATTCCATGGGTGATCTTGATGATGGAAGGTTCTTGATAATTATGGTGTTCTTGATGATTATATGACGTTCTTGATGATTATATGATGTTCTTGGTGATTGTAGGATGTTCTTGATGTTTATGTGATATTCTTACCGAATCTTGATATTAGAAGATGAATCGTGCCCTTGTTGATTTAAAAGTGATTAGAACCCTAGGTTGTATCGTATGGAATATTTCTTGGTATATTGGGTGGGAATTCGCATGATTGGGTGTTTATTATGTTTAGAAAATCATGATAGGTTATGTGCCATATGTTTCTCGATCTTTGATCCGTTAATTGTCTACGTGTGTTGTCAATTGCGTTTGAAAGTGTCTAAGCATGGTTTCGGGTTCAACAAAGGTTCCCGGGGCGTTTTTGTGATGAAAGAGTCAGTGGGGGGTAGGTGGGGGGGTAGGGGACCCGCCACCTACCTGCGGCCTTCTTGGGTAACGCCTGCAGCGGGCAGCCGGCGGGCGGGCAGCTGCCCGCTGGGCACCTGCTGCCCGAAGTTGCTACCGCCGGCGGGTGATCCCTCACCCACCGGCTACCCGCTGGTTTGGACCCCAATTTGGGATTTCGGCTTCCCCGTTTGATGTTCCCCCGACCCCCGTGGTGTCCCAACGGACTCCGTCTATCGTGCCTATATCTAGTTTGATTTTCGGGTACCGTTCGTAGGTCGTATGAGTCTTATATATTGCATGCTAGTTGAATTGGTATCCCGTTGACCTAGGTGAAAGAAGTATGAACCCCTTAGGAATATTCTTAGTATGTGAAGGATCACGCATAGGTTTTGTTATACGTTTTCTCCCCCTTCCCAATGTGTTAATGTGGGTTGCATGTGCTTGCTGTGTGTTATGTGTGCATGTTACCCCGACTTGGTTGAGATCAATCGGGCTATACGGGCAGTCGGGTGGGCTGAGAACCATACCGGCTGTTAACCAGGCTCGTAGAGACCGGTCAGGTATATAAATATTATATAGGACTAAGATCCACTATACGGGCAGTTGAATGGGTTGAGTACCATCCCAACTGTTAACCAGGCTGGTAGAGACCGGTCAGGTATATAAAGATGATGTATAGGACTGAAGGTCCACATGGGCCTCAGTGATATGACCCACCGACCGGGATGCGCCAGGCGGTATGGGGCCAACAAGCCGAGGAAGGTTGTAGTCCACCGACCTGAGTAATCAGGCAGTGTGTAGGGCTACGACTGGCTGCGATCCACCGAGTGCTGGGACATCGGTATGCAGGACCGTAGTCTCCGAGGATCTTTGCCCACCGACTGAGTTTAGCTCAGCGGTGTGTCGGGCTTGATCCGCTACGGCCCGCCGATTGTGCGCACCAACGGTGTGTAGGGTCGTAAGTCCCCCCTTGTAAAGGGGATCACGGTCCACCGACTGGGCGCGTCAGCGGTGTGTCGAATCGTGGTCCGACGTTGAGTTCGTCAGCGGTTCTCCAAGGGTTGGTTGTGATCAACTCCCCTCGTACTGCGGTACTGAGGTAGGGTGCTGCGGGGCCGTGTTAATGCTATAGGCATTAACCCTCATGTTCGGGGCATGCGATTGGTCCCGTGGCACCATCGATGATTATGTGAGATAAATGATGATTGAATGATGATGTGTTTGAATTGAAAATTGATCTGTGACCTTAGATGCGTATTCCTTATGATGTTATCTCTACTTAACCGTTTACCATTGATTAATGTGCTTGTCCCTATTTGCTGAGTCTATTCCCGGTTTTAAAGCTAGAGTCTCCTAAGCATATATCTTCCTGCTTCAAAATGGTTTTCCTATATCTATATCTATATATATACCTATATTGTATTTCAACGCGTTGGAGTGGATTACCAGCATCTCTTGCTGAACAGATATATTTGGCTTTCAGGCACAGAGAAGTAGACACTAGAGCGCGCTAGAGATTTAGAGCGTAGAGTAGATAGTTTCCCTTTCGGCCTGCGTGCCATGCTCATGTGTTTACATTATTGAGGATATTAGTTAGTTAGCCTGTGCACCTGAGTTCTCTAGCTCAGGTGTGGCATAGCACCCCGTACTCTATTATATTATGTTTTGGGATTTAATGAGAATTTACCTTTATTTTATAAGTCTTAAAAGTTTCAAAATTTCGGGGTGTTACAGTTGTTATCAGAGCCTAAGTTTGACCCTAGGATAAGACTCGTAAGATCAGACTTTAGGACATTAGGCTTGAACTCTAGGTATTTAGAAACATAGGATTTAGGAATCTTAGGACGCGCAGTGAGATTGTGAGCCTACCTATCATCACATAAACTCCCCTCACTTTATCCCTCACTAATTTAAAGAATTTCGCCCTTCGCTTATCACATCAAGGTAAAGGTACAACACATTAACTCTTCATTCCACATACTTACCCTAGAAATTTGTGATGTCCTTGCATGCTTTTACCTACTTTGTTGCTTATCACTCTTTGATTACCGTACTTGTTCATTTGCATAAGCATATGTTCCTAATTGATTTTTAGACCAAGTTAGGAACTGCATACTATTGCTTAACTATTTGATCAAACATGCGTTATTTGAATATCTATTACTTGATAAAGTATTTTTTTGTAATTTTATTCGGCCTATAAGAGCTCACTTGTCCTAATCATAATCGACCAATATAGTTAACTCACTAATAACCCGATAAGTACTTACATGAGTTGCACGGAGGGAAATTCTAGGGAACATAGCTTTAATTAAGAAGGGGAAGAATGAGGCGTAGGATCCTTATGATATCTAGTTGAAGTCTCCCATATTCCTCATTAGTATTATAATAAAGTGATCCCTTGAGTTTCCCATACCCCTTTCGTTGTTCACATAAGTATGGAATTCCTTGAAACTTATAATTGTGCATTCTCGGGGCTTTTTCCGAAGTGATTCCTCCTTCACAGTCACGTTCCAGTGGGGCCTTGGCAGGAGGTCGACCACCCACCGCGTGCCCACTGCCACATTCCAGTGGGGACTTGACAGGCGGTCGACCGCCCACCTCGCACCCACTGGTCCAGTATGTTTTCTTGACTTCTCATTTTTATTGACCCATTGTGCCTTTGTGTGTCTCCCTTGATACCTCCTATGTGTTTAAATGTATAAATAACAATCTAATGCTTGAACATGAAAATCGAATTATCTTCCTAATTGATTTGTTTATATGTCACATAGAAACTATAGGGACTGATCCTATTTCTAGAAATCTAAACCCTCGGATACATTGTGTATTAAGTTTCGACCCGAAATTCAATCTGAGTGAGACCGGTAGAAACCTAAAACAAGTGGTCATCTAGAAATTATCCTTGGAAAAATATATTGCGCCCGCAAACTATCTTAAAACTATCTCTCTAGACCTTGGTCCATGTTGCATAATAGACCACGAGCTTCCCATACCTTGTTTAGGACCCTTTACCACTAAGATAAGGACCCCCCTAAACAAACATTTATACATAAATAGGTACATCACTACTATTCTAGATATATTCCCCTAAAACTCCTATCATATATATATATATATATATCCAAAATATGTAGTAAACCCCAATTACATTCATATGCTACACTTACACCAAATTGTTATTATTATTATTATTATTATTATTATTATTATTATTATTATTATTATTATTATTATTATTATTATTATTATTATTATTATTTTCATTTTTATTGCACCCTAATCCTAAATCACCTTGCCTAATCTTAAAAATGGTTGCGTCATGTACGGTACGTCCCTATACGCTTAAATCTATATATATGTGTATAAACTTGTGAGCCTATAGAACATCCTCCCCTATTCATACGTATTCATATAAATTGTTACATTATATACAATAAATCCCTAGCCCCCAAACCATACACATGCACCCTAGCTACAATAATCTTACGCACACCTATAAGCTTGCCCTTAGCATATCCTAATCCTGAAATATCATTCCGTACAAATTGCACCACTATTATATATATACATATAGATACACATATCCTGGGGTAGCTCTAATTCTACTTTTCCCCCTCGCATGACCGCCCTGTTAACACTCCTACCTTCCCTAAATAATTAAAAACTTTAGTCTCATCATCAGGTCATCAATTGATTTAGGAATTAGCAACCAAGGGTCTTCAACTCTAAAGTTATTTAGGTATCCCGGGCTTCTAGAGGTAAGATTTATGCTACCTAAAATCTAATTACCACCAAGATAAAACAAATTTTCCTAAGTGCTTGTGCGATTAAATTCTCAAGATAGAACCTCTAGTACTTGTGAACCTAGGCTATCTTACTCGTAATTTCTAAAATATTTGTATGCAAATTGCATGGTCCAAACTATAGGTTGAAATTTACATTGTGCATTACATGTCAAATCACATAGCTCACATGTTTATCTAAAATACACACTTACACGCATTCATGTATATATACAAAGCACGTTAGACAAAAACAGTATGTTATAAGGCGTCCCACTATACATATATACAATGTTATTGATTACAAGCAATCTGCATATAAGCGTCAATACTTGTTATGTGATCACCCACCGTTACCCATGATGTACAAAATAAAGATCCTAATTCTATTGTCTCCCCAGAATTTATTTACCCCATAAAAAGCAAGAGCCTTCCTCCTAACTACTTACAATCTTTTCCTCAGAATCTAAATTTCGCTATTTGAATAATATTGTTATATGATTTACGACCCTCCTGAATTTATATGACAAAAGTTTGGTTATGCAATGATATTAAACACATAAATTTAATTGTTAAATCATGCACTAGACTAACATGTGGAATAATACATATATGTGCTTTGTGATTCCATGGGACTAACGATTATTTAAGACTTGAAATAGGCCCACATGCCTTCACACTCTATGCCTATAGACTTAAGAAATTGCATATTTAGCATAATTACGATTGAACACATATAGACATGCCAACTTGCAGGTTTCGCATATAACATAAATAGCTAATTATCATACATGTTAGGCTTGTTATTTCGTAACTGTGAATATTTGGTATAACTGCTAAAGCACAAAGATTAGGCATAGGTCCGACATATATGGCATCTAGGATCACAACATGCTACACTACATAATTAAACACCTGCATCCATTTGTAAATGAGGTTCGCTTGTGTTGATATATGTGCATATATACTTTATAATAATTATGTGACTATCCGAATCTGCACCGCATAATATTTTCCTCTCATTTAGGTACATAAATAATTACATGATCAGCCCAACTTGCGATCCTATACGTTAAATCATTATAAAATAATTAATTAAAGAACATGCCATGTGTAAGACTCCTATGTTATGTATTAGTCACCCGTAAAACTTACATATTGTATGTTGCATATTCATGACCTTGTTATTTGATGCATTTTAGTTAGGCTCAAACCCAGTGAATTTATATGTGTATGTGTATATATTTCCCATATAATACTTTCCTTATGAACTACTATACTAATTCGGGCACTTCACCCCAAAATGATTTCTAAGCTTCGGGGACGAAGCTTCTTGTAAGGGGGGGGGGGGGGGGAGGGGAGTGTAACACCCCGTGTTACGGCCCTTAATCCCGAATTAATTATTTAATTAATTCCATTAATAATAATTAAAAAGGATTTAATTTGATTAGAAATCCCTTTAATTAATTAAACGTGGTCCACCACGGATCATGGACCCTTGACTAAACTAGAGTCATAAGCCTATTATGAATAAAGAAAGTATACCTTTACTATTCCGATTATGGTTAGGATTCTCTTTAATTAATTAATATGGTCCACCATGGTCCATGGGCCCTTATCCCTAAAGCCAACCCCTTAGTTCTATAAGGAATAGAATTAGTAAACCCATGCCACTTAGACCATAATTAGGACTCTTAATTATATAAATAGGGACATAGAAGGCACCTAGAACACACACCAAAAATAATCCCTCACCACACAAGAAAGTTCCAAGAACTCCCGTAGTAGAAATCAAGAAAGGAGAAATCTTAAAGAAAGACCCTTCATAGCCAAGGAAATTAATTAAGGCTAAGAGGTAACCCATGTCTCAACAGAACCTATTTTCATAGCTATGACTCCCCTCTTAGGATTTCCCCATATTATTGTGTATTGATGATTTGTGATATTATTATTGATGATTGGCGGGGTGATTCCATGGGTGATCTTGATGATGGAAGGTTCTTGATAATTATGGTGTTCTTGATGATTATATGACGTTCTTGATGATTATATGATGTTCTTGGTGATTGTAGGATGTTCTTGATGTTTATGTGATATTCTTACCGAATCTTGATATTAGAAGATGAATTGTGCCCTTGTTGATTTAAAAGTGATTAGAACCCTAGGTTGTATCGTATGGAATATTTCTTGGTATATTGGGTGGGAATTCGCATGATTGGGTGTTTATTATGTTTAGAAAATAATGATAGGTTATGTGCCATATGTTTCTCGATCTTTGATCCGTTAATTGTTTACGTGTGTTGTCAATTGCGTTTGAAAGTGTCTAAGCATGGTTTCGGGTTCCACAAAGGTTCCCGGGGCATTTTTGTGATGAAAGAGTCAGTGGGGGGTAGGGGACCCGCCACCTACCCGCGGCCTTCTTGGGCAACGCCGGCAGCGGGCAGCCGGTGGGCGGGCAGCTGCCCGCCGGGCACCCGCTGCCCGAAGTTGCTACCGCCGGCGGGTGATCCCTCACCCACCGGCTACCCGCTGGTTTGGACCCCAATTTGGGATTTCGGCTTCCCCGTTTGATGTTCCCCCGACCCCCGTGGTGTCCCAACGGACTCCGTCTATCGTGCCTATATCTAGTTTGATTTTCGGGTACCGTTCGTAGGTCGTATGAGTCTTATATATTGCATGCTAGTTGAATTGGTATCCCGTTGACCTAGGTGAAAGAAGTATGAACCCCTTAGGAATATTCTTAGTATGTGAAGGATCACGCATAGGTTTTGTTATACGTTTTCTCCCCCTTCCCAATGTGTTAATGTGGGTTGCATGTGCTTGCTGTGTGTTATGTGTGCATGTTACCCCGACTTGGTTGAGATCAATCGGGCTATACGGGCAGTCGGGTGGGCTGAGAACCATACCGGCTGTTAACCAGGCTCGTAGAGACCGGTCAGGTATATAAATATTATATAGGACTAAGATCCACTATACGGGCAGTTGAATGGGTTGAGTACCATCCCAACTGTTAACCAGGCTGGTAGAGACCGGTCAGGTATATAAAGATGATGTATAGGACTGAAGGTCCACATGGGCCTCAGTGATATGACCCACCGACCGGGATGCGCCAGGCGGTATGGGGCCAACAAGCCGAGGAAGGTTGTAGTCCACCGACCTGAGTAATCAGGCGGTGTGTAGGGCTACGACTGGCTGCGATCCACCGAGTGGTGGGACATCGGTATGCAGGACCGTAGTCTCCGAGGATCTTTGCCCACCGACTGCGTTTAGCTCAGCGGTGTGTCGGGCTTGATCCGCTACGGCCCGCCGATTGTGCGCACCAACGGTGTGTAGGGTCGTAAGTCCCCCCTTGTAAAGGGGATCACGGTCCACCGACTGGGCGCGTCAGCGGTGTGTCGGATCGTGGTCCGACGTTGAGTTCGTCAGCGGTTCTCCAAGGGTTGGTTGTGATCAACTCCCCTCGTACTGCGGTACTGAGGTAGGGTGCTGCGGGGCCGTGTTAATGCTATAGGCATTAACTCTCATGTTCGGGGCATGCGATTGGTCCCGTGGCGCCATCGATGATTATGTGATATAAATGATGATTGATTGATGATGTGTTTGAATTGAAAAGTGATCTGTGACCTTAGATGCGTATTCCTTATGATGTTATCTCTACTTAACCGTTTATCATTGATTAATGTGCTTGTCCCTATTTGCTGAGTCTATTCCCGGTTTTAAAGCTAGAGTCTCCTAAGCATATATCTTCCTGCTTCAAAATGGTTTTCCTATATCTATATCTATATATATACCTATATTGTATTTCAACGCGTTGGAGTGGGTTACCAGCATCTCTTGCTGAACAGATATATTTGGCTTTCAGGCACAGAGAAGTAGACACTAGAGCGCGCTAGAGATTTGGAGCATAGAGTAGATAGTTTCCCTTTCGGCCTGCGTGCCATGCTCATGTAATTACATTATTGAGGATATTAGTTAGTTAGCCTGTTCACCTGAGTTCTCTAGCTCAGGTGTGGCATAGCACCCCGTACTCTATTATATTATGTTTTGGGATTTAATGAGAATTTACCTTTATTTTATAAGTCTTAAAAGTTTCAAAATTTCGGGGTGTTACAAGGAGATTATAGCGAAGAAAATAGGTTTTGTTGAGACATGGGTTACCTCTTAGCCTTAATTAATTTCCTTGGCTACGAAGGGTCTTTCTTTAAGATTTCTTCTTTCTTGATTTCTCCTAAGGGAATTCTTGGAACTTCTTGTGTGGTGAGAGATTATTTGTGGTGTGAGTTCTAGGTGCCTCCTATGTCCCTATTTATATAATTAAGAGTCCTAATTAGGGTCTAAGTGGCATGGGTTTACTAATTCTATTTCTTATAGGACTAAGGGATTGGCTTTAGGGATAAAGGTCCATGGACTATGGTGGACTCCTTTTAGCTAATTAATGGATTTTAATTCCCTTTTTAGGGTCGGTGATAATTTTAATTGATTTGGTTTAAGGGCCGTAACACGGGGTGTTACACTCCCCCCCCCCTTACAAGAGGCTTTGTCCCCGAAGCTGGTGCGTGGGTCCATTCTTTCACCCCTAGACGTCACGTATTTTGGCCTCTTGATTAGGAAATGTGGCTTGACGTGTTGTATTTGCTGGGGTAGACTGGATTTCTGGTGAGGTGGTGGTTTGGAAGGTTCGGGTCTACCTTGGTTTCCTGCTCCTGAGCTGGATGCTCCGTGAGTGCCCAACATGGCCTCGATAGTTGCCACCCTTTGGTCCAAAGCGCGTGTTGCGCGGATTAGGGACGAAAATCCTCCGTCCATGATTTAGTTTTGCCGGGTGAGTTGTGCGAGGATTCGTTTGTTGATGGATTCTTCGTTTCGGTCCCTTGGGTTTCCCCTTGCCTGAGTGGCCATCGGTGGGTTAGGCTCGCCCTCTTCTTCTTGCTCTTCATTTCCCTCCATTCCCCCACATTCTTGCATTGCCCTTTTGAGTTTCTTGTTGGAGATATCCAATTGGTCAACCAATTCCCTTCGTTCCTCCTCGGGCTTAAGGCAAACCTCTTCGAGAGTGATGTATTGTCCCCCTTCGATGTAGTAGATGTCATTGCGACGGAGATTCTGGGCATTTAAAACCATGCAGCTTGCGGTCTTGACCTCTGTGTGGCTTAGGTCTACTCCCTTTTTCTCCATGATCCAACTTAGGATCATCCCATATGGTAGGCTAAGCCGGTTGCTAGTCTTGCAAAACTCCATGTGTTTCAACATAAGGGCTGGTAGATTGAAATTGATTTTGTGCTTTAGGAGGTAAGCAAAAGTGCACTCCAAACTTCCCACGTCCTTGCTTTTACTGTAACACCCCGAAATTTTTAAACATTTAGAACTTATATAATAAAGGTAAATCCTCATTAAATCCCGAAATCAAACATAAGAGTATGGGGTGCTATGTCACACCTGAGCTAGAGAACTCAGGTGCGCAGGCTAACTAACTAAAAATCCTCAAAGTAATGTCAGTACATAAGCATGGCACGCAGGCCGAAAGGGAAACTAGCTACTATACGCTTCAGATCTCTAGCGCGCTCCGGTGTGTACTCATCTGTGCCTGAAAGCCAAATATATCTGTTCAGCGAGAGATGCTGGTAACCCACTCCAACGCGTTGAAATAAAATATAGGTATATATATATATATATATATATATATATATATATATATATATATATATATATATATATAGAGGAAAAACCATTTTGAAGCAGGAAGATATATACTTAGGAAACTCTAGTTTTAAAACCAGGAATAGACTCGACAAACAGGGATAGGCACATTCAACAGTTATAATTAAGCATATACAAACACTAGCATATCTCCTAAGGTCACAGTTCACTTTCAAATCATTCACATCATCATCCAAACAACATTCATATCACATAAGTATTGGTGGCGCCACGGGACCAATCGCATGCCCTGAACATGAGGGTTAATGCATATAGCATTAACACGGCCCCGCAGCACCCTACCTCATACTGCAGCATGAAGGAAGTTGATCGCAACCAACCCTTTGAAGACCGCTGACGAACTCAACGTCGGACCACAATCCTACACACTGCTGACGCGCACAGTCGGTGGACTGTGATCCCCTTTACAAGGAGGGACATTCGACCCTACACACCGTTGATGCGCATAGTCGGTGGACCGTAGCGGATCAAGCCCTACACACCGCTGAGGGACTCAGTCGGTGGGCGAAGATCCTCGGAGACTACGACCCTACACACCGCTGTCCCATCACTCGGTGGATTGCAGCCAGCCGTAGCCCTACACACCGCCTGATTACTCAGGTCGGTGGACTACAGCCTTCCTCGGCTTAATGGCCCTAAACACCGCCTGGCGCGTCCAGGTCGGTGGGTCGTAGCACCGAGGCCCATGTGGACCGCAGCCCAAGAAGTGAATCAATTCGGCCTTTAGCCAACTTCTGAACCTCAGCTCAGGAACAATCCATTCGGGCTTCAGCCAACTTCCGAACCGCAGCCAGGGAACACCCAATTTGATCTTAACCAAAATGGGGGATCATGCATCACATAACATATAGGAGCACGTAGAAGCACATTGGGAGGGGAAGATATATAAATAAACTTACGTGTGATCATTCACATACTAAGAATAGTCCTAAGGAGTTCATACCACTTCCACCTAGGTCAACGGGTTACCGATTCAACTAGCATGCAATTACTAAGACTCTTTTATCCTACGAATGGTACCCGAAATATTAAACTAGACTCAAGCACGACAAACGGGGTCCGTTGGGACACCATGGGGGAGTAGGGAACATCAAACGGGGGAGCCAGAGGCCTGCAGTGGGCAACAAACCAGCGGGTAGCCGGTGGGTGGGGGTCATCCGCCGGCTGCCCGCCGGAGATCACTGTTCGGGCAGCGGGTTGCCGACGGGCAGGCGGCTGCCCGGTGGCGATCTTTGGGCAGCGGGTAGGTGGCGGGTTCCCCTATCCCCACCTACCCCCCACTGACTCTTTTATCACAATTTCGTCCCGGGATCCGTTGTGGAACCCGAAACCATGCTTAGACACTTTTAAACGCAATTAACGACACTACGTAGGCAAATAATGGATCAAAAGCAAGAATCACGTAGAACTCATCCTATTACGACTTCTTAACATAAACAACACCCGAACATGCGAATTCGCACCCAAATATATATCAAGAACGTACAACACAAATTCCCAACCCAACCTAGGGCTCTAATCCCACCCAAATCATCAAGATCATATTTTATCTTTATCATCAAGAAATATCAAGATTCGTCAAGAATCATCACATTAATATCAAGAACCTCTTTTCAATATCAAGATCATCAAGATTATCAAGAACACACATAAATCATCGAGATTATATCACAAATGTCATAGAGGAATTCATCAAGACACAAGCATATAGAAGGAGGCCAAGGAAGGAGATTATAACGAAGAAAATAGGTTTTGTTGAGACATGGGTTACCTCTTAGCCTTAATTAATTTCCTTGGCTACGAAGGGTCTTTCTTTAAGATTTATTCTTTCTTGATTTCTCCTAAGGGAATTCTTGGAACTTCTTGTGTGGTGAGAGATTATTTGTGGTGTGAGTTCTAGGTGCCTCCTATGTCCCTATTTATATAATTAAGAGTGCTAATTAGGGTCTAAGTGGCATGGGTTTACTAATTCTATTTCTTATAGGACTAAGGGATTGGCTTTAGGGATAAAGGCCCATGGACTATGGTGGACTCCTTTTAGCTAATTAATGGATTTTAATTCCCTTTTTAGGGTGGGTGATAATTTTAATTGATTTGGTTTAGGGGCCGTAACACGGGGTGTTACACTTAGACTCACCAGTAGCTTCAGTGATTATCCTAGTTGGTTGAATATTCACATGCATAGCATCCATGCTTTCATATTTCTTAAAGGCCTTGCCACCATTTTCAACGTCATCATGACTCTTGCCCCCATTGTAGAAGCTTTGAATGTGTATGTTTTGTCCACCATTAACTGTTATGCTTAACTCCATATCGTGGGCGCGACTAGATAATTCCTCAAAACTCTTGGGTTTGAGCCCTTGGAGGATTTAGGAGAGCTCGAAGTGCATGCCTTGGGTGCACTTTTCAATTGCGGAGCTCTGTGATATCTTTTCCTTGCAATTCAAGCATAACTCCCTCCATTTTTCAATGTAAGCGGCCGAGCTTTCACCATGAATGATGAACACGGGTCGAAACGGTGTCGTTTTTACGGGAAAAAAAATATTTAATTAATGTGCTGTTAAAGGCGCGTTTTTGTTCAGATTATGAATTTTCTGTTATGAGATTATTAATGTACTGTAAATTCATAATCTCATAAAAGAAAATTTATAATCGCATAAAAGAAAAACATTTATTAAATTACGAATTTTCTGTTATGAGATTATGATTTTACAGTTATGTAATTATGAATTTTCTGTAAATTCATAATCTCATAAAAGTAAATTCATAATCTCATAACAGAAAATTCATAATCTCATACCAGAAAATTCATAATCTCATAACAGAAAATTCATAATTTCATAACAGAAAATTCATAATCTCATAAAAGAAAATTCATAATTTCATAAATGTACATTCATAAATCCATGCCTGCACATTCATAATTTATGAATGTTGAAGAAACTTGCACGAAGAGGAAGTGAAACCACGAAATGTGAAAATGAAGAAGAAAATTCGCGCGGTTAATTAAGAACAAAAAAAATAAAATAAAATAACGGTGCACCGTTACCGTTGGGACCGTGTTCACCATCCATGGTGAACACGGTTCCATTGCATAACGATTGAACCAATCCTTATACCATCAACTAAGGTTCACAGTCTGTGAACCCTAGTGCATGTGTATGTGTGTCTTAAGTTGTGAGTTTTTGTGTCTTGTGTTATAAAATTCTGTACCTTAAAGTGTATGAATTTTGTAACTGAAATAAATTAGCAATTGTGTATTATGTTATGAATTTCTGTGTCTTGCATTGGGTCTATGAACACAAATTATTAACTAAATCATATTTGAAAAATAAGTAAATATATAACATGTGTATGTGTCTTTTGTTGTGATTTTTTGTCTTGTGTTATGATATTTTATACGTTACGAGTATGAATTTTGTACCTCGTCGTTTCAATTCAGGGTCCATAATGCTATGTGGACCCTAGTCTAGGATATAAATTGACTTAATTAACTAGTGAAATTCACATCATTATAGGCAATTTATATCGTGAACCTTGGTCCAATACACAGAATTTGACTTCATAATACACAGAATTCATGTTCATAATACACATACACGTAACACGATATAATGAACATGAATTTTGTACATTATGAACATGAATTTTGTGCACTATGAACATTAATTTTGCGCATTATGAACATGAATTTTGTTCATTATGTTAAGTGTTTATGTGTTCTCAGCTATATAATACACAAAATTCATGTTCACAATGCACAAAATTCATGTTCATTATATCGTGTTTATGTGTATGTGTATTATGAACATGAATTCTGTGCATTATGAACATGAATTATGTGTATTGGATCAGGATCCACAGTGCACTATGGACCCTGGTCCATGATATAACGATTGAACATTATAAACGTGGTGACAGAGTAATGGGTCAAGCACCCAACCCGAACTAGCAACAAATACCTGACCCGGTTGCAACAGAGAGAACAACGGTTATACTCCAATGGGTGGAAACATTACTACGGGTCATTTACTGCGCCCATTAAAGAAAGAGAAATAAAGGCTCAGCTCCTCATTATGGTATGACCGTTAGGGACTTGGTATAAGTAGAGCTCTCCTAGCTTAGCAGAGGACACGCTGAATATTCTGTACTCAAATACTGAAGCAATACTATCTGTTATTCTTATATTATATTTTCCGGTAACATATCTACTGTCATTGATGCTTTCATTGAGAGAAGAGATCAAATCTCAAGCAAATACGCATTTGGAAAAGAAGGCTCGTTCAGGATCCAACAGCTCCCACGGTGCCCACGGTTCCTGCAACTTGAACAATGGCAACTGTGACAACCCAAAATTTTATTTTATAAACTCGGTTTTAAGAAATTCCAAATAGCTATTTTTCACTCTATAAAAATTTTTCCGACCAAATCGGTGTTTGAATAAATTATTTTGAGCCACTTTTAAATAAATTCAACACCAGGACATGAATTAAATTTAAAAATCCTAAATTTTTGGGTACATTGCGTACCAAGTTTTGAACTGAAAATCTATTATGAGTGAAACCAGGAGAAATCTGAGAAGCCTAAATCAAGTGTTTATCTAGAAATCATTTTTGGGAAATTCATTTTAACACCAAACTATTTTAAAATCTTGATTTTAGACCTTAGTTCATGAAGCATGGTGGACCACAAGTTTACAAACACTTTGCCTGATACACTTTCTAGCCAAACCTTTTACCACTTTACCCTCCACCAGTCATTGTGTATCTTCCTAGGGTTTTGCACCCATATAAAAAGAATAGTAAGCCAATGTTGTCTCCTGATTCCACTCTTGGCTTCCCAAATTTTGAGCTCTGCAAGAACAAGACGCAACACAGTAAGGTTTCACCATTCTTTTTTATCCATTCACCTATCTCCCTTCTAGTTTTCATTCCTTCTAGCTCCCTTCTCTGAGAACTTAGTCTTAAGGTTGTTTTATGGTTTGTTTGAGATGTTTAGGAGGTGAAGGAGGGTGTAGCTAGCTTAGGAAGATGGTGGAATCCCAGCAAAAAGGAGGAATCTACAAAGGTATAACCCCATGGACTCCCATAAGCTTTTTAGACTCTGTGAAGTCTTTTTGTTTAGCTAAAATGAGTAGAAATGCTAGAATATTGATGTGTTTGAGCTATTAAGTGATCTATTGTTGATCTATGATGTGTTGTTGATGATTTCAGAGTGTTTGTTTGCCTGAAAATGTCTTGCAGGTGAAGAAGAATCTCACTGGTGCACAAAACAGTGTGCACCAGATGAGACACGGGACTAGCCAACGGCCCTAGGCAGGGACCGTTGGCAAGCCCCGTGGAGGAGCGGCCCTAGGGCACGACTCAAGGCTAGAGACGTGGCCCTAGGCCGCTGCTTGGCGGTTCCAGGCGGCGGGGCTCCTCAAGCCCCGCCACAAGCCCACTAGGCAAAGTCTGTGCAGTGGTCGGGCCCTTGTGGCTCAGCTACGTGTCGTTTCAGACCGGGACTATCGGGTCCTTGAGGCTCGGACACTCGGGATCGTCACGACCCACTAGTAGAATTTGACTTGGTTGAATTTGGAGTTGAAATGAGTGTTTTACAGTAGAAATGGAATTGATTCATGCTTAGTGTTTGTCTGAGTATGTTTACAGTGAATAAAAATGAGAAGCATCAAACGTAGTTATTTGTTTGAAGAGCATGACAATTGTTTAATTGTTAGACTAAGAAGCATGAACTCTATTTGTTAAGTGTTACTAGAAAATCATGCCTAAAATGTCTATTGTGACTTGTTGAGTTTGTCTGCCAAAGTGCTAGAAATGTTGAAGTGTACAGAGCATGTTCTTCTTGAATACTAGTTTACAGTGAATGAGTTTTGTTGAGTATTTTGAGTTCAAGTGCATGTTGAATACTTGCTATGTGTTTGACAAAGAAGATTTACTAAGTTATGATTTACAAGCATGATTAGATAATTGTTAAGAGTTCATAGTGCAATAAGGAGATTTGAAGCATATTTTACAGTAAAGTGCATATTTGAGCATAACATGTTTTAAAGTGCATAAGTGGCCAGTGTGAGCCTAAGTATTATTTCAAAAACTTATATCTATTTTGGAAAATCATTATCTAGTCGCATTGAGTAGTTGCATGATAAATGATTTCCAATATGTGAGAAAAGAGAAGTTGTTGAGAAGCTATGTGCATAAGTTTGCATAAGTAAAGTGTTGCATGAGTTGAAATGCATGAGCTATATCTATATGTATCTAGTGTGAGTAATCCGAGATTTTAGAGGCCCGTTAGGATTATGTCCTTTCGGAAGAAAAGAGAAAGAAAGAAAGTAAAGAAAGAAATGGACATTGCGATCCGAAATGAAGTAACGAGGTCGATATTCCAGAGTTACTATGTTGGAAACTGCCCGCCAGGCTTGGAATCCTGGTCAAGGGGTGTGCACGCTGATAGTTCGATACCTGATTCCACAGAGTTTGGGAAAATAACCAACAGAGTGGTTCTGTGGGCGAGATGAGTATTAAGACTGCTAGATGCCGAGCCTAGATAGGTCCATTCACATTATGGTGAAGTCCTAACTCACCCACGAGTACAAGAAAGCGAGTCATTGCGACTCTAAAGAAAGCGAGTCATTGAGACTCTAGAAAAGAAGAGAAAAGCGAGTCAGTGTGACTCTAAGAAACCTCCACAAAAAAGTGTTCTTTTTACAAAAGAGTGTATATGTATATCTATCTATACTTATACTAAAGCATCATGTTAATCTTTTTGCATGATTAGATGATTTTCATGTGTTGCATGAAAGCAAGATAAGAAGCATGACATTATATTGGCTCACATTCTTATGATAGCACGAGATTGCTTATTGAGTATATGATAGCATGAGATTGTAATTTGAGTATATGATAGCATGAGATCTCTTATTGAGTTATATGATAGCATGAGATTGCTTATTGAGTATATGATAGCATGAGATTTCTTATTTAGTTATATGATAGCATGAGATTGCTTATTGAGTATATGATAGCATGAGATTGCATCTTGAGTATATGATAGCACGAGATTGATTATTTTGTATATGTTAGCATGAGATTGCATATTGAGTTATGTGTTAGCATGAGATTGCTTACTGAGATATATGTTGATATAAGATTATTGTTAAGTTAAGTATGTGAAGGTATGAGATTGCTGATAAGCTAAGTAATTGAGAAAGTAGGCCTATTCATAATTAGGTTGCAAGCATATAGAAACCCTGTTGAGCATGCTTAATTGTTGCTTAAGTGATTGAGAATACTCAATCTAAGTATGTGAAACAAATGTTTTCCAAAAGTATATACTGTACTATTTTACAGGGTTGAGTGGCGTTATACTTAGCTTCGTGCTAACGGGTTTGTTTTCTACTTGTTGTTTGTTAACCCCTTTCAGGTGGACCCAGTTCGTGAGAGAGTATGAGTTAGACTCGATTAGCATAGATAGCTAGTTGTAGTATAAACTCTTGATGGTTGTTTTTTAGACTTGTAGTTGACTTTCCCGTTTGTTTTGATGGTGCTGGACACCGGGGTCTTATCCCCTAGTTTGTTTTAATGTTAGTAAGACTTGAATGGTTTAGCTTGTTTGACCTTTGCCTGTGCAATTACTGTGAAGGGTGATTGTGGCAGTGACACCACTATTAAGTTTGTTTAGTATGTTACTTCGCTTGATTAGTTTATCTTTCATGGTTAAGTTTGTTAATTGGGTTTAAGAAAAGTGGGTGTTATAAGTTGGTATCAGAGCGATACGAACCGCGGGAGACTTAGGAAGTTTGACCCTTAAGATTGAGTATAGAAACCCTAAGTTGAATCCTAGGAAGGAAAAGTTAAGAAGAGAACTCTAAATGAAATCCTAGGAAGGATAAGTTAAACAAAGAGCCCTAAGTTATGAAATTTGAGATGAGAAAGACTCTAAGTTCAGTGACTAAGTATGAGTATCAATTAGGAACGCGGTGAGGTTGTGAGTTTCCTTACGCTTGCTTAACTGTTTATGTGCTTTATCAATGTGTTTAAAGTGCAACTTGCTTATCTTTTGAAAGTAGAGAAATTGAAAGTGAAAAACCAAGAGTTTGAAAGTTGAAAGTAGAAATGAAAGCTGAAAGTGAAAAGCTAAGAAAGCTAGAAGTTGAGACTTCGATAGTTAAAATAGAAAGCAAAAATTAGAAGTTAAAGTTTGAAAGAAGAACTTTGTGAAGTTGTTAAAAGTAAGAAGTATACAAGTTTATACTTATGTTTGTTTGTGTGCTTTACTTGTTGTAAGCCTTACTTTAAGAATAGAAAAGTTAGAAACAGTTAACTCATAGAAGTACTAACCAAGATGATCTGTTCTGATCTTGTTAAAGGACTATCGTGATGCCACCGTGAAGAGTTAGAGAAGAGACTCCTCGTTTCTCGGGACCAGGAGCATCATCGTCCACTGATCTGACCGAGAGCTTACGCTAGCTTACGTAGCTGACTAAGACAATAGGAGCCGCCGTGCTAAATGGGAACAATAACGGTGGAGATGTGTCTAGAAAGATCACGGGATGCAACCCACCGAGCTACTTGGGCCAGGAGGACCCCGAGATCCTTTAGAGTTGGATCTGTACGTTTGACAAGCTGTTCGACGTAGTAGGCTGTCCGGTAGACCAGCGAATAAAGGTCGCTGTGTACTATCTTCAAGAAGAAGCCGATCACTGGTGGGTAATGGAAGGACCGATCTTTAAGGAAAGAGAAGGTTTCAATTGGGAGATGTTCAAGAAACTGTGGAGAGAGAGGTTCTACGCCATTAGATCGAGGTTTGTCCTCTACCCAAAAAAGTAAAAAAAATCGCACACTCTATTCTCTAAGGGCCGGCATGGGACCTGATCTCGCTAGCTACCCGATGGAAGGGCGCTTTCTTGGCCAAGCTCATGGCTTGGCCACGAAAATACTATCCCCTAAGGGCTGGCACGAGATCCGATCTCGCTAGCTACCCAACGGAAGAGCGTTTTTGTAACACCCCCAAAACAAGCTAGATAAAAAGCCTTAACACATGCAGATCAAACAACAAAACTAGCACATCGGAAGATAAAACGAGAACTGGACAAAAGAAATCCAAACGGGGTGTTACGCCACGTCTACCACACACGGTAAACGCTACGGCGATCAATCTGCAAGTGTATACATCTATCCCAAAGACATCAGTCTAAAACTACATTGGCACACAGGCCACAAAACAAGGATAGAGGTACTAAGCTACCAGGCACTAGACATCGCGCTCGTCTAAACATCACCTGAAAGATACAAAGATAAACATTGGGACGGCGCCCGGTCAGTGATAATTGCTAGTAACCCACCAATACATGTGAAATATCATACATAGATAGATATAAGTGGTAAAACCATTTTCGAAACGGAATACATAAGTATATAAGTCAAAAACCAAGATCAACAGTCAACACAAGACTCATTACTCACAAGGATAACACGGGAACACATCCCAAACCACAAATGCTAAACACAACGCAAAGGATAAAGACAAGACCGATGGCAACACATGCCTCCATGACTACACATGTCACGAGAGAAGAACACACAACACCGACTACACAAGCCCTCGCAACATCACCCATCACGAGTTGTTATGCCTTCCTTATGCCCTGTTCCAACCTTATGGCTACCCCCAACCTTATATCTTCTTCAAACCATTACCTCCAGGACCCCTATACTTCTTAGTCCAACCTTATTCCCCCGGGACCGTCGTCCCCCACCAACGAGACCACCAATTCATAGTACACAAGGTACCGTACACGGCAACACATGCCCGGATAACACATGTTATCCCCCAAAAACGTGAACCTTACACAAAGCCCACAACTCCATAATCACGTCACGGCCACCACGAGGACCGCTGCAATACCTTAGTGACTAGTGTCCCAAACCACTAATCGTGCAATCCAGGTAAAGCCACACACGCACCACAACTCAACAAGAGTCAAACAACGGATCACAACGAAGGTATGAAACATACTCAATCAAGGAACGGGTCACAGCTCAACACATCAACGATGAATAACACAAGTTATAATCAACCAAATGGAAGGTACAGACAACACACACGCTAGCATTTAGACAACAAACTAGCATGCTTATCAACGGGGAAACTCAAGATAGTTCCGAGGAACACACAAGACACCTCTTAGTCCAACGAAACAAAATGTTGAACACTTAGCACGATTCAAGACACCAAAGTCCTACATGGATACCTACCATATAGTTCTAGATATATGAAACATCAAGAAGACACTCAAATAGTTCCACAAAAGAACATCGGGAAGTCAAAAGACCAAATACCGAGTCAAACGGATCACGGGGAACAAATCCCGAACAAACTCCACCATGTACCCGCGGGTGGACCCACGGGTAGTGCCCCACCTGTGGTTCCGCCCGCGGGAACATATTCCCACAGGGCTTTGTACCCGCGGGTAAGCCGGCGGGAGGTGTCCCGCCCGCGGGAACACTCCTGTTCCACAACAAATCCCTTCGGGGATTTTCTTCTCCAAACACAAATTCAAGTCCAAAACATGCCAAATCTCACCAAACACAAAAAAATGACTTGAATCATGGAAAATGCCAAGCAATGGCACAAAGGAACCCTAAACACAAGCTCTAGATATGCAATATCACAAGACAAATGCATAAACCCTCACATTTCATAGCAAAACACAAGTAAAATCCAAGAAATCACATATAGGTAAACAAAATAGGTTTTGTAGAGCATGGGTTACCTTTTGTAGACCAAAAGACTTCACTTTACACCACAACAAGCTCCCCACAAGGCTTACTTTCCAAACCCACTTCAAGATCAAACCAAAAGATCATAAAGATCCTACCTTTAAGAAAAAGACAACTAAGATGAAACCAAAAACACAAGATGAACTTAGATCTTACCCTCCTAGATGCCCAAATAGGTGAAAGGTTGAATCTTGGAAGCAAATCTTGGAATCTTGACAAGGGTCTCAACTTGGCTTGGAGAATAAGCTACACTTCTTTTCTACAGAGAAGGTAGAGCTAATTTCTAGGAATTGTAAGGAATGAAATGAAGAAGTCTTCTAGGTTAGGTTACAATACTAACTCTTGGTGAAAAGTCAAGAATACCCTTACTAACCTTTAGAAAGTGTAAGGAACAAGGGAACTCCCCTCAAAGCTTAAGGTACAACATAGCTTTGAAGTTGACTAGTCAAATACTAGTCCTCGAGTATTAAAAATCAGGATTTTAGGAATTAATTCTTCAAATAAAATAGGATTAATTACTCAATTTATCCATGGATTGAATGTGGATTTTTGGGGTGTCACATCCTCTCCCCCTTCAAAGACGCTTCGTCCCCGAAGCTTGGGTACGACGAATTAGAAGCAAACGGTGAAAGGAAACAACATTGTGATAAGAAATTCAAGAATAACTCTTTTGGTCAAAGACTCCAAAAGAACTCACAAGGATTCCAAAGCAAAGAAGTATTTCAAAGCAAGAAAGAAGGCATAGCAATTCAAGAATTGTCAAGAACATGTCAAAGGAGAAGATTGAGCATCACAAACTCTGTTCTCAACACCACCATCTACTTCTACCAAACACTAAGAACAAGACAACCAACACAAAACATATCTACCACTACGAAACTAACTAAGCCACAAGGCTATAAACAAAACAGGCAACAACAAGTAACCCAACAATGGCAACAACGCCTAAAGAAAAACAACTACAAGAAAAAGGCGAACAAGGTAACCACAACTACTAGAAAGACTCGCTCTCCGACTCCTCGGACTCTTCCTCGGCTTCTCCTTGATGACTCGAGCTGGCTTCGATCTGATCTAGCCGATGGTGCATTGCAACGAACTGCGTCCTCATGAAAGCAAAACCCTCCTCTACGGCTCGAACTGGCCTCAAGCTGGTCCAACCTCTGGTTAACCGCGACGGACAGCGTCTTCATAACAGCGAAGCAACTAAACCAACTACCCAAACTACAAGCTAACACCCACGACAAACAAAAGAGAACAACTAAGCACAACCGAAAAATGACAATAACAGAGTGGCAATAGCAAACGAAGGAAGAAACGAGTTACCACAACAAAACGGTCGGCTTGCGAAACGGGTGACAAAGCTCAAGAGATCGGTTGCAAACGAGGTTTCAAGCAACAAAGGTATTCGCCACTAACCAGAGTAGAGGAAACAAGGGTTCGAATTAAGGGGGTAAGAATAGTAGGCTTGGACACAACGAATTTCGACACCAAAACCAACGGTTAACAAAATGAGAGACAAGACTTAGAGATAGGTTGAAGTTTCACAAAGGTAAGACAAGAAAGGAAGATAAGATGATAGATAAAAGATTTACCGGAAAGGAAAGCTAACTTCACACCGAGCCTAACTCCTGCTCAAAACTAGCCAACGATCTACTCAAAATGAAACGACTCAGCTAAGGAACAAGCCACAAACAGAAACTGACACCACAAGAACCCTAAACAAGATCACTCGGGATCACAGAACCAGGGTTGCATCTTCAACCGATCTTTGCTGACTTCTTCAACCAAAGGAAACAAGGTACTCCTACTACTTAACTTGAGCTCGGCATCTGTGTGAACTTGATCCGTCACTGCCGACAAAAACTTCAACTGCTAGATCCAAAACATGAGCAAGATGTCTCTCTCCCTAGCTCTAGGGTGAACTTGATGCAGCCTGCCAACTTAACACTTGCATTAGCACACCACTTCCAACTCTCCACCAAGCAACGCTTGAAACTACAAAACTTCCGGTCCGGATGAAAGGTTCAAAACAAGAACGGTAACAAAGGAGAAAGGTAACTCAGGGGAAAGACGACTCACAAGAAGAGATGCGGTTCAACGGTAAGGATTAGAGCGAAAGGTTGGAGTTCAGAAACTCAAGGACCACGTTACTTAGGAGTAGGATCAAAGTTATCAAAGTTGCAACTTAGGAAATAAGGTTGCCACCTTGCACAGAATCGTTAGAAGTGGGGAATCCAAGAACGAGGTTTGATTCAAAGGGAAAGATCAAGGTGAGAATTTAGGTTCCAAAACTCGAGGACCATGTTGATTAAGAAGAGAAGAAATGTAAATAGGACTACAACTTAAGAAGTAAGGAATCAAAATGGGGTTCTGGGGAGTTGAAAGAATTTCCTCACAGAGGATATCTGATTTTAACTCTAGGATAGCGATAACTAGGAAGGGAGTTAAGATTCTCAAAGTCACAACTTTGGAAAGACGAGGTCGTAACCTTGGACAGAGTCAAATCAAGAGAGGAACAAGAATGAGGTTTGAAAGGATTTCCCAATGAAGGGTACTAGATTTGGGGTCAAAGATAGCGTAAATTTAGAAAGGAAATCAAGATTTTCAAGGTTACAACTTAGGAAAACGAGGTTGTCACCCTGTACAGAATCAAATTAAGAAGGAAACAGGGACGAGGTTCGGAAAGATAGAAAGGATTTCTCGGGAAAAGACATTTTGTTTGATAAGGGAAGGAGAAGGAAACGGCTCAAAAAGGGTTAAGGATTCTCGACTTCGGGCGACTTCTTCGACTTAACGCTTCGATCGCTGCACTCTTGATGAACTTGAAGGCTCTCTACCTTGACTCAGACGCAGCTAAACTCTTAGACCTTGCCAGATTTCTTCATAAGCTGATGACACTGCCGCCTTGCACAAGATGGGTCGGAAAGAAAACAAGGACAAGGTTCGGAAGGAAGAATCACTTGCCAAAAAGGGTGATAGGGTTCGTCTAAGGGGAAAGGAAAGATTAACGAGGGTCAAGGGTAACCCTCAAACAAGCTAACGCCCGAAACTAACACGCAGGGAAATGGCACAAAGACGAAGGAAGGGTGCAACAAAAGGTACAAGAGCTTACTTCAACGGTTCCTACTTGCATCTGTCTCACAACTATTGATCTTGCCTTGCTGAGGTTGTTGTTGAGTCCGTTGAAGTCTTCCTCTTAGCCTTGCACTCAAAGAACCGATGACCTTTCTTGCCACAAGCAAAACACTCTATCGGTTTCCTAAGACAGACGGCGCCGGGGTGGTCACTTCCACACTCCTTGCAAACGGAGCGCCTTCCCTTAACCTTGATTTTCCGGATTGGCCGGAGAGTCCTACTTCTCTTAGAGCCATCTCTTTGAAACTTGCTGTAGATTCGGCATCGGTAGCCATCAAACTACTAACCACGGTTGAGACACTTCCGTCAAGCTTCCTCTTACGGTTCTCCCAGATTCCTTTCTGAACTTGCTGAACTCGGTAGGGGTCGGTTGCACAAAGGTAGGCCTCCTTGACATGAGCAGGGCAGAACCACGCACGTAACTTAACCTTCAGGTCCTCCCAACTGAACTCCGGATCTTTTCTACAAGCCGGCCCTTCAAGCATCCACCACGAGCTTGCTTCTTGCCGAAGATAGAACGCAGCCAACTCCACCTGACGATCCTCCGGGCAAAACACAGATTCGAAGATCTTGCATGACGTCTCGATGATGCCACCCTTGACTTCCACAGCAACAACACGATAACGGGAAAGACTTAGGGCTCGCACCCTTACCTGGTGCCTTAACTAAAGAGAACCAAAGCTAAAAGGAGAACAAGCACAGAAAGCACAACAGAAAACGACACAAGAACTCACAACCTCACCGCGCAACCTAAGCCTAACACTTAGATTCTTAAGGTTGCTTAAAGGTCTCAAACCACGCTTAGCCACTTAGAAAGTCTAGACTTAACCCTTCCTAGGCTCAAAACCTAGGCTCTAATACCAACTGTAACACCCCCCCCCCCAAAACAAGCTAGATAAAAAGCCTTAACACATGCAGATCAAACAACAAAACTAGCACAACGGAAGAAAAAACGAGAACTGGACAAAAGAAATCCAAACGGGGTGTTACGCCACGTCTACCACACACGGTAAACGCTACGACGATCAATCTGCAAGTGTATACATCTATCCCAAAGACATTAGCCTAAAACTACATTGGCACACAGGACACAAAACAAGGAGAGAGGTACTAAGCTACCAGGCACTAGACATCGCGCTCGTCTAAACATCACCTGAAAGATACAAAGATAAACATTGGGACGGCGCCCGGTCAGCGGTAATTGCTAGTAACCCACCAATACATGTGAAATATCATACATAGATAGATATAAGCGGTAAAACCATTTTCGAAACGGAATACATAAGTATATAAGTCAAAAACCAAGATCAACAGTCAACACAAGACTCATCACTCACAAGGATAACACGGGAACACATCCCAAACCACAAAGGTTAAACACAACGCAAAGGATAAAGACAAGACCGATGGCAACACATGCCAAAGCAACACATGCCTCCGTGACTACACACGTCACGAGAGAAGAACACACAACACCGGCTACACAAGCCCTCGCAACATCACCCATCACAAGTTGTTATGCCTTCCTTATGCCCTGTTCCAACCTTATGGCTACCCCCAACCTTATATCTTCTTCCAACCATTACCTCCAGGACCCCTGTACTTCTTAGTCCAACCTTATTCCCCCGGGACCGTCGTCCCCCACCAACGACCACCAACGAGACCACCAATTCATAGTACACAAGGTACCGTACACGGTAACACATGCCCGGATAACACATGTTATCCCCCAAAAACGTGAACCTTACACAAAGGCCACAACTTCATAAACACGTCACGGCCACCACGAGGACCGCTGCAATACCTTGGTGACTAGTGTCCCATACCACTAATCATGCAATCCAGGTAAAGCCACACACGCACCACAACTCAACAAGAGTCAAACAACGGATCACAACGAAGGTATGAAACATACTCAATCAAGGAACGGGTCACAGCTCAACACATCAACGATGAATAACACAAGTTATAATCAACCATATGGAAGGTACAGACAACACACACGCTAGCATTTAGACAACAAACTAGCATGCTTATCAACGGGGAAACTCAAGATAGTTCCGAGGAACACACAAGACACCTCTTAGTCCAACGAAACAAAATGTTGAACACTTAGCACGATTCAAGACACCAAAGTCCTACATGGATACCTACCATATAGTTCTAGATATACGAAACATCAAGAAGACACTCAAATAGTTCCACAAAAGAACATCGCGAAGTCAAAAGACCAAATACCGAGTCAAACGGATCACGGGGAACAAATCCCGAACAAACTCCACCATGTACCCGCGGGTGGACCCACGGGTAGTGCCCCACCTGTGGTTCCGCCCGCGGGAACATATTCCCACAGGGCTTTGTACCCGCGGGTAGGCCGGCGGGAGGTGTCCCGCCCGCGGGAACACTCCTGTTCCACAACAAATCCCTTCGGGGATTTTCTTCTCCAAACACAAATTCAAGTCCAAAACATGCCAAATCTCACCAAACACAAAAAAATGACTTGAATCATGGAAAATGCCAAGCAATGGCACAAAGGAACCCTAAACACAAGCTCTAGATATGCAATATCACAAGACAAATGCATAAACCCTCACATTTCATAGCAAAACACAAGTAAAATCCAAGAAATCACATATAGGTAAACAAAATAGGTTTTGTAGAGCATGGGTTACCTTTTGTAGACCAAAAGACTTCACTTTACACCACAACAAGCTCCCCACAAGGCTTACTTTCCAAACCCACTTCAAGATTAAACCAAAAGATCATAAAGATCCTACCTTTAAGAAAAAGACAACTAAGATGAAACCAAAAACACAAGATGAACTTAGATCTTACCCTCCTAGATGCCCAAATAGGTGAAAGGTTGAATCTTGGAAGCAAATCTTGGAATCTTGACAAGGGTCTCAACTTGGCTTGGAGAATAAGCAACACTTCTTTTCTAGAGAGAAGGTAGAGCTAATTTCTAGGAATAGTAAGGAACGAAATGAAGAAGTCTTCTAGGTTAGGTTACAATACTAACTCTTGGTGAAAAGTTAAGAATACCATTACTAACCTTTAGAAAGTGTAAGGAACAAGGGAACTCCCCTCAAAGCTCAAGGTACAACATAGCTTTGAAGTTGACTAGTCAAATACTAGTCCTCGAGTATTAAAAATTAGGATTTTAGGAATTAATTCTTCAAATAAAATAGGATTAATTACTCAATTAATCCATGGATTGAATGTGGATTTTTGGGGTGTCACAGTTTTCTAGATCAAGTTCAAAGCTTGGTCACGAAAATTTTGTCCCCTAAAGACTAGTACGAAGTCTGACCTTGCTTAATATCCTACGGAAGAGCCGGCCTTTGACCGAGCCTATGACCGGTCGAAGTCAGCTATGTACACACTGAAAAAAATATATAAATAAATATTATAATAATAAAATAAAATAACGCAAAAAAAAATAACAAAAACAATCAAAAAAAATTAAAAAGAATAAAAAATCCGATATGATACACAAGGTCCACACCTCGACATAAAACAGCCACAAGGAGTATCAGCTTGGATGGTGCTCATTGGATCAGTGCGCCATAGAAGCATGCACCTCAAAGACGCACGTGTTTGTGCACGACATTGACAGAGACGTCGAGAGACTTACCCGTGAGAGATTTTGCCAGAACCGGGCACCGCCTCGGCTACCATGGCCGAGGACTGGCTCGACCCATCAACTTTGGTGTTTGTGGTCAATGCTCTTTCTGTTCTTCAAGCAATGGAAGGTGAAGATGAAGCGATAAAACGCTATACTCAAGTCATTTCGAAAGCTCTCAATAGCCCCTTCCTATCAGTCAAAGAAGACAAACATGTAGTCATCATGGACTACCTTACCATTTGCCAAGTGCTGATAGGTATCCTGGCCATGGGCACCCAATTGATTGGCGAATTCCAATGAGTGATTCATGTGGACCTTCATTGCATGCTTGAGATTATACTAATCCTATCTTGGGAGATGAAGCACAATGTTATGGGAGGCCAGATTGGGACCAATATACAACCATGTGAAGGAGTCGGAGTTGGGAGATAAATGAAATGTGGAAGAAGCCAAATGGGAGTGCGAGTGTGGATCGGAGCCACCTTCTGCTTCTAAGAAGGAGGATAGTTCAGCTCAGGGCCTGGGAGATGATACTTTGATTGGTCAGTCACCTTTGCAAGTTCAGAGTGAGCAAAGGCAGCCTGATCTTGAGGTTGAGAGTAAGGCTATTAGTTAGTCAAGTGAAGCTGTTGGAGAAGAATACTGCAGAAGGTTCAAAGACGTTCGGGAAAGAGGCATCTAGTCAATCTAAGTTATCGATAAGGCATGGCCCTCATTATTGCCATGTTTATCTCTCCAGGCTTGATATTTTTGCAGATCTTACTGAACCTGAGTTGTATAATCAATGTGCAGGCCTATTACTTGCCAATTAGAACATGATAATATAACTGATGATGCTTCAAAAATCTTGTTTGTGGAGGCTGTAGGAGCTAGGTTATCAGATCAAAACCTAGTAAAATTTCAAGTGCTTCATTTTTGGCTGCCATGAGTGATTCTGTATTTCAGAAATCCATATCCCTTTACAAAAAGGAGAGACAATAAATCAAAGACACAAGTGGTGAGAAAGTCTTATATTCTAATCTGCAGAGTGAATCCTTTCCTACATCTGAACAGGAAAAGTCTGGTTCTAGGATAGTATAGATATGGAGTTGAATCAAGATAGTAATGTGCCAAAGACTAAAGAAGCGTTGCGTCGGACAAAGGTTTCACATCCACCATTATCTATATCCCTGTTGGTGATGGCTATGCTGCTGTGTTTGTCTTCGGCGTTTTCTCTAAAGGCCATATTCGTCATGCTGCTCGGACCTCCTCAGCTCCTGGGGCAAACTATTTGCATACGTTTTCAAGACCCGAGGCTCGCAATCTTCAGCTCGCTGCTAAGGACTCCTCTTCAGCACCCGATGCTCATAATTTTAAGAACGCTGCTAAGGATTCCTCTCCATCTTCAATGCGTGATGCATAGCATAGGTATCTTGCAGACAGGGATTCCTCTTAGTAATCACTATAAAAAATAAAAATAAAAAAAGTTTTCCGAGGCCCTGCCTCGGCTAGGCCAAAACAGGCCGAGCCCCGCCTCAGCCATGATGTGAAAAAAAAATAAATTTAAAATTAAAAAAAATAATAGAATAAAATAAAAGACAAAGAGCTAGTAGAGGGATGGTGTCGGGATATTTCATGATTTTACACTATTATTACTCCCTTGTTGACTCCGCTATGCTCTCAGCTCGGGAGTTGGGGGGCTGATGACATGATAATTGGACAACGTACTTGGATCCTACCCGCACTTAGTTTTATCTACAAAGCAGTGGTGATAGTCAAACTGTAACGGTCAAGAAGCCATTGAGAGCACCGTCTCATCAAAGAGGATTTAAGAAGGAGCGCGCACAACAATTACAGAGGAGACCGACACTTATGATGAGGAGCCTTTGTACTTATTAGGAGGTCGTTAGTGCCTTTATTGTAGCCGTTACAATTGTACAGTATAAAAGCTGAGCCCATGTAGCATGTAAGGGCACACACTCTGATTTCTAGACTGAAACACTTAGCAATACAACTATTGTACTTCTTCATAATATTATCCCGTAACATATTTACCGTCACGTGGCAAATTTTTATGTAGACTATGGTCCACACAGCGTTGTGTGGACCATAAAAATACATTTTTAATATACTAAAAGTACAATATTTGTGTACTAAATGTATATTATACAAAATAGTGTATTTTTAGTACTCAAATAATGTACTTTTCATAAATAAAAGGTACATTTTTAATATACTAAAAGTACATTATTTGTTTATTGAATGTACATTATTTGATACTCCGTAGTATACAAAATAATATACTTTCAGTACTTTCAATACTCAAATAATGTACTTTATGTACAGAAATAATGTACTTTTTATTTATGGTCTAGAAAACTGTGTGGACCATGATGCATGCAAATATTCAATAACGACTCTATAATTGTATCTCGCTTTTTTTTCTTTTTTTTTTTTTTGTAAATAATAATTTTCAATGTGGGACATTTTAGTAACAAGGCATCATTCTAACGTATGGGTAACCTCAGTCAATAGTTGGCTTAGAGCATTCACAGCAGTTTTGTTTTATGGTGCTTTTTGAGGTGCCAAATAAAAGAGAGAAGGAAAAGAGAAGAAGGAAAAAAAAAAGGAAAAAACAATGATTCTTAGGCAAAAAAAATAAAAGAAAAAGGGTATTAACACGCCCAGAGGCGCGTGCCGCGCAATAGTGCTTTTCACGCACCAACAAGGAAAGCTTATAAGAAAAAAAATAAATATTAGTGGAGCCCACAAAAAACTAAACTACCGCAAATTTATTTCCTTCTCTCCTCTCTCCTCCACATAACAAGCTCTCTCCTCTATGTCATATTAAAAAAGATCCACTAAAATGCATTAGTGTAAATGTTCTTAGTAACTAGGTTCAAAGTGAGATATATATTGACCTTCTTGGTTTGAACCGATCAATTATGGTCAACCTAAGCTAGTTTACCTCATTGTGGTCATTTGACAGCTAGAATCGCAAGGTGACCTTCACCCAGAGTGCACCATCAAGTAGTGATTGAGCTCTTTCAGATAAACAAAAAGGGACCAATCCTAACAAAGTTGGTTGGACAATTAGTTAATTTGATAACCACAAAGTTCTAAGTGAACTGTCTATTGACTTTATTGGTTTGAACAGATCAAATATGTGCAACCTAGATTTGTTTGTCCTTTGCCAAAAGGCAGACTTCACTCAATGGGCATCTTCGAATAACTACGAACTTTGTTGTTAATCAAAAGAAACATAATGACAAAATGGGGAAAAAAAATGCAAATTAATTAAATTTCATCTCCAATAGATATGATAAAAAAGGAAATTTTTGTCGATCCTAAATAGTGTTGCGCCAAATATAGCACAACACTATTCATCTACCCTATTTTTTAATTTTTTTTTTTATATTCTTGACCCTATTCTCTTTTTTTTTTTTGTTAATTCATTTTGTATCCTTTTATATGTATTTATATATTTTTAAATACTTATACATAAATTTTATATTATTAAATATAAATTACATCGTTTGAAAGATCTCATCAAAACAATTAAAACAAGACTAATATTCAATATAGATTAATTAAAAATTAAATTACATAAAATATAATTTATACTATACTATATATAAAAACAAAATCCTGAACTTTAATTCCCACTCAATTCCTAAAAAATCTCGCTTTCTAATAAAATATATTGTTTTCTACTTTCCTATTCGTACTATAATTCTAGGTTAAAATTTCTATTCTTTCCAAAAGGTTGAACCTCAACCCTAAGGGCCCCCAAGGAGCCCCCCTCCCGTTGAGAGGTTACTCCCACACTGCCGCTGGTGAGACTTGATCCCTGTTCATTCTTTCCTCTATGACTAATTGAGCTACCCATGCGGGCTTAAAATTCCTATTCTAATATTATAAAATAGTGTAATACAATTCCTAATACTCTAATAGAATATATTGTTCACTACTTTCCTATTGGTATTATAATTCTACATTAAAATTCATATTCATAATATAACAGGACAATATATTCTATCTGGCACTACAAATACTCCATGCGTAAATATATAACTGATGTGGAATCAACTTTGATCCCACATCGTTATTGAATGAAGAGGAGCTCAAAGATCTCCTCTATATAAGAGGAGCATTTGCTCCCTTAATGATTTATGAAACAATTTGCTTACCCATCACTGTTGGGCAAGCATTGATAGCCTAAAAGGCTCCTTCAATTCCTTCATTGAAGGAGCCTTTAATGGCTTCAGTTAAAAGTTTTGTTTTTGTTTTTTAAATATAATAGAAGGGCAAAAGGTTATTTTTTTTCAAATTGCCAAATTGAAATGCTGCAAAATGTAGCATTTCAGTTTTCTTTGGAACAAACTGTTGCTCCAAACTGTTAGAAGAACCAAACAACTTTTTTGATTTTTTGTCTTCGGTCAAAATGTCAAAATGGCGGATCTGTCAAATAAATAAAAATAAAAAATATATAATTTTCTTTGATCATATTTAAAAATTGCACATGCAGTAATTAAGATTACATTAAATAGTTTGAGTACATCAAATAATCGATAATTTTATTATTACAGTTATAGATTAATTATTTATGACGGAAAAATGATATGATTTGAGCACAAATTAACTATTATCTAATGAATTGGTACAACAAATGACTATTACAACAAGTTTTATGAATGGCAAGTAATATATTATAATCTCATTTGTATTACAAAATTAATAGTATATATTGACTAAAAGTTTATATGGAAATTAATTAATATATTAGAACTGAGTTGAAATTTTTCATATAAAATTTTGTAATATATTAATGTGTACTTAAAATGGAAAAATGGAAAATTCCAACATTTTTTTTCCAATTCATTAGATATTAGTTAATTTTCATATAAAATTTTGTTACAAATTAAGCTTTATTAATTTTTTTTACCAATTAATTAATATTCATATTAGTATAGATTAGTGTACGGTAAGTAATATATTATAATCCCATTTATATTACAAAATCAATACTCCATATTGACTAAAATTTAATAATATTAATAAGCTTATTAAAACAATAAGTAATATATAGAATTTATAAGGAAGATTTTGCGTAAAGATGGAAAACAAATAAAGCAAGAATTTCATTTCTTCAAGAATTTGTATAATTAAACGGAGATTGAGAGGTAGCTGAAAGTCTTATTAGAACTTTGGAGTGAAACAAATAATGTGATGCAAATGATGGTGGATTTGTTAAGAGCTGTGAATGTTGAGAAGCTGGGTTGAAATTATTAATAAAATTGTTTTCCTGTTGAGCAATTTATGCCTTTCGACATTAAACATTGTTCCTATGATTGATGATTGACATTTTACAGGCATTTGTCTCCGTTCATTTCAATATTTTTGTTATATTTTATATGAGTTATTACCATCTGAGGTCCTCCGAGTATAGTGGTTTTGCCACGTTTAGTCCTAAACTTTCAAATTGATCATTTGTGGTCCTTCGACTTTCAAATTTAACCATTCGTGGTCCAAGTTAACCACCCATGGTCCTCCAACTTTCGAAATTTAACCAACCATGATCCTTTCAAGAGGACCACATGTGGTTAAATTTTGAAAGTTGAAGGACCATGGGTGGTTAACTTGGACCACGAATGGTTAAATTTAAAAATCGAAGGACCATAAATGGTCAATTTGAAAGTTTAGGACTAAACGTGGCAAAATCACTATACTCGGAAGACTCCATGTGGCATTAACTCTATTTTATATTTATAATTTTAAATTTGTGTATTTTGTTTAAATTGTAAGATTGCATGATTTTACATTTCTTTTAATATGCATTTGTTTTATTTGTTTATTCACACTATGTTCATACGTGAAATTATAGTTTTAAAAAAGAATATTACAAAAAAATAATTATTAATTGAGAATAAAAATGGCACGGAAGCCAATGGAAATAGGAAATGAATATTAATAATTGACTGAAAATTAATAATGATCCCAACTGACTCAAATGCAAAAAATAAAAAAATAAAAAAAATGGTTAAATCGCTTGAACAATAATATATGTAAATTGGTAAAGTATTTTGTTATTAATAATTTACTTGAAATATTTAAAAAAAAAATCTGTTATTAATAATTAATAACTAATTGACTAATTTGTATTTAAAAAGAATAATTACATTTGTCTGCCTTTAATATAGTTTTGCTAGTGTCTTGTGTAGGTGCTCTGCTGCAATTTATGGTGGGAATACAACTGCAATCTCTGTTGAAGATCTATTGTTTTACATTTCCCATTCTGGATATCATAAACAAATTAATATCACAATTAACAAATTAATAGTACAGGTATTAAAGTTCATTTGAAAAATAGAAAAATGATTTATGAAAAATAAGTTATTTTTTTGAAAATATTTTTATTTTCAATGTTTGGCTGTACAACAAAAAAATTGTATTTGTTGAATATGTTATTAATAATTGATTGGAAATATTAAACAAATAATCTATTAATAATTAATTAATTAATTGATATGTAGTAATACAATAATAATTGACTGAGATAAAAAAAAATTGTATGAAAATTATGCCAATTAAAAAAAGAAATGAATATTAATAATTGGTTGGAAATTAAAAATGTTCCCAGATTAACTCTTTCGAACAGGAAATGGTTAGCTATAATATTGGTATTATATGGATACATATGGATCTGAACTCATTGATTTTCAGAGGAAATAGTCATGCAATGAGCAAACTATTTTGAGAATACTTTGCATAGAGAAGATTGTTACTACATTATTGCATGATTATGTTAATTATATGGCAATTAAAAAAGGATATGAAAAATTTCTCTCTAGGGTTTGCTAGAGTCTCTCTCCTCCCCTAGGGTTTTGCTAGGTTTTCACGTGAATTCTTGATCTTTTTCCTGCAATCTGTACCGGCTTGCGACTTTGAGTCCATTGGTTGAATGATATGGCGTCGACGGAGGGAGGTGGTGTGCCGGCTTTGACACGACGATGGGCGGATATTGTGTTAGATGATGAGGAGGACGCTGTCTTCAATCCGGCAGGGACGACCGAAGAGGAGGAACAACCGGGGAACGAGCCAACATGGGGAATAGTTGGGTGATTCCTAACGACTAAGATTATCAAAGCAGAATATATGCGGCAAGTCATGGCATCTGTTTGGCAACCAGTACGGGGGGTTCAGGTTTCGGAGATCCAACCGAACCTGTTTCTCTTTATCTTTTATCATGAGACGGATGTGGAGTATGTGTTGGATGAGGGTCCATGGTTGTTTAATAATCATTCGCTTGTTTGCAAAAGGGTTCCGGACGGAGTACTTCCGATTGATGTGGTGCTGGATACGATTGATCTATGGGTACAAGTGCATGATCTGCCAATGGGCTACACGGGGATACCAATTCTTGAGCAAATTGGAAATTTTATTGGTACTTTTTTCAAACTGGATGACAGGTTTATCGGGGCACCATGGCTGACATACTATCGTATTCGGGTTTCAATTCCGGTGGATAAACCGATCAAACGAAGAATGAAGTTGTTGAAACGAGATAAAACGACATGTTGGGTAAACTTTAAGTATGAAAGGCTGCACACGTTTTGTTTTTGCTGTGGTATGTTGGGTCACTCTTATCAGTTTTGTTTAAAGGCTCGGGAAGCGCGAATACCGGTGGAGCAATATCCGTACTCTGCGGATTTGCGAGTCGGGGGGAATCGGGGGCCACGGGAGGTGGGTGACCACTGGCTAATTCCTCTCGGCGGAAAACCGAAAGGAATCCCGGCACCAGGGTTACCGAGAAAGCAGCCGGCGGTGGAGGGTGATCCGAGAGTAGAGGCGGTAAGGAGAGAGGCCGAGGAGGTGGTGGCTGCGGTGGCCAAGCGCCGCCGGGAGCAGGAAGGGGATAGTACTGATGTGACGATGTTGGACAACTCAAAAAACTTGTTTATGGCGGGTTCTGGATCACAGACCCGCCCGATCCAATGAGTACGCTGAGCTGGAACTACCGTGGCTTGGGTAATCCACGGACAGTTCGTGAGGTGGTGGACATGGTGTCCCGTAAGCAACCCGACTTTGTATTTCTGATGGAAACAAAAGTGGCGCGAGATCATGCTGAGCGACTCCGTGTCACGATGGGGTTTGAAGGTTTGTTTTATGTTAACAATAATGGTTTAAGTGGTGGATTAGCGTTGTTGTGGAAGAAGAATAATACAGCGAGGCTCCTCAGTTACTCAGGGAATTATGTTGATATTGAAGTAACTATGCCAGGTCATCCACGCTGGAGGATGACATGCTACTATGGTTTCTCGGAGCGTAGTAGGCGTGTTGAGTCTTGGGACTTACTGAGAACGTTAGCGGCAAGATCGAATCTCCCATGGATTGTGGTGGGGGATTTCAATAGTTTACTATATCAGTATGAGAAGAGGGGGGAAATCCGCATCCGAATCGCCTTCTTCGAGGTTTTGGGGAGACGCTTGAGGATTGTGGTCTGGCCCAGTTACCGATGAATGGATATCCGTATACCTGGGAGAAGGGGAAAGGAACTGCAAATTGGATTGAGGAGAGACTTGACAAGGTTCTGGTAACGAATGAGTAGCGCAACATAATTCCTCATGTTAAGGTTATGAATTTGAGAACCAGGAAATCTGATCATTCGGCTATTTTCTTTGGGATTCAGGAGGAGTTAGGGACGAATAGAGTTAAGAGGGGGTTTCGCTTTGAGATGGCCTGGTTATATGATTAGGGATGTAGGGATGTGGTGGAGCAGGCATGGCAGGAGGGAAGGGGACAGGGTTTGTAGGATTGTATTCAGTACTGTGGAAACCGGTTAACACGCTGGGGTGGGGATCGGTTCCATAAGTATGGGAAACAAATTTTGAAACTGAAAAGGGATCAACAACGTTTGAGAGGGCACACTGACTCGGCCTCACTTGCCGAATTCCAGGGCATAGAGCAGCTTCTAAGCCGCAGTGAGGCCCAGGAGTATGCATACTGGAGACAGAGGGCCAAGCAGCACTGGCTCAAGGAGGCCGATGCCAATACGAAATTCTTTCACAGGTATGTCTCGCATCGTATGAAAAAAAATACTATATCTAAATTAATGAATGACAATGGGGATTGGTTGGAAGGAGAGCCTATGAGAAATACTATTCTGGATTATTTCAATAATATTTTCACCTCTGGGAGTCCGGGGTCTGGAGAGGAATTTTTTGAGGGAATTGAACCACGGGTGTCACAGGCACAGAACAACTCATTATTACGGCCTTTTACTCCTGAGGAAGTTAAAGATGCATTGTTTGCAATGTACCCTGATAAGGCACCAGGCCCGGATGGAATGAATCCGTGTTTTTATTAGCATTTTTGGGATGTGGTAGGAGGGGATGTAGCGAGTTTTGTGGTTAATTGTCTTGGATCTTGTGAGCTTTCGCCTGGGTTAAATGATACGGATATTGTGTTGATCCCTAAGAAGAATAATCCAGAATTGGTAACTGATTTACGCCCTATAGCACTTAGCAATGTGGTTTACAGGATAATTGCAAAAATGATGTCTAATAGAATGAAACCTTTGATGGAGGAGAGAATATCTGAATCACAGAGTGCTTTTATCCCGGATAGGTTGATAACGGATAATATTTTGTTAGCTGTAGAGGTAGGGCATTTTCTGAATAGGAAGCAGTGTGGATTGGGGGATGGGGTGCACTTAAGCTAGACATGGCGAAAGCATATGACCGTATGGAGTGGCCCTTTCTTCGTAACATGATGATGGCTCTGGGGTTTCATGGTAGATGAGTTGAATTAATTATGAAATGTGTAACTACGGTTTCCTACAGTGTTTTGGTGAATGGCTCTCGGAGTGACCCAATTATACCCACACGTGGTTTAAGGCAGGGGGATCCGTTGTCCCCATACTTATTTATTATTTGCGCAGAGGGGCTTTCACTTTTATTGCAACAGGCTAACAATGCGGGATTGATTCATGGATGTAGAGTGGCAAGAGGTGCCCCCCAAATCTCTCATTTATTCTTTGCGGACGATAGTCTTTTATTCTTTAAGGCTAATGTGGAGGAGGCAAATGAGGTAAAGAGATGTCTATCAATATATGAGGACCTATCTGGACAAGTGGTAAACTACCACAAGTCAAGTATTTGTTATAGCAGAAATACGAGTAATATAGACAGGGATAGTGTGGCTCAAGTATTGGGGGTGGGGCAGGCTCCGAATTTTGGCAAGTATTTGGGGCTACCTTCTTTTGTTGGAAGGAACAAGAAGGCAGCTTTTGCATATATTGAGGATAAAATACGCCAAAGGATTGGATCGTGGAATAAGAGATTGCTATCCTAGACAGGGAAAGAAATACTATTGAAAAGTGCAGCACAATCTATGCCTACCTTTTCGATGAGTGTTTTTCTGCTGCCACTATCAGTCTGCACGGCAATTGAGAGAACCATGAATAGATATTGGTGGGACTCTGGAGCTAATAGGCGGATACATTGGAAGGCTTGGGATAAATTGTGTGTTCCTAAGAAATATGGTGGGTTGGGATTTAAAGATTTACGTGCGTTTAATCTAGCTATGTTGGACAAACAGGAATGGCGAATGCTCACTAAACCTGACTCCCTAGTGGCTCGTGTCTATAATGCCCTGTATTTTCCCAAAGGAACATTTTTCGATGCACAGATAGGGAATAATCCCAGTTTTTGTTGGCGGAGTATTATGGCAGCGAAGAGTATAATTTGTAGTGGGGTGAGACGTAGAATTGGGAATGGGGAATCTACACTCATATGGACTCATCCCTGGTTGCAAGATGAACAGGATCCTATGATACAAACGGAGATGCCAGTACAACTACAAGTGGCCAAAGTAGTGGGTTTAATTGATCAACAAACTGGTACATGGGATAATGATATTCTAACAGATTTATTTCAACCTACGGATGTGGAAAGAATTATGAGGATACTTGTCTCCCCGGACTATAATGATACATGGTATTGGCATGGGGACCCAAGAGGACTATATTCTGTGAAGAGTGGGTATAGGCGTTTGGTAGGAGATTATGAGAGTAATGGAGGGGCATTTGTGAATTGGTTAGCCCTATGGAGACTCAAAATCCCCCAAAATGGAAAATGTTTTTTTGGAGAGTCATTTGTGATATATTGCCTACTACTACAAACTTGCTTATAAAGAGGGTAGATGTGAGTCCATATTGTGCCATGTATGGGATATCACAAGAGGATACAATGCATGCTTTAGTCTTGTGTGATTTTGCAAGAAACATTTGGGAACAATCCAACCTTACAATCCCTAATATTGTCACGGATATTTTTCACGTTTGGTTTGGGGAACTTCAAAATGTTTTAGATTCAGATGGAATGTTATATGCAGCATCAATTCTATACAACATTTGGAGAACACGAAATGGGGCTGTGTGGGAGGCATGCCTACCACGACCGAGTTCACTACTCAAAGCCGCCGCTGCCGCCAAGGGTGCATAGACCCAATCACACCCCGTCTCGGCTGCTGGATCCACGTCTATAAATGCCGCACACCACACTGCCAACCGAGACCACCCCACTGCCGACCGGGAGACCGCCAACATTGCCGGACACTCCATGCCAATGGTGAGAAGATGCCGTGTAGATGCAGGTTATCTACACGAGACGGGCAAGGCCACTGTAGGGGCTGTTTTGCTCGATGTCGATGGAGGATGATGTGATCCGTGGTGCAAGCTTTGTCGTTGTAAGCCTTCGAGTTTTGCAGTAGCAAGCCGAGCTCCACACACAGTTCTTGTATGTTGGGTTGATTGGGTGTTTGGGTATGGTTGTGAGGGTTACGGGGTTTCTTTTTGTTGGTTTTTTTAAAGATAGCCTCGGCCACACCTGGTTTATGGTGATACGAGGGAGTTTTAGACGCCACAAAGGGAAAACCTTTGATAAGTCAGAAGAACCTTGAAGAAGTCAAGGAGGAGAGTAATCTTGTTGCCAAAATAATTTCAACGAAATCTGATTTCCCCTAGAAGTTACTTATTTTAAGCTATCACATGTTGTGCCAAGAAATTAGGCCTAACAATTAGCAAAAGACTAGGGAATACAAATTTGAATAGGAAACATAAAAGATGATCAAGTCTAGCCTAAAAAGGAGGAGCCCTAAACTGCCAGGACTCTTTATCTAACTTCTCGCGACTGCAGCTCGGACCACCTTGCATAACCAAGCTCGGCTCAACCACTGTATTATTGTTCAGAGAGTCTCCTTTCAGTCCATATAAGGCTTGTGACGCGCAAATGAGTGGGTTGATGCGCACGGGCCTTAAATTATTGTTGCGCCAGATTTTCAGCAACTTTGTAAATTGACATTGAATGTCTAATTGCAACCTAGCCCCATTGTAGACATTTGGGGTGACAATTGGTGACAAATATGAGACAATTTAATTAAATTGGACACCAATTAAATTGATCACACGGCCATCATACACATCTGAATGTCCAACCTCAAAATTGGCTTGTATGAGCGCACTCACAGAATCTTGCAACCTCCTAGCTCTAGCCCACGTTGTAGGACCATCCAAAACGTGTAGTGGATCTCTAATCTCGTCACCATCGATGTCCTCAATATTTCCCCCCTCCTCAGGAGGATTCATCCACGAATCTTCAGGATCAGCATTAAAGGATGAAAGATCAGCAACATTAAAAGTATTGCTAACACCATACTCCCCTGGGAAAGCTAACTTGTAAGCATTGTCATTGATCCGAGACACCACTTGGAATGGGCCATCGCCCCTTGGTAGTAACTTTGACCTCCTTTGGGCAGGGAAACGCTCCTTCGTCATATGCACCCAAACCCAATCGCCTGGTTGGAAGACAACTTGTTTTTGTCCTTTATTAACTCGTGTGGCAGTTTGCTCATTCCTTTTAGTGATCCGTCGACTAACTTTCTCATAAATGGATTGGACCCATTTAGCCTTTTTCGCTCCATCTACATTGCAATAATCTTTAACTGCAAAAGGGGTTAGATCGAGAGGTGTAATTGGATTAAACCCATACACCACTTCAAAGGGTGAAAAACCTGTAGTGCTATGCATATGTCTATTGTAAGCAAATTCAACATGAGGAATGTTTTCCTCCCAAGATTTTAAATTTTTCTTAACACATGCCCTAAGTAAAGCCCCCAAAGTCCGGTTCACCACCTCAGTTTGACCATCTGTTTGGGGATGACAAGTGGTAGAAAATAGCAGTTTAGTCCCCAATTTGCCCCACAAAGTTTTCCAAAAGTAGCTTAAAAATTTAACATCACGGTCTGACACTATAGTCTTTGGCATTCCCATGAAGCCGAACCACCTCCCTGAAGAACAAGTTTGCTACATTACTTGCGTCATCCGTCTTGTGACACGGAACAAAATGTGCCATCTTGGAAAACCTGTCCACCACAACAAAGATAGAATCATGACCTTTATTAGTTCTAGGCAAACCCAAGACAAAGTCCATGGAGAGATCAACCCATGGTTGAGTAGCTACTGGCAAGGGCGTATACAACCCATGAGGCATGCTCTTTGACTTAGCCTGCTTGCACACTAAGCACCTATCACAGATTCTATGAACATCATGCTTCATTCTAGGCCAATAAAAATGTTCTTTAAGAATTTCTAGTGTTTTTTGAAGGCCAAAATGGCCCATCAGTCCACCCCCATGTGCTTCCTTAAGCAAAAGCTCTCGTAAAGAACATGTAGGGATACACAGTTTATTATCTTTAAATAGAAATCCATCATTCAATGAGTATTTCCCAAATGTTCCTTTCACACAAGCAGAATATATTTCACCAAAAATAGCATCATTCCCATACAAATCTTTGATATGTTCAAAACCCAAAAACCGTGCTTGCAAGGTAGTTAACATGATATGTCTCCTAGAAAACGCATCAACCACTACATTTTCCTTACTTTGCTTGTATTGAATTACATACAAGAAAGACTCAATGTACTCTACCCACTTGGCATGACGCCTATTGAGCTTACCTTGACCACGCACGTATTTAAGAGCTTCATGATCAGTGTGAATAACAAATTCTTTGGGTCGGAGATAGTGCTCCCAATGCTCTAAAGCTCTAACAAGGGCAAAAAGCTCCTTGTCATAAGAAGGGTAATTCAAACTAGCCCCGTTCAATTTCTCACTAAAATAAGCAACTGGTTTTCCCGCTTGCATGAGGACAGCCCCTATACCCACCCCGGAGGCATCACAATCTATCTCAAATGTGGTCTCAAAGTTGGGTAAAGCAAGTACTGGTGCTGTGCACAACTTTTCTTTTAGTACGCTAAAGGCACGTTCCTGCTTATCGCCCCATTGAAACCCTACATCCTTTTTAATCACCTCAGTTAGTGGTGCAGCAATAGTACTGAAATTTTTCACAAAGCGGCGATAAAAGCTCGCAAGGCCATGAAAACTACGTACTTCACCAACATTCCTCGGTGTTGGCCAATCACGAATAACCTCAATTTTAGCACCATCTGCCACAATCCCATTGGCATTGATAATATAGCCAAGGAAATGTACAGACGAGGTGCAGAATTCACACTTCTTCAAGTTAACATACAGTTTATGCACTCTCAACACATAAAAAACCTCTTTCAGATGCCTAACATTCTCTTTAAGGCTCTTACTATAAATTAGGATGTTGTCAAAATAGACCACCACACTTTTCCCTATGAAGTCTCGAAGCACGTGGTTCATGAGCCTCATGAAGGTACTAGGTGCATTGGTAAGGCCAAATGGCATAACAAGCCATTCATATAGACCTTGCTTGGTCTTGAAGGCTGTTTTCCATTCATCCCCTTCATGAATTCGTATTTGGTGATATCCAGATTTCAAATCAATTTTGGAAAAAAAACATGCACCATATAGTTCATCTAACATATCATCAAGGCGTGGAATAGGAAAACGATATTTAACAGTAATTTTGTTGATTGCTCTACAATCAACACACATACGCCACGACCCATCTTTTTTGGGTACCAGAAGAACTGGAACTGCACAAGGGCTTAAGCTTTCCCTTATATGCCCTTTAGCTAACAACTCATCCACCTGTTTTTGAATCTCTTTAGTTTCTTCCGGATTACACCGGTAAGCTGGTCTGTTTAGCAATGGTGCCCCTGGCACCAAGTCAATTTGGTGCTCTATACCCCTCACGGGTGGTAATCCCTCAGGCATTTCTTCAGGGAAAATATCTCCATACTCCTGCAACAAAGAAGAAACAGCATCGGGCAAATGCTCGAAATTAGTTGTTTGGGCACTAGGCCCGTTATAAAGCATTACATATATAGGCCTCCCACTCTAATGGCATTTTCCACTACTCTTTTTTTACAAAAGAAATTTTGTTTTTCTTTTTTCTTTTCACTCATTTCTTTTGCACTCAAATTTTCCCTTTTCTCACTTTTTTTCCTCTCTTATTTTTCTTTCTCAATTGCTTTCTTTTGGACCTCATAAATTTGTTGCGGTATCATTGGAGTAAGAGTGATTTTTTTGCCGCGGTGTTCAAAGGAGTATCTATTGTGGAAACCATCATGCACGACTTTTCTATCATACTGCCAAGGCCTCCCTAATAGCAAATGTGCAGCCTGCATAGGAACAACATCACATAAGATCTCATCTTCATACTTCCCCATCTTGATTGGAACCAGCACTTGTTGATCCACTTTGATGTCCTCAGTCTTATTCAACCATTGTAATGAATATGGAAATGGATGTTTTTGTATATCTAACCCCAATTTGGTAACCAATTCAGCACTTGCTACATTCGCACAGCTTCCTCCGTCAATGATTAAGTTGCAAACCTTTCCATGAACAAAGCACTTGGAATGGAAGATGTTCTCACGTTGCTCCTCTTCCCCTTTGGCCAGAATGTTAAGTAATCTCCTTACCATCAAAGCTTCTCCATCTACCGGCCCCACGTATCCCTCATCGCTTTTTGAATTGGACTCCTTTTTCACTAGTAGATTCTGCTTCTATATTGTCTCTAGGATCACTCTGTTCATGCTCGGAATCAGTCACAATTATTCCTTTCTTGACCGTCATATTGAACTTGTTTGGACATTCCTTAGCAATATGTCCTCTTCCCTGACATTTAAAACACTTAATAGTACTAGGCTTTGTAATTTTTTCTTTACCTTTATCTCTTTGCTCTCGGGACTCTTTTGTCTTGCTAGATTCAACTTTAGCATCCAGTTTGTTTCTATCCTTGTGTCGCCACGAAGAACTTGATTGAGTCTGTTAGGAATAAATTGTAATAGATTTTGATAAGCCATATTGTAATTCGTAGATCCCCAATTTTATTTTATTAGACTAGTCGAGTCTTAGACCAAGAAAGGGAAAAATAAATTCATTAGTTGAGGAAATGGATGAAGAAGATATCAAGCCAAAAATCAAGAATTTGTCAAAAGAAAATGGCAAACAGAAGAGGAAGATGTATGCGTATGAAATTTGAGAAAATCCCTCAAGAAATCCCGAAGAAGAAAGAACGTGACTAGAAGTTTGCATTAAGCTATCTTGAAGATCAAGCATCTATGGAAAGAAAGGAGTACACCAAGTGGAACAAGAAGATAACCAATAGGTTGTACGGACGAGATAGTAGAAGCTTGAAATATTATGTGCAAGGTCACAGGTTTGAATCTCACATCCCACATATTATAAAGAAGCCAAGTTAAAATTCCATCTGATCAAGTAAGAGGCGATGGTTTGGCCGAAGGGATACAATTTGCAAGTCAATGGGATGAGATTTCCAATTTGACTATGGGATGAGATTTCAAGGGATGCAATTTGCAAAGTCAAAGGGAATGAGATTTCCAAATTGACTAAGGGATGAAGTTTACAAGTGAAGGGATGCAGTTTCTTAAAATTGGTATCCCAAACAAATTGGAACCCCGAAATTGAGAAATTTGGCTATGGGATGAGATTTCAAGGGATGCAATTTGCAAAGTCAAAGGGAATAGGGATGCAAAGTCAAAGGGAATGAGATTTCCAAATATGAGATTTCCAAATTGACTAAGGGATGAAGTTTACAAGTGAAGGGATGCAGTTTCTAAAAATTGGTATCCCAAACAAATTGGAACCCCGAAATTGAAATAGGGATGCAATTTCATTAGAAGAATTGAAGTTCAAAAGGGATGCAATTTCATCAGAAGAATTGAAGTTCAAATTGGTAAAGGGAAATCAATTTGAAGGGATGAAGGAAATCAATTTGAAGGGATGAAGGGATGAGATTTACAAGGCTTCAATTCAATTGGAGATATAGATTGCAAGGGATGAGATTGCAATTCCAAATCAAGTAAGGGATGAGAATTCAATTGACAAATCTAGCAAGGGATAGAGATTTCATTTCCCAAAATAGAAAGGGATGAAGTTTCACAAGGGAAGAGATTTCCAAGTCAATTGAAGAGATGAAGTCTGGAAGCAGTATACAGACCCAGATACACGAAAAACAGAGGAAGATATTAGAAGAAGTTGCAGGAGCAAAAATACTAGTCTAACTAGTAAGGGATTATATTGGAGAATATATTTTGAAGATAAAAATACCAAGAGGCGTGATCTACACCAGATGGAGATTCATGGGACGCCATTTTTGCTGAAACCTCAAGCTCAATTTGAAATATCTGACAAGATCTGCAACGTTATCTTATCTTCTGACAAAAGGCTATACAGCTAAGCAAAATTCGAAAATGAGACCGTTTCTTTCCAACGGACGGATTCTCATTACCAGCTATAAATAGATGAAGATTGAAGCTGAGGAAGGCAGAAGCAAGAAAAGCAAAATACAAAGAAGCAAGAAAAGCAAAATACAAAGAAGCAAGAAAAGCAAAATACAAAGAAGTAAGAAAAGCAAAATACAAAGAAGCAAGAAAAGCAAAATACAAAGAGCAAGAATACAGAGCTAAACAGAGCATACAAAATTCAAAGAAAGCTTTCCATCTCAAGAGCTTAAATTGATATATTCTTTGTGAGATAAACACTCAGAGTGATACAGAGCTTAGAAAAGAAATATCCAAGAGTGTTGAAATCTTCATCAACTTCAAGAGATTCAGCGCATCAACGAAGATCATCTACAGAATCTCAAAGTTGGAATCAAGGCAAAACTTGTTTTGGAGCAAAACAAGGGAAAGGAGGAAAGTAACACGGAGTTGTGAAATCCTGGATTGTCACACGGACCTGTGAGATCCGAAGCAGCAGTGTCGGGAAGACATTGGGCGTGATTGGTGTGGGCTTGGTGATCAAAGCACCAGATCACGGAAGATACGTTTCTACGGGATCGTAGAAGACGGGGGGAAAGTAGCACGGAGTTGTGAAATCCTGGGAAAGTAACGCGGCGACGTGAAACCCGAAGCAGCAGTGTCGGAGGCACTGGGCGTGATTAGTGTGGGCTTGGTGATCAAAGCACTAGATCATGGAATTCATTGTATCTTGGAACCAAGAAGTGGTGGATATAGTGAATTGGCTCTTTGAGAAGAGCAAGTGGAGTAGGAGGATTACATCACCTCGCGAACCACTATAAATTGCCTTGTGTTCTTTACTGCTTTCTTTACTTACTGCTCTTGCTTGCTTCTCACATCAATAATCTTGACACGATCTACACACACACCATATCGTTTATTTAATTCCGCTGTGCACCGGACTCTAACAATCTAGTTAAGAGTCTTGGTTTATCTCTGGCTTACCTTTTGTTATATTGTGCGAAAAAGTTTGAAAGTCTATTCACCCCCCCCCCCCCCTCTAGACTTTCACCTTACCTCTTTTGGGACCAACAATTGGTATCAGAGCAGGCTGTCTATTTAGGCTAATTTGCTTTCTAAAGCTAGCTGCCTAATTGGGTCAACCTTGTTTCTGACTGCTAGACAGATCCATCTTACCCAGTGTGTGTAAATTGGATTATTTGTCTCTCGTATCCACCGAGAAGATGAATAAAGATTTAGCTCAAAATCTGTTATTTTCACTTGATAAATTTGATGATTGGAATGTTCGTATGCAGGTTCATCTATCTGCTTTACATGATGAAATGTGGGAAGTTATCTCCAACGGACCGATCGAAATATTGAAAGTGAATACGGCTTTTCTTCTATCACCGGATGCTCAACAATTCGTACCAAAGCCAAAACCGGAATGGACGCCGGATGATAGAAAGAGGAACAATCTTGACAACATTGCCAAAGATATTCTGTTCAAAGCCATTGATGATACAATATTCCCAAAAGTGCGAAAATGTATAAGTGCAAAAGAAATTTGGGATACTCTCATCAAGATCGGAGAAGGAGATGAACAAGAAAAAGATAACAAGCTCACTATTGCTATGAAGAAGTTCGAGGACTTCAAAATGCTCTCAAACGAATCCATTGTTGATATGGAAGCTCGAATGATCAAAATCCTTGGAGAAATTAATGACCTTGGCAAAAATATTAGCCAAAAGGAAATTACTCTCAAAGTTCTACGAGGCTTACCATCTACTTGGGATATGAAGGTTACGGCTATGCGAGATCACCGAGATATAAGAATATTGTTAACCGACAAATTATTTAGTGATCTTAAAGCATATGAGTTTGAAATGAAGGCCAAAGATGATGAAGTTCATGAAATTCGAAATCCAGCTCTCATGGCCGAACAACCGTCAACCTCCAGGTCAGTAGATAATATTGATTTTATAACTGACGAACAATTTTCTCTTCTTGTTAGAAAATTCAAAAGGTTCATGCGAAAAGGGGACAACAAAAATTCTGCTCGTGGAAAATATGTCTCTCGCACGACACAAGAAGAGAAAGCCGAAGAAAACAACAATTTATGCTACAATTGCCGCAAACCCGGACATTTCAAAATAAATTGTCCGTATCCGATCGTTAGCAAGTATCAAGGCATAAATGTTGAATCTACACCGAATAAATCTGAAAGCAAAGATCGAAGGTTCAAGCGCGACAAAAGAAAAGCTCTCGTTAGCAATGAACCAAATGAAAATGATGAGTCGAATGGATTGTCATCAAGTGATGAAAGCTCAAGTTCGGAAGATGACACGGCTCTAATATGCAAATCAATTGAGTTGAGTTCAAGTGAAGAGTGCTTTATGGCTCTTGGAGCAGAGGAAGAAGAGGTAACATCTAATTCTTTCAATTCTGTTAATTACTCTTTTTCTCGAGAATCTATTGGCAGTCTAATGCGAGATTGTCAAGAGATTATGCTCACTCATCCTCAACTCAAGGAGCGCAATAATATTCTAATTCTTGAAAAAGAAGAGATGAATAAAAAATTGCAAGATGTTTTACTTGAAGTGAGTAACTTGAAGAGTGAAAATATTTAACTTCAAGAAGAGTGTAAATCAAGAGAGGTTAGAGAACATAACCTTCGGGCTACCATTGCTACGTTTACTAATTCGTCCAAAATTATGGATAAAATGGTAAATATGAAAAAGCCATCAGGAGATAGAACCGGAATCGGTTATGACTCCACATGTTCTCAAACCCCTCCGAAACTGACTAATCTTACTACTCCTTTAACCAATAAAGTGCAAGTGGTAAAATTTGTTAAAAGTCAGTATAGCACAATGAGACAAGGACTTGGCTATCATGAGAAAGCAAAGTTGAATGTTGATAGGCCGAAACAGTTCAATACTACGGCAAAGCAACAAAAATTCTTCAAGCAAAGATATGCCAAAGAGTCAAGTGCAAAAAGAATTTTTAGAAAAGAGGGAAGCTTTTCTAGAAATAGAGATGGAAGATTTTATTCCACTCAAAAGGATTGGTTGTGTAAATCTTGTTTAAATGCTTCTTATAGACCAAAGCAACAATCCTCTTCCCAGGTGCCTAGATATAAAAATGTTTTTCAAAACCCGGCGCCAAAAATGTTTTCAAAAGTTAAATATGATTATCGTGTTTCAAATGGTTACAAACCGCCTTATCTTAATTCAATAGGATCAAGGTGGGTTTGGTTACCAAAAATTACTAACCGCAAAGGACCCAAGCAAGTATGGGTACCTAAAACCAACTAATCTTTTTTGTAGGATGTTTGGTACATCGACAGTGGTTGCTCACGCCACATGACTAGAAATAAATCTTGTCTAGTGAATTTCAAGAAAATCGATGGACCAAAAGTTATATTTGGAGGAAATCAAAATTATGGAACTACAAAAGGAGTTGGTACAATTGAAAGAAATGGTTTGTGATAGGAATATTTTTGTAAGTTTTGATGAGCCAAATGTACTTTAGATCCCCTCAGTTTTTGAGTCTTTAGTACAAGCATCATAAATCAGAATAATAAAAACAGAAGGAATCTACCACAGGAAGAACAAAATTAATTTGAGAAATTAATTTTGGTCCTTCAAGTATTCATCCATGAAAGAGCATAAAGCAATAATGTTGCAAGGAATGACCGGATGAGCCTAATGGCGAAATGGTAGAGGTCCTTACTCAAAACGATTATACCCGAGATCGATTCCCCCAAAGGACCTATACCTTTATAAGGCAGATTTCGCAAAAGAGAACAATGTGTGCTAAGGAGCATGATGTGCTGAAAAGAGCACAATGTGTGCTAAGGAGCATGATGTGCATGTATACTAAAGAAGCACGATGCGTCCAAAGGAGCACGATGTGTCCAAAAGAAGCACGATGTGAACAAATCTGAAAGGAGCACAATGTCATAAAAGGAGCACAATGCTCAAAGTCAAGGAGCACAATGTTCAAGTCAAAGGAGCACAATGTGGCAAAAGAGCAAGATGGTCAGAAAATTGATAAATTCGAAGGAATTTATTCTAAGTCCACCCACATGCCACAAGACTCCAAAATTGCCTGAAAGACATTTGATCAGAACGGAAAAATATTTATGAAGGCATGAATATAAAAACTTATCCTAGAAATAAATTCTATCAGATGAATTTATTTCAAAGATTCGTTGAAATTCAAATTGACAATTAAAGTAATATTTTTTTAGAGACAACTAGAAAATCAAAGTTGTGCTAAAAATTTACTTTGTCAGGCAAGTTGACAAATCAAATCAAAATTGAAGATCTACTACTGTCAACAATATCAGGCTATGAAGATTCAAATTTCAAATATCAAATTATCCCACTCCAACGGATATATTTGATTGACTATAAAAAGCCATGAAGACTATGAAGACAAACAAGGAGGTGAATACGGAGAACAGAGATAGAAGTGCAATACACACCAAAATTCAAAAGTGCTAGTGCTCAAATATTCTAAGAGACTTAGTCTGAATAGTCTCTAATCTAGTTGGAGAGAGAAATACAAATCCTTGTATTTGTAAGTTGTAGAAAAGAGTATAGCTGTGTGCAAAATACTCTAGTGAGTGTAGCTGTGTGCAAAACACTCGTGGAGCTAAGTGTAGCTGTGTGCAAGACACTTAGTTGGCGTTGAGTATAGCTGTGTGCGAAATACTCGGAGTTGAGTGTAGCTGTGTGCGAGACACTCGGAGTTGGGTGTAGCTGTGTGCAAGACATCCGGAAGAAGTGCTTGTGTAGCACTTGTTCACTATTGTAACTGTGTGTGGAAAATAGTGAATTTCTCCTAGACGTGAAGGGAGAAAAGTGGACTAGGAAGATTACGCCACTTCCGAACCACTATAAATTGCCTCTCTCATTTACATACCGCACTTACTTTATTTGCTATATCTATCTATCTCATCCGACTAACCCGTTTACTATTCACAGTTAATTTTTATCATCCGGGTTTAGTATGTTCTCACGTATGCATGTGACTCAAACTTCTCAAGCTTAAATATTGAATTATTCTAAGCAAGTTTGACGTATTGCATGTAACATTCACTACACGGTCGACACGTTACGATATTTATTTACAATCTTGAATATTGTCATTATATATTGAGTGAACCATCTCCTCTACATATTCAAGATATCTCTGTCTTAACATATCATTTGTACTTAACTTATCTCATACATGCGCATTTAAATTTACTAGTTGGGCATAACTCTTTACTATTATTCCGCTGTGCAGTGCATACTTGCTCTATTTACTTGTTACTTAGAGTTGAAGTTACCAAAGAGTTATTTAAATTGAAAAAGCCTGAAAGTCTATTCACCCCCCCCCCTCTAGACTTTCACCACCCTATCGGGACCAACAATTGGTATCAGAGCAGGTGTCTATCCGAGTCAAAATTTGTCTCTAACTGATACAAACAATTGATATCAAGACAGTTGTCTACTTGAGTCAAATTTGACTGCTAGACAGATCTCGAAAAATCAAGATGATGAAAAGAGATAATGCTCTTGCCCAAAATTTATTATTTTCCCTAGAAAAATTTGATGATTGGAAAATTCGCATGCAGGTACATTTATCCGCATTACATGATGAAATGTGGGAAGTGGTTACAAGTGGTCCTATTGAGATTTTGCAAGTCAACACTTCATCCGAACAAACAAGTGAGACTCCACAATACATCCCAAAACCGAAAGTGGAATGGTCTCGTGAAGATAGAACAAGAAACAACTTGGACAATATTGCCAAGGATATTTTGTTTAAATCTATCGATGACACGATATTTCCAAAAGTTCGAAAGTGTCGATCCGCGAAGGAAGTTTGGGAAACGCTTATTCAAATTGGTGAAGGAGACGAACAAGAAAAGGATAATAAACTCACTATAGCATTAAAGAAATTCGAGGATTTCAAAATGCTAAACGGCGAGAATATTACCGATATGGAAACGAGATTTGCCAAAATCTTAGGAGAAATTAATGATCTTGGAAAAGACATTAATCAAAAGGAAATTTCACTCAAAATTCTACGTGGTCTACCATCTTCATGGGACATGAAGGTCACGGCCATGAGAGATCATAGGGATCTAAAAACCCTATCAACCGATAAGCTTTTTAGTGATCTAAAAGCTTATGAATTTGAGATGAAATCAAGATTAGAGGAAGATCATGAAGAAAAGAACAACGCGCTTGTAGCAGAGCAACCATCAACCTCAAGGTCAGTACAAAATGTTGAATTATTGCCTAATGATCAATTTGCTCTCTTTGTCAAAAAATTCAGGAAATTCATGAAGAAAAGCAACCACAAGAAAAATCCACAAGGGAAATCGTGGAATACAACAAAGAATTCGAAGAAAGAAATTATTGAGGAAGACTCAAATTTGTGTTACAACTGTAGAAAACCGGGACACTTTGCAGCAAGTTGTCCATACCCCAAGGTAAGCAAAAGTCAATACACAAATGTTACTAATCCTCAACAGGAAGAATTCAAGCCCAAAGATAGAAGATTAAAGGAAAGAAGAAAAGCACTCATCAGTGACCCACTTGAAATAAGTGAGTCAGAAGAATCTTCAAGTGATGAAAGTGACACCTCAAAGGATGACAATGCAATGTTTTGCATGAGCATCTCCAACAATGCACCACACGAGGACATGTGTCTTATGGCTAATGGACATGAAGAAAATGAGGTAACATCTAAATCTTATGACTCTGTCAATTCTTCATTTTCTAGAGAGTCCTTCTTTCACTTAATGGAAGAATGTCAAACCGTAATGGACACTCACTCTCAACTCAAAGAGCGCAATAATCATCTGATTCTTGAAAATGATCAATTAAATGAAAAATTGCAAAATGCTCTACTTGAAGTGAAAGACTTGAAAGATAAAATTATTTGTCTTCAAGAAGAGTGTAAATCAAGGGAAGTGAGAGAACACAATCTCAGAGAGGTTATAGCAACATTTACGCATTCATCCAAAATAATGGACAAAATGGTAAATATGCAAAAACCCTCAAGTGATAAAACCGGACTTGGTTATGATCCATCGTGTTCTCAAGCCTCCGAAAAATTGACCAATTCTACTACCACTTTAAGTAATAAAGTTCAAGTAGTAAAATTTGTAAAAGGTCAAGAAAGCACAGTGAGACAAGGAATTGGTTACCAAACTGATGTCAAAATTAGCACTGTTGGACTAAAGCCTCAAAGAAACAATGTTTCGTCCAAACAGTACATTAAAAGACAAAAGTTTGTTCCTAAATGGAAATATACCAATGAGTTTAGTGCACAAAGTCCTCATAGGAAAATGGGAAATCCGAGGATTTGGGCAGGGAGATTCTATCCCTCTAAACAAGATTGGTTTGGAAATATTAAACCATGGACTAAGTCTAGATTTAATGCTTATCACAGGCCCAAATAATCTATATCCCACGTGTCAAGAAATCGAGTCAATTTTCAAAAACCGACACAAAAAATGTTTTCAAAAATTAAATATGATTATAATGTGTTTAATGGTTACCAATCACCTAAACTTAGATCAGTGAGTACAAGGTGGATTTGGGTACCAAAAATGACTAACACCCAAGGACCCAAGTCAAGTTGGGTACCTAAAAATGTTTGATTCATTTGCAGGAAGTTTGGTACTTCGATAGTGGATGTTCTAGACACATGACTGGAAATAAATCAAGTCTTGTGAATCTTAAAAATATCGAAGGACCAAAAGTCGTATTCGGTGGAAATGAACGATACGGCATAACAAAAGGAATCGGCACAATATCTAGAAATGGTTTAAAAATCGAAGATGTATCCTTTGTTGAAGGTCTCAAATTCAACTTGTTGAGTACAAGTCAATTTTGTGACAAAGGATATCTAGTAAAGTTCTTCAAAGAGAAGTGCCAAGTGAAAAATAATTCCACAGGAGAAGTTGTTCTCGAAGGAATAAGAAAGAAGAATATGTACGTTGTGGATTGGAACACAACAAAAGAATCAGTGTGTCTACTAGCAAACAACTCACACGCAACAAGTTGGGAATGGCACAAGAAGTTGAATCATCTAAACTTCAAGACTATCAACAAGCTAGCAAAAAACAAATTAGTTGAAGGTCTGCCCGACATTGTCTACAAGAAAGATCAAATATGTGATGCTTGCCAAAGAGGAAAGCAAGTCAAGTCATCTTTCAAATCCAAAGCTCAAGAATCTACAACAAGACCGCTAAGTCTACTACACATGGATCTATTTGGTCCAGTAGACCCAGCAAGTCTAAGTGGTAAGAAATATACACTAGTTGTTGTTGATGACTTTTCCAGGTACACATGGACAATATTTCTCAAAAAGAAAAATGAAGTGGAGCAAAAGTTACCAGAGCTACTGAAGCTACTACAAAATGAGAGAGACTTGAAAATTGCAAAAATCCGAACGGATCGTGGAACTGAGTTCGTAAATCAAGTGATTGAAGCCTACTGCAATTCCCAAGGAATTCTACATCAACTATCTGCCGCACGTACACCTCAACAAAACGGTGTAGCCGAAAGAAGAAATAGAACGCTAAAAGAAGCCGCACGAGTGATGATTACGTCAGCCGAGCTACCTAAAAGATATTGGGCTGAAGCAATCAACACCGCTTGCTACACACAAAATCGGAGCTTGATACATAAGTCTTACAATAAGACTCCGTACGAATTATGGAAAGGGAGAAAACCTAAACTCAACTATTTCCATATTTTTGGTATCAAATGTTTTATTCTTAATAATGGTAAAACATATCTAAAGACTTTTGATGAGCGTGCAGATGAAGGAATATTTTTAGGATATTCATCTACCAGTAAAGCATTCAGAGTATTGAACAAGAAATCAATGGTGGTAGAAGAATCAATTCATGTCACATTTGATGAAGCTCATATGAAGGAAACCCAGAGCAACAAGAATGATCAAAAGATTTGTCAAGTTGAAAAATCATTTAATGATGCTGGCATATCTTTTAAAGATCAAATTGTACAGGGTATGGAGCAATTGGACATTGATTGCAATAGTGAAGAACACGTGGAAGCCACTGAAGATGCACACGTTGAAAATCAAAATTCTCAAGTCAATACACAAATTGGAGATCAATCTGATGAGCAAAATGTGTCTACCTCCAATTTACCTACTGAACAAGGAAACGTGGAAAGCCCATGCAACCTACAACCCGACTTGAGATGGCTCAAAAATCACCCTCCAGAGCTAGTAATTGGAGATCCACGAGAAGGAGTAAAAACAAGGTCCTCAAGTATAAATTCTTTATTCTCTTGTTTTCTTTCTCAGGTGGAGCCTACAAGCATTGAAGAAGCTCTAAGTGATCCAGATTGGATCAATGCAATGCAAGAAGAGCTTGAACAGTTTAAAAGAAATGACGTATGGGAATTAGTTCCAAGACCCGAAAATTACAACGTAATTGGAACAAAATGGGTCTTTCGGAATAAAGCTAATGAAGATGGAATCGTCATTCGAAATAAAGCACGTTTAGTGGCAAAAGGATACTCACAAGAAGAAGGCATAGATTTTGACGAAACATTTGCACCCGTTGCAAGACTAGAAGCCATCAGAATATTTCTAGCTTATGCCGCATACAAGAATTTCACTGTCTATCAAATGGACGTGAAAAGTGCATTTCTAAACGGATTACTTGAAGAGGAAGTCTACGTTGAGCAACCTCCTGGTTTCGAGGTAAAAGGTGATATTAATAAGGTCTACAGATTAAAGAAGGCGTTATATGGGTTAAAACAAGCACCGAGAGCTTGGTATGACACCCTATCAACGTTCCTAATTAACTGTGGTTTCACAAAAGGCCTTGTTGATAAAACCTTATTTAGAATTCAAGAAAATGATCACATTTTATTGGTACAAATTTATGTTGATGATATTATCTTTGGAAGTACTAATAAAATTCTTTGTGAGAAATTTTCTAAGCTCATGCAGAATAAGTTTGAGATGAGCATGATGGGAGAATTGAATTACTTTCTTGGACTACAAGTAAAGCAACTCAGCGAAGGAATATTCATCAATCAGGCCAAGTACACAAAAGATCTGATAAGGAAATTCGGTCAAGATGGAAAGTCCTCAATCAAGATCCCGATGAGCACATCTTTACGATTAGATAAAGATGATGAAGGCAAGGATGTTGACGAAACAAAATATCGAGGAATGATTGGATCGTTACTATACCTCACTGCAAGTCGACCAGATATATCTTACTCAGTGGGAGTATGTGCTAGATTCCAGTCAAAGCCAAAAGAGAGTCATCTTCTTGCTACCAAGAAAATCATCCGATACTTAAAAGGAACAGTCAATGTGGGATTATGGTATCCCAAAGAAGGTAATTTTACACTAACTGGTTTCTCAGATGCAGATTTTGCAGGATGTAAAATCGATCGCAAAAGTACCTCAGGAACGTGCCAGTTCTTAGGGGAAGGTTAGTTTCATGGTTCAGCAAAAAGCAAAACTCCATAGCTACAAGTACAGCCGAAGCTGAATATATAGCTGCTGGAAGTTGTTGTGCGCAAATTCTTTGGATGAAACAACAGCTGAAAGATTATGGCGTGGATTGTGAAAATGTCAATATATTGTGTGACAATACAAGTGCTATTGCCATAACACATAACCCCGTGTTACATTCAAGAACAAAACACATTGATGTGAGACATCATTTTATCCGGGATCATGTTGAAAAGAAGGAATTATCAATCGAATATATCCCGACCGAGAATCAATTAGCTGATATTCTCACAAAACCTCTGTGTGAATCAAGATTTTCGAAGTTGAGACACGAGATGGGCATGATTGAATTGAGCTAAGTTTCTAAATTCTATTCTAATTATAAGCTCAATTTTTCATCTGATATTTAGACACTTTATCTGATTTAAATTTACGTGCCTATGTGTCACACATGCAAAAAAAAATGTCACATCTTTTTAATGTCCACCTATATCTATTAAATGGTGATAAAGCACATAATGCTTACATGTCTTTCTAACCGTATATCTACATACATATATGCATGTAGAAATCAATTAGATATGCTAAATCTTACCATTTAAGAGTGATAAGATGGTGTGATGATAGAATGTCTTAAATGAGAACACCTTTTTATGGTAGTTGTGCACAATAAATAGTCTAGAAAGAATAGATTTCTCTTTCTTCCATCTACATAAAAACGTGTAGATTCATACATATTATTTTCGAACAGATTTAGTGCTCTTTGAATTTTATTTCAGGTAAAATCAGTCCGAGTATCTAAATTTTTTTTTGGCGCCACATCAGCAGACAAATTGGATGGAGAATATATAACCTAAACTAACTATTAGTTAGGTCAAAGGTTGGAAGCTATTGAAAAATCTAAAATACCCCTCACTTATTAAAAGTCAACATTTAAATGTGAGGATATTTGTGTAAAGACACCTCTTTTCTACCCAATCGGTTGGAAGGCACAATTACACTCATATTTTCAAAAGCTATTCATCTTCCATAGCCGAAACAAACCTCTTCTTCTCCAAAAATCTCTCAATCCCTCAAATCGTCTAAAAATCAATTGCATTATGGCCACCATTGGAGATTCAAGCTCACAATCGAATGAAGAACACACTACACAACTCAACCTTACAAAGCTAGCAGTGGGAATCAAGGCCGGAGGAAGTTTTGACCCTCAAGGATTCCTCAAAGAAGCCGAGAACTCTCCTCTTGCACAAAGAATCATCAATGCACTTCAACAAAGCAATCTAATGAGGTTATGTTCTTACTCCTATTCTGGATTTTATGATGAAGATGTAGCAGAGTTTTATATGAATGCCAAGGTTGTTGGATGGACCATTGAGTCCACCGTGAATGGAACTCTCATCACCATTGATGAACACGAGTTACACACAACCTTTGGACTGCCCATATCTAGTCCAGAACAACCACTGTTGGACTTAGATGTTCACCTATATGATCATACGGAAATTTGGACAGAAATTCGGAATGAGAATGCCTCTCTCGAACCAAATCTTTCCAGTCAAAAATCTGAGTTGAAGTTGGAGTATGAAATGCTTGTTAAAATTCTCTACAAATGTGTGTTGTGCAAATTGAATAGCATGGAAGATATTTCACCCGTAAGAATTGGTTATGTGCATGCTATTATGAATAATGTTAGGGGTGATTGGAGTAAGCTAGTGTTAAGCCGGATTGCACATTTTGTGAAAGGTGCAAAGATAAGGAATGGAAAATTCAACCGCATTTTAGGGTTCGGTTTGCTTATTGGTGAGATCATCAAAGGAAAGGGGTTGACTATGAGGTCAAAGAAGTCTTTTGGGAGTAATAGAATCTTGTTTAAAGATCATGAAGTGATGAGTGATCTACATTCCAAAAGAAAGAGAAAGCCGAGAGGTATCCCAGCTAGAAAGCGACCAGTTTCAGAAATTCTTGGTCTACCCTCTCAATCCCATGAAAACCCCACTTCAAGCCAAAATCCAAACACAAGCTATAACCCCACCTCAAGCCTAAACCCTACCACAAGTCAAAATCCTACCACAAGTCAAAATCCTACCACAAGTCTTAACCTAAATGCAAGCCAAAGTCACTTGAATCCCTTTTCTAAAATTGCCGAATTGGAAACAATGATGAATGAGGAGATTCATCAAGTTGAAGGATTGGACTTGGTATTAGTGAATGAATACCGTAGAGTCCTAAGTTGGAGGAAATGGAGACTTGGTCCTTTTGATGAGTTGATGACTAAGGGACCAAGTATGCATGAAGAAGAAGTATTTTCTTTAAATTGGATTGGCAATTTTGATGTTTGCCATGCAACCTTGTTGTCTACCATAAATGGAGTCTTTGTCAATAAATTGAAAGCCAAGATGGCCGAAACTGCCACTGCCTGCACTATCCAAAATGAATTGCCTCATGAAGATAATTTTCTAGTTGATATGGCCGAATTTGTGACAAGAAATGTTGAAGAAAATGTCACGTATGGTATACATTTGATGGATAGTGGTTTATATGATGTGAGTGTGTTGAATCTCACTGAAATTAGTCAAGACCAAAATGCCATGCAAACAAGTCAACACACGGAGGAAATTCAATCTATCAATGCAGAAAGTGCACATGGTGATACTCACGTGCTGCTCACTCCGGAAAGAGAAGGGAATTTTATTGAAAATCAAGTTCAATCTCACATGCTTGAAGCCGAGTGTGTTCAAGAAGGAGCAAGGCGTTTTCCCTCATTCCAAGAAGAGCAAGAATTAGTTGGCACACCTACAAATGAAAAGTTGAAAAATCTGGAAAAGGTTGTCTTAAATCTTGTTGACCGTATGGAGAGTATGTTTCAAGGGATCTACACTCATGTGGATCAGGTTGTCAATATCCAAAGTGGCAAATTCGAAGAATCATTTGATGAAAATCGAAGAAGCCAACAACATTTGATTGATACTCACCAAGCACTTGAAAGACAAGTTGGAAGTTTGAATAACAATGTCAAGGGGCAACTCAATGAGTTCTATGTTCAACTTTCACAAATCCTCAAAAATTCTGGAAAGGCAAATGAAGCAATTGCCGTAAGCCAAAGTCAAGGTATTCTCAATGTTGTTCATCAACATGAAAAGCAGATTAGTGATGTCCACACCGATCTCATCTCAGTTAACACCAAAGTGGGCTGTCTTCGGGGTTCTTATGAGAACATCTCCGAATCTATGTCATCTCTTCGTGAATCGGTTCACACACTTCTTGATTACGCCAAAAAGGGGGAAGAGAGATTCAGTCATTTGGAGTCCATGATTGAGATGTTGGTGACTGCCATGGCTAGCCGAAATATTGGCACTAGCAGTAGTAGAGGCGGTGGAGGCAGATCTGCTGGAAGAAATGCACCAAGAAAAGGAGGATTGGTGGTGGTGAAGCTGGCAGTCCAGGAGGATCAAGCAGTGCAAATACCACTAACCGTTCTTTTCGTGATATTGTGTGTGCAGGGGGAAACATTGAGCAAATAAATTGGTACAACCGTGCTGCTCTTTATTTGGAATCCACACCGAGAGATGGTAGAGTTGAAATGCCAAAGTTGGTGACTTTGAATGATCTGCCAAAGGGAATGAAAAAGAGTTGTCCAAGTGATCAAAATATGTGGGTTTCAAGTGAGAATTTCAGAAGAATTCAAAGCTATGCTAGAGCCTTGATGATTATGGTTCTAAGGGACTACATCAAAGTCAATGATGCCGAGCTACAAACTGGAAAGAGTTTAGAAGAATGCATCATTTGGTATGAGGAAGGCATATTGCCCGGGAGCAACATCATTGAAGCCTTCAACTACTATTCAGTTGGGCAGGTATGCAACAACTTTGCTGTTAGTGATAACTTTGTTGATGTTCAGAACCATGTTAACAATGTGCTCAAAGAAAAGAGAAACAAGGTGATTAGATGATTTGTAAAATTGCTACAAAATTATTGTGGTCCACGGGTACATGAACCCATGAACAATTTGAAATGGTTTTAATTATCTGATTATGATGCTACTAGTTGTCTTTAGTTGTTAATTTTATTTCTCTTGAAAGATAATATATTTAGCCTAGAGTGTATCAAAATCGCATGAATTGGAAAATACAAAAACTCATTATCATTAAAAATCCATAAATGCGAAATAGGAATATAGTGGCTAAAATTATCTTTCCTAGAGTCAAAATCAATTGTCAAACTCATCTTGGCTATGTCAATATTAATAAAATCTTGTGAAAAATAATTGTTTTAAAAGACAAGCCAAATGACTGAGTATAGGTTTTGGCGTCATCAAAAAGGGGGAAAATTGATAGGAATATTTTTGTAAGTTTTGATGAGCCAAATGTACTTTAGATCCCCTCAGTTTTTGAGTCTTTAGTACAAGCATCATAAATCAGAATAATAAAAACAGAAGGAATCTACCACAGGAAGAACAAAATTAATTTGAGAAATTAATTTTGGTCCTTCAAGTATTCATCCATGAAAGAGCATAAAGCAATAATGTTGCAAGGAATGACCGGATGAGCCTAATGGCGAAATGGTAGAGGTCCTTACTCAAAACGATCATACCCGAGATCGATTCCCCCAAAGGACCTATATTTTTATAAGGCAGATTTCGCAAAAGAGAACAATGTGTGCTAAGGAGCATGATGTGCTGAAAAGAGCACAATGTGTGCTAAGGAGCATGATGTGCATGTATACTAAAGAAGCACGATGCGTCCAAAGGAGCACGATGTGTCTTAAAGAAGCACGATGCGTCCAAAGGAGCACGATGTGTCCAAAAGAAGCACAATGTCTACCAAAGAAGCACGATGTGAACAAATCTGAAAGGAGCACAATGTCTTCAAAAGAGCACAATGTCATAAAAGGAGCACAATGTCATAAAAGAAGCACAATGTATTGAAAGAAGCACAATGCTCAAAGTCAAGGAGCACAATGTTCAAGTCAAAGGAGCACAATGTGGCAAAAGAGCAAGATGGTCAGAAAATTGATAAATTCGAAGGAATTTATTCTAAGTCCACCCACATGCCACAAGACTCCAAAATTGCCTGAAAGACATTTGATCAGAACGGAAAAATATTTATGAAGGCATGAATATAAAAACTTATCCTAGAAATAAATTCTATCAGATGAATTTATTTCAAAGATTCGTTGAAATTCAAATTGACAATTAAAGTAATATTTTTTTAGAGACAACTAGAAAATCAAAGTTGTGCTAAAAATTTACTTTGTCAGGCAAGTTGACAAATCAAATCAAAATTGAAGATCTACTACTGTCAACAATATCAGGCTATGAAGATTCAAATTTCAAATATCAAATTATCCCACTCCAACGGATATATTTGATTGACTATAAAAAGCCATGAAGACTATGAAGACAAACAAGGAGGTGAATACGGAGAACAGAGATAGAAGTGCAATACACACCAAAATTCAAAAGTGCTAGTGCTCAAATATTCTAAGAGACTTAGTCTGAATAGTCTCTAATCTAGTTGGAGAGAGAAATACAAATCCTTGTATTTGTAAGTTGTAGAAAAGAGTATAGCTATGTGCAAAATACTCTAGTGAGTGTAGCTGTGTGCAAAACACTCGTGGAGCTAAGTGTAGCCGTGTGCAAGACACTTAGTTGGCGTTGAGTATAGCTGTGTGCGAAATACTCGGAGTTGAGTGTAGCTGTGTGCGAGACACTCGGAGTTGGGTGTAGCTGTGTGCAAGACATCCGGAAGAAGTGCTTGTGTAGCACTTGTTCACTATTGTAACTGTGTGTGGAAAATAGTGAATTTCTCCTAGACGTGAAGGGAGAAAAGTGGACTAGGAAGATTACGCCACTTCCGAACCACTATAAATTGCCTCTCTCATTTACATACCGCACTTACTTTATTTGCTATATCTATCTATCTCATCCGACTAACCCGTTTACTATTCACAGTTAATTTTTATCATCCGGGTTTAGTATGTTCTCACGTATGCATGTGACTCAAACTTCTCAAGCTTAAATATTGAATTATTCTAAGCAAGTTTGACGTATTGCATGTAACATTCACTACACGGTCGACACGTTACGATATTTATTTACAATCTTGAATATTGTCATTATATATTGAGTGAACCATCTCCTCTACATATTCAAGATATCTCTGTCTTAACATATCATTTGTACTTAACTTATCTCATACATGCGCATTTAAATTTACTAGTTGGGCATAACTCTTTACTATTATTCCGCTGTGCAGTGCATACTTGCTCTATTTACTTGTTACTTAGAGTTGAAGTTACCAAAGAGTTATTTAAATTGAAAAAGCCTGAAAGTCTATTCACCCCCCCCCCCCTCTAGACTTTCACCACCCTATCGGGACCAACAGTTTGAAAATCGAAGATGTTTCATTTGTTGAAGGCCTAAAATTCAATTTGTTGAGCACTAGTCAATTTTGTGATAAAGGCTATCTTGTGGAATTTTCCAAAGATAATTGCCTAATCAAAAATGAGCTCTCAAATGAAGTTGTGCTCATTGGAAAAAGGCGAAAGAATATGTATATTGTTGATTGGAGCACAAGCAAAGATTCAGTATGCTTAATGGCCAGAAATTCGAATGAAGCAAATTGGGAATGGCACAAAAATCTCAACCATTTAAACTTCAAGACTATCAATCAGCTTGCAAAGAAAAATCTAGTTGAAGGATTACCAAGTATTATCTTCAAGAAGGACCAAGTGTGTGATGCATGCCAACGTGGAAAGCAAATCAAATCATCATTCAAGTCTAAGACGCACGAATCAACATCAAGACCGCTAAGCTTGCTACACATGGACTTATTTGGACCGGTTGATCCAATAAGTGTAAGTGGTAAGAAATATACTCTTGTTGTTGTTGATGATTTTTCCAGGTACACTTGGACCGTGTTTCTCAAGAAGAAAAATGAAGTTGAACAAGTGTTGCCAAAACTGTTGAAGCAACTACAAAATGAGAAAGAATTGCAAATATAAAAAATCCGAACCGATCGTGGAACCGAGTTCGTGAATGGAGTTATACAAGCTTTTTGCAATTCACATGGAATTTCTCATCAATTATCTGCCGCTAGAACACCACAACAAAACGGTGTTGCCGAAAGAAGAAACCGGACGCTTAAAGAAGCCGCACGAGTGATGATTAGTGCAGCCGGTCTCCCGAAAAGATATTGGGCGGAAGCTATCAACACTGGTTGCTATACGCAAAATCGAAGCATGATCCATAAGCAGTACAAGAAGACGCCACATGAGCTATATAAAGGGAGAAAACCAAATATTGGTTATTTTCATATTTTTGGATGCAAGTGCTTTATTCATATTAATGATAAATTGCATCTAAAAGCCTTTGATGAGCGTGTAGATGAAGGAATTTTTCTAGGATACTCGACTACTAGCAAAGCAATAAGAGTTTTGAACAAAAGAACAATGGTGGTTGAAGAATCCATACACGTGGTATTTGATGAAAAATCACACGTCAATATTGATGCTCTGGACGAAAATGGCGAAAATATTGAGCAAAATGGTAACAAGTGTCATATTGATTTTTGTGATACTGATGATACGTGTGAAGAAAATATTTTGCAGGGAATGGATGAGTTGGAAATTAATTCTCTAGAAAATCTCATCTCTCATCCAGTAAGAAATGAAATGCGGGATGCAATTGGTATTGAAATTGCAAATCAACCCAGGGATGCAGTTGAAGTGGAAATTGCAAATCAGCCCTTGGATGCAATTACTGGAGAAGTTGGAAATCTAGAAAATGAAGCAGAAATTCGAACCAGTGCTACCTCTTCTCAACCAGTAAATCCACCCAGCACCATGCACCCTTTTGAACCAGACTTAAGATGGCTCAAAAATCACCCACCAGAATTAGTGATCGGAAATGTTCGCGATGGCGTGAAAACAAGATCATCTACCATGGAAGCATTGTTCACATGTTATCTATCTCAGATTGAACCAAAAGAAGTGGACGAAGCTCTAAATGATCCAAGTTGGATTGATGCCATGCAAGAGGAACTCGATCAATTCAAAAGAAATGATGTTTGGGAACTTGTTCCAAGACCAATGAACCACAATGTTGTAGGAACTAAATGGGTCTTCCGGAACAAAGCAAACGAAGAAGGCGTGATTGTTAGGAATAAAACAAGGCTCGTTGCAAAAGGATACTCTCAAGAAGAAGGAATAGATTTTGATGAAACCTTTGCACCGGTAGCCAGACTCGAAGCTATAAGGATTTTCCTAGCCTATGCCGCACACAAAGATTTCACCGTTTATCAAATGGACGTGAAAAGCGCATTCTTGAATGGACTACTCGAAGAAGAAGTTTATGTCGAACAACCCCCAGGTTTTGAGGTAAAAGGCGAAGGTGATAAAGTCTACAAACTTAAAAAGGCATTGCATGGGTTGAAACAAGCACCTAGAGCTTGGTATGATACCTTGTCAATGTTCTTGATAAGTTGTGGATTCACCAAAGGCCTTGTTGACAAAACGCTCTTTAGAATTCAAGATGGTGATCATATTTTATTAGTGCAAATATATGCTGATGACATTATTTTTGGAAGCACTAACAATTCTTTGTGTGAGAAATTTTCGAAGCTTATGCAGAATAAATTCGAAATGAGCATGATGGGTGAATTGAATTATTTCTTGGGCTTACAAGTCAAACAATTGAAGGAAGGAATATTCATCAATCAAGCAAAGTACACCTGCGACTTGATAAAGAAGTTTGGCCATGATGGAAAATCATCGATCAAAATTCCTATGAGTACATCAATAAGGCTAGACAAAGACGAAGATGGAAAAGATGTCGAACAAACGAAGTATAGAGGAATGATTGGTTCACTACTATACCTCACTGCAAGCAGGCCGGACATTTCTTATGCTGTGGGAGTGTGTGCAAGATTCCAAGCAAATCCAAAAGAAAGCCACCTCACCGCAACAAAGAAAATCATAAGATACTTGAAGGGCACAATCAATGTTGGATTGTGGTATCCTAAAGGTACAGATTTTACGCTAACTGGTTTTTCAGATTCGGATTTTGCAGGTTGTAAAATAGACAGAAAAAGCACCTCCGGAACGTGTCAATTCTTGGGAGGAAGGCTTGTTTCTTGGTTTAGCAAAAAGTAAAATTCCATCGCAACTAGTACCGCCGAGGCCGAATACATTGCTGCAGGAAGTTGTTGTGCTCAAATTTTGTGGATGAAGAAACAATTGAAGGATTATGGAGTGAATTGCGACGATGTTAGCATATTTTGTGACAAAACAAGTGCAATCGCTATCACTCACAATCCAGTGCTTCACTCAAGAACCAAACATATCGACATACGACATCATTTCATAAGGGATCATGTTGAAAAGAAAGATCTAAAAATCGAGTATATCCCTACGGAGAACCAAGTTGCAGATATTCTCACGAAGCCTTTATGCGAAACGAGATTTTCTACTTTAAGGCATGAATTGGGAATGCTTGAAATGAGCTAAGTATCACTGAACTTAATCTCTTGATCTAAAATGATACATATGCTCAAATTATGTGTTCTACATGTTTATATGCTATTATATGTTTTACGTGTTTACATATTCCTATGTGCTTAATTTTCATGTAAACTAATTTGCTAAATGTGTTAAGTTTTCAATTATGTATTTGCATGTAGTGTTTAACATGATTTTATATGCCATGCAAATTAATGTGACAAAATGTGCAATTTTTATTTAATCTAATTTTTTTTTAATTGCATGTTTTGATCGTTACTTGAACCGCAAGTTATGTTCATGTTTGTGTTAATTTGTTTGCATGAACAATTTATTTGTGATATATGATCTATAATTTGGTTTATACTTATGTGCTAATTGTTTTTAATTAGTTTATTTTAATTGGTATCAAAAATAATTGGCTAGTTTCTAAATATTTGATTATTTGATTATTTGTGTGTTTTAGAAACTACCGTATATGTGTATGTATATTTTAGGTGTTTAATTGAAATTTGTCTAATTTTCTAAATATGTGTTTATTTTAATTGGGAGTTTACCGTATGTATACATGTTTATATATGGATGTGATTTAATTGCTTTTATTCAAAATTCCATATATGTTTCTGAAATTATGTGAGAAATTTTGTGTAATTATATGTGAGATTTACGGATGTGTGTGTGTGTTTATATATATATTTTATATGATACATCTAACGTGTGTTTTTGAGATGAAAAAGGAAGAGATCAGATTGGATTGAAACCTCCACCCCATAAAACCCAATCCCATTAAAACTCTTCACCTTTCAAACCTATACCTCTTAAACTTCCACCCATAAATTAAATCCCACAAAAATCTCACCCTCTCTCACAAAATCAGATCCTCTCTCTTGTAAATCTCCTCCCAAATCCAACCTCTCTCTCAAATCTTCAAAAATAATCAGAGGTGTCCATTCATAATCATCTTACTCTATACACCTTACGTATATAGAGTACCTAAGAGACTGTGAGGCATTTAATGCCCTTGTCTGCTAATGATAACCTTTTTATCTCTCCTAGTAACACCTTAACCAAAAGACACCTCCACCCTTAAAAGTGCCTTGTCACCACACCTATTCTAAAGGTCTCAATTGAGATTTCTCTCTGAGAATTAGACCCCCTCGTAAATCTTCTTAAACCATACGAAACCCTTCGTATTCTTCTCAGACAAGAATTCCAGTTCTACCAAGATCAGAAATCTCTCTCTCTCAAGCTCTCAATCTCACCGGCGAATAGCATGTCTGGAACCAAAGCCATGCAACCCAAAAATCTGCTTACTCTACAACAACAATTGATCGATGGGATGACACTCAATCCGGAGTTTTTCATGTTTGGAGCCGTCGACAAGGAATTAGCAAAGAAGATTCTCAATGCTTTGAAGGATTGTGGACTATACGATTTCTTCACCTACAAATACGTTGGAATTTTTGAAACAGATGTGACCGAGTTCTATTTGCATGCCACTGTGAAGAACAACGTGATTCACTCTAAAGTTGGAAGAACAGATGTTCAAATTTGTGAAAAAGACATCAAGGAGTGCTTCAAATTTCCTGATTCGGAGCTAATGCCAAAAGCTCACCATTATGATGCTCAATCCTTCTGGAACGAAATTCGTGGTCCAAAAGCACCTGTGATTCATGACTCAACCAAGCCAAAGAACGTGCTGAAACCAGAATATGATATGCTCATAGAGATGATGTACAAGATTCTGGACAATAAGCTTGGAAGTGTGGATGATTTATCTGGAACATCCGTGAGTCTGATGAATGGAATCATGCAAGGAATAAAATTCAACTGGGCAAAATACATCTTCAATCGCCTATTATTCTTTGTAAACAATGCAAAACCTCATGGCAGACCACTTGAAGGAAATCACTTTTTGCATAAAGTTGGGTATGGACTTATTGTTGGAGAAATTCTGAGAAAGAAGAATGTGCCTCTCAAAAGACACAAAAATGTTGGAATCTACAGAACTCTTTTCAGAAAATTTGGACCTGACTATGGCAAGAAAACAAATCGAAGGAAAGGATCAGAAGGAGGTGGTTCTACAAGCACACCTCAAAGCTCTCGAAAAAGAAACAGTAAAACTCCATCTGCAGGAAGTGCACTCATGGGTTCGAGCAACCCAAGCAACAGAGATCAAGAAGCCGTAAGCTCGGCTATAGCACTTATTCCATTTCAGGAAGTGGTAGAGTTTGAAGCTCATGAAGTGGACATACCCGTGATGCCAACTGAAGAAGATACCACCCAAATGGAGTTTGCAGGAGTTGAAGTGCAAGTTTCCAATGACTTGCAAAGGAGAATCTCAAATCAATCTGCAGTTGATGCTGGTGTTGAACCCATTGTGTTCGACAAAACACAAACTCGAGATGATCCGGAACTGATGAAGGAATTAAACCGAGTTCAAGCATGGAAGGAATGGAGACTTGAAAGATATCACTCTTTTATCTCCAAAGTTGATTCAGAGTTGATACGAAGTGAAGAATTAGCCTTTGAATGGCTAGGAACCAACTCAATGCTTGAAGCACTAAACATGGATGCAAATCAAGTTTATAGGATGAAGCTTCAAGAAAAGAACAATAAGGGAAAACGAGTGGCCGCAGCAACTCAAGAAGATGCCAATCAAGTCTCTCCAAATGATATTGAAAAAAGAGAATGAAATGAGGCTACAGTTTGCTCTACACAGATCGTTGACTGACACTCATGGACATCCAGGTGATACTTCAATTAATATAGCCAATGATTTTCTTGAAAATTTTGGAGAAATGGCGAATGAAGGAAGTACACTTATTGAGGTACCAATTTCAGCTTCTGAAACACATGAGTCTATTCCTGTCAGAGTTCACTGTGCTGAACTTTTGATATCAAATGTGACCCCCACCAACATTGATATAAATTCTATGGACCCTACAAGGGATGAATTTAGAGACCAAATTGATGGTGAAATCAAACCATCAATTGGGGGGAATACTTATATGAAGCGCCAGTGCACAATAACACCTCTATGATGTCACCTCAAAATAACTCTCTGGAAGAAGCCAATTTAAATACAGAGATTATTTCATGAACAGAGGTTATTGAAGAAGAAATTGAAAATCATCTTCAAGAAGCCGAATCACCAGAAGAAAATTTGCAGCTTGTTGAAAATCCAGTTCTTGGTGATCCACGAAGGAATTTGTTCAAAAGTCTACGCTCTCTGAACATGAGTAGAAGCCGAACCCGAGAAGAAGATGAAGATGATTTGTTAACATCACTTTTTGCAAAAGTTACAGAAACAAGTGATGTTGTGTGTCAAAAGATTGGAACTACTCTTACCGAGCAAGGACATCTCTCTTTGCAACATTTTGAGAACACACGAACAAATTTGAAGGAGTTGTTGGAGTATCAAAACACTTTGCAGACAAAAATTGAAAGAGCCGAACGACATTTGAAAGGAGATCTCACTGAAGGTTTATTGGAGATCATCCAGCTGATGAAGAAGGAACGAGAAGCCACAGAGAAAATCAACAGTGAAAGACACCTGAGACAAATCAAAGCCATACAAGATCAAGAAACAAGGATAAATCACCTTGAGGTGGAATTATCCTCCATGGCTAATAAATTGTCTGTTTTGCAGGATGTTTCTCTCAAAACACATGATGGAGTTAAGATTGTTAAAGCCAATCAAGAACAAGATTCCAAATCCCTTGGCTTTTTGATTGATAATGCCATAAGGGGGGAAGAAATTCTCAATCATCTGGCTTTACAACAACATGAATTCATCATTGGAAATCAGTCACAACAACCAGCTCAGACCGCCGCACCTACGAAAGGCCGAGGACGAGGACGTGGTCAACAATCCCAAGTTGGTTTCGCTCAATTTGCAAATCCAAGTCTTGGATCAAGTTCATCAAAAGTGGCCGAAACTCGAGATTGGTTCGAATGCTCAAAAGGAACCTTAACACCGCAGAAAATTTGGACATCCGAGAATGTGCCGAGTATGGTGAAAAGATGGCCAAAAGCTTATCAAGCTCAATGGATTTCGGACAAGAATAAAGAAGAAGAAGCAAAAAGGAAGCAAACCGAAATGTGGTATGAGCTCAGAGACTATACCAAGAATAATGGTGAAAGTCTGGGATTCCAAAGAAGCTTTGAAGAATGCATAATTTGGTGGGAAGCCGGAGCTCTTCCGGGCACCAACATTAAAGAGGCCTTTGGACACTACATGGCTGGGAATGTGACTAAGAAATTTGAATGTGAGAAGTTCAAGAATGATATCTGCAAGATGAGAGAACATATCAAGGATATATTGAAAGCTGACATGGGAGTCAAGAAACCCAGAAGGTAATCAAACATAAATTCCTCAAGAATATGATGTTTTAAATTTCTATGATTTTGGCTAGCTACAATAATATTTCCTCAAATCGACTAATATGAATAAAAATTTCCCATGGTCTGATCTAAGTCTGTTTATGATTTATTTTTTGGCTATCATGTAATTAGTTGGTGAATCAAAAGACAAGAGTTGTTAAACGCATGCAAAATTTTGATAAAGATAAAAATTGATTAAAAAAATTAATCAAGGATGCGTATAGGACTTGTCTAAATTAATTCACAAAGTTTTATTTTCCCTAGAATTATTTTTGTCAAACTCATCTTGGCTTTGTCGAAATAAAATTGAGTAAAAATAAAAATATTTTTCAAAGACTTAAAGTCAATGTTTGAGTATAGTTTATGGCATTATCAAAAGGGGGGAAATTGTTAGGAATAAATTGTAATAGATTTTGATAAGCCATATTGTAATTCGTAGATCCCCAATTTTATTTTATTAGACTAGTCGAGTCTTAGACCAAGAAAGGGAAAAATAAATTCATTAGTTGAGGAAATGGATGAAGAAGATATCAAGCCAAAAATCAAGAATTTGTCAAAAGAAAATGGCAAACAGAAGAGGAAGATGTATGCGTATGTAATTTGAGAAAATCCCTCAAGAAATCCCGAAGAAGAAAGAACGTGACTAGAAGTTTGCATGAAGCTATCTTGAAGATCAAGCATCTATGGAAAGAAAGGAGTACACCAAGTGGAACAAGAATATAACCAATAGGCTGTATGGACGAGATGGTAGAAGCTTGAAATATTATGTGCAAGGTCATAGGTTCGAATCTCACATCCCACATATTTTAAAGAAGCCAAGTTAAAATTCCATCAGATCAAGTAAGAGGCGATGGTTTGGCCGAAGGGATACAATTTGCAAGTCAATGGGATAAGATTTCCAATATGACATGCAATTTGCAAAGTCAACGGGAATGAGATTTCCAAATTGACTAAGGGATGAAGTTTACAAGTGAAGGGATGCAGTTTCTCAAAATTGGTATCCCAAACAAATTGGAACCCCGAAACCCCGAAATTGAAATAGGGATGACAAATTGGAACCCCGAAATTGAAATAGGGATGCAATTTCATCAGAAGAATTGAAGTTCAAATTGGTACAGCGAAATCAATTTGAAGGGATGAGATTTACAAGGCTTCAATTCAATTGGAGATATAGATTGCAAGGGATAGAGATTTTATTTCCCAAAATAAATAGGGATGCAATTTCATCAGAAGAATTGAAGTTCAAATTGGTACAGGGAAATCAATTTGAAGGGATGAGATTTACAAGGCTTCAATTCAATTGGAGATATAGATTGCAAGGGATAGAGATTTCATTTCCCAAAATAGAAAGGGAGGGATGAAGTTTTGAGATTTACAAGGCTTCAATTCAATTGGAGATATAGATTGCAAGGGATAGAGATTTCATTTCCCAAAATAGAAAGGGAGGGATGAAGTTTCACAAGGGAAGAGATTTCCAAGTCAATTGAAGAGATGAAGTCTGGAAGCAGTATACAGACCCAGATACACGAAAAACAGAGGAAGATATTAGAATAAGTTGCAGAAGCAAAAATACTAGTCTAACTAGTAAGGGATTATATTGGAGAATATATTTTGAAGATAAAAATCCCTAGAGGCGTGATCTACACCAGATGGAGATTCATGGGACGCCATTTTTGCTGAAACCTCAAGCTCAATTTGAAATATCTGACAAGATCTGCAACGCTATCTTATCTTCTGACAAAAGGCTATACAGCTAAGCAAAATTCGAAAATGAGACCGTTTCTTTCCAACGGACGGATTCTCATTACAAGCTATAAATAGATGAAGATTGAAGCTGAGGAAGGCAGAAGCAAGAAAAGCAAAATACAAAGAAGCAAGAAAAGCAAAATACAAAGAAGCAAGAAAAGCAAAATACAAAGAAGTAAGAAAAACAAAATACAAAGAAGCAAGAAAAGCAAAATACAAAGAGCAAGAATACAGAGCTAAACAGAGCATACAAAATTCAAAGAAAGCTTTCCATCTCAAGAGCTTAAATTGATATATTCTTTGTGAGATAAACACTCAGAGTGATACAGAGCTTAGAAAAGAAATATACAAGAGTGTTGAAATCTTCATCAACTTCAAGAGATTCAGCGCATCAACGAAGATCATCTACAGAATCTCAAAGTTGGAATCAAGGCAAAACTTGTTTTGGAGCAAAACAAGGGAAAGGAGGAAAGTAACACGGAGTTGTGAAATCCTGGATTGTCACACGGACCTGTGAGATCCGAAGCAGCAGTGTCGGGAAGACATTGGGCGTGATTGGTGTGGGCTTGGTGATCAAAGCACCAGATCACGGAAGATACGTTTCTACCGGATCGTAGAAGACGGGGGGAAAGTAGCACGGAGTTGTGAAATCCTGGGAAAGTAACGCGGCGACGTGAAACCCGAAGCAGCAGTGTCGGAGGCACTGGGCGTGATTAGTGTGGGCTTGGTGATCAAAGCACTAGATCACGGAATTCATTGTATCTTGGAACCAAGAAGTGGTGGATATAGTGAATTGGCTCTTTGAGAAGAGCAAGTGGAGTAGGAGGATTACATCACCTCGCGAACCACTATAAATTGCCTTGTGTTCTTTACTGCTTTCTTTACTTACCGCTCTTGCTTGCTTCTCACGTCAATAATCTTGACACGATCTACACACACACCATATCGTTTATTTAATTCCGCTATGCACCGGACTCTAACAATCTAGTTAAGAGTCTTGGTTTATCTCTGGCTTACCTTTTGTTATATTGTGCGAAAAAGTTTGAAAGTCTATTCACCCCCTCCTCTAGACTTTCACCTTACCTCTTTTGGGACCAACAGAGTCCAAATTCTCCTCCTCTTAAGTGTTCGTTCAATCTTGATGGCCAATTGGACCAACTCCTCGTAATCCACATAGTGTTGCTTGTCAACCTCGTCTTTGATCTCCCAATTCAGTCCTCTATGGAAACGTGCCATGGATTGCTCTGAACTCTCATCAATATTAAGTCTGGTCATGAGCTTATCCATTTCTTGAACGTACTCGGGTACACTGCGTGATCCTTGTACCAACCCCTCAAGTTGTTGGTACAGCTCTCGTTGATACCATGAAGGCACAAATCGCCTTCTCATCATAGCCTTAAGTTGCTGCCAAGATGCAATAGGATCTTCTCCATTCCTCATTCTGTCAACCACAACTTTTTCCCACCAAATGGTAGCATAATCAGAAAACTCAAGAACGGCTAATTTCAATTTCTTTCGTTCAGAATATCTATGACACTCAAACACTCTCTCCACCTCATTCACCCACTCTAAGTAAGCTTCAGGATCATTTTTTCCTTGAAATTTAGGAATAGACATCTTAATTTTTCCCATGTCATCATCACTACCCTCTATAGCTCTATTTCCTCCTCTATGTCTCCCTCTCTCTGGATTCCTCACAACTTCTTCCTCATTATCCCCATCACTACCTCCCTCACTATCATTCTCCCTCCCATTTTGCCCTCTATTTTGAGCTCGTACACCATTTTAATTTCCATTCACTTCTCCCTCCATTATCTCAATTCGTTCTGTCAACCCATCAAACCTTCTATTAACCCTCTCAAACTCTTCCCTCATAGCCCGCATCATGAACCTCACGTCGGGGCTTACTTGTTGGTCATTCATTTCACTAGGTCCCGACATATTTAACCTGCACAAAACTTGTTAGAAAAAAAAATAGAGTAATTCAAGGACCTCTCAGCACTCCCTCACTTGCACTCTTTTGGAAGGGGTCATCACTCAGTTTCTTACCACTCGTGTATCTGACTCTCTATTAATCTCACTAAAGTTCACACAAGATGACAAACAAGGCTTCGTTCTTCGAGTTCTTGACGGGTTCCTCAAGTCTAACCAAAAGTACTCTAAATGGGACTAAAACATAACAATTTGGATAAAGGTGAAAGGCTAGGGTATGGTCAATTTAGGCTGGAATGTGTTGTCCAAGTGTGGCTCAAAAGGAAAAACAGATAAGGCAATACTTCCAAACAAGAATTACTGATTGATAGATGATAAATATAAGGATGAAACAAGTAATGACAAGAATCCAACACTTTTTTTTTTTTTTTGTATTCTTCTATTTTTTTTTTTATTTCTTTCTCTCTTTTTTTTTTTTTTTTTTTTGGAAAGATCACTTCAAATCGATAGGAAAACAAGGAAACATCAAGAATAAACAAAAGTTCAAGCTACACAAGAATTGGCAAAATCTGGACAGAAAAAACTAAAAACGGGATGAAACTTTGAGAATTTTCTGGGAACATATGGTAACGAATATTCACTCATTTTTTTTCAGATTTGAATTTCAACAAGTGTACTAAATTCACAAAAAATTTCAGATAGAAAAGACACGGGAAACTATTTTTTTCGGATTTTCAAAGTTGATTGCGCAAAACTGCGAATTTCAGTAAACTTGACGAAATTTTGAGAATTTTCTGGGAACAGATGGTAACGAATTTTCACTCAATTTTTTCCAGATCTCAAGTTCAACAAGAGTATGAAATGCAGGAAAAAATTCAGACAAAAAGGACACTAGAAAGTATTTGTTTCGTATTCTCAAAGTTGACTGCGCAAATCTGCAAATTTCAGGCAGTTTGTGTTTTAAACTAAAATTTGAGAAGAAATTTTGTAACCTCTTGAAGTGTGAGTGCAACTTGGCTCTGATACCAAATTTGATGTGATCCGTGGTGCAAGCTTTGTCGTTGTAAACCTTCAAGTTTTGCAGTAGCAAGCCGAGCTCCACACACAGTTCTTGTATGTTGGGTTGATTGGGCCGGTGTTTGGGTATGGTTGTGAGGGTTATGGGGTTTCTTTTTGTTGGTTTTTTTAAAGATAGCCTCGGCCACACCTAGTTTATGGTGATAGGAGGGAGTTTTAGACGCCACAAAGGGAAAACCTTTGATAAGTCAGAAGAACCTTGAAGAACTCAAGGAGGAGAGCAATCTTGTTGCCAAAATAATTTCAACGAAATCTGATTTCCCCTAGAAGTTACATTATTTTAAGCTATCACATGTTGTGCCAAGAAATTAGGCCTAACAATTAGCAAAAGACTAGGGAATACAAATTTGAATAGGAAACATAAAAGATGATCAAGTCTAGCCTAAAAAGGAGGAGCCCTAAACTGCGTCGACTCTTTATCTAACTTCTCGCGACTGCAGCTCGGACCACCTTCCTTAACCAAAGTCGGCTCAACCACTCTATTATTTTTCAGAGAGTCTCCTTTCAGTCCATATAAGGCTTGTGACGCGCAAATGAGTGGGTTGACGCGCACGGGCCTTAAATTATTGTTGCGCCAGATTTTCAGCAACTTTGTAAATTGACATTGAATGTCTAATTGCAACCTAGCCCCATTGTAGACATTTGGGGTGACAATTGGTGACAAATATGAGACAATTTAATTAAATTAGACACCAATTAAATTGATCACACGGCCATCATACCCATCCGAATGTCCAACCTCAAAATTGGCTTGTATGAGCGCACTCACAGAATCTTGCAACCTCCTAGCTCTAGCCCGCGTTGTAGGACCATCCAAAACGTGTAGTGGATCTCTACTCTCGTCACCATCGATGTCCTCAACAGAGGATGCATCTCGGCCTTCAATGCACCATTACCGACGTGTTTCTCACCACTTATGGCCGAGGCTTTGGCGTGCAAGGAAGCTTTATCATGGTTAAAGGATCGAGGGGAACAGAATATCGAGATATACACAGATTGCTTGACACTACAACGCTATCTTACTACACCAACCGCTGCGTTTCGTTCTTACGTTGGCTATGCCATTGACAGCTGCAGGCAAACTGCCACTTTATTTCAGTCTTGTTCATTTAATTTTATTTCTAGATCAGACAATTATTTAGCTCATGCATTAGCTACTACAGCTTATCAGCAATTTGCTGCTATGTACTGGGATATCCACCCACCAGACATTATTTCTGCCTTTTTCTAATGAAGCACCGCATATAATTTTCAAAAAAAAAAAAAAAGGATATGAATATTAATAATTGATTGAAAATTAAAAATGATCTCGATTACTATTTCGAACAGGAAACGAATTAACAATAGTATATGTAAATTGAAAAAATAATCTATTATTAATAATTCACTGGAAATATTAAAAAAATATATGTTATTAATAATTAACTAATTGATATGTATTAAAAAATAATTTACTATGATTAAAAATGACATATAAATTAGGCTAATTGAAAAAGGAAATGAATATTACTATTTGACTCAAAATTCTAAATGATCCCCAATTAACTATTTCAAAAAGAAAACGAATTAACTATAGTATATGTATTATATGTGATACATATGGATTCGAGCTCATTGATTTAATTTCCTAGAGAAAATAGTAATGCAATTGGTAATGGTCAATTGTATGTGGCTTTTTCCTGAGTCACCCATCCTGATGGCCTGAAGGTGTTAACTCTAGACGATGATGGATAAGATTCTATTGCTACTACCAATGTCATCTACAAAGAGGTTTTCAATAATGTGAAATTCCAACTAGTTTTCTTTTTATGCGAAGATGACAAAATTGGTATATATATCTACACAAAAAATATATCTTCCATATAAATAAATTAGGATAGCAAATGATTTATATAACTGAGTTGCTAGACAATGAGCAAATTTGCCACTTAATACAAATCATAAACACTGATATATAAAATCTCTAAAGTTTTAACACCGGATGCGTACATTTATACATTGGCTATTAATTGGGCAATTATTTGCTCGAATTCAAGCAATGATAACATCAGAAAATAAAGTCGATACAACTCAATTCTTCAATTGAATTATATAATATTCGATGTTTTAATTTATATAATTGTATATCGATCCAAATATTCTTAAAATATTATAACAACTCCATTCCGTGCATCGCACGAGTGAAAATACTAGTTTTAACAAAACTAAAATGATTACATCTAAAATTAAATTGTACTAAGATATTACGAAGTATTATTTACATCACAAATTATATTTTATATTAAACTAATTAAATTGGAAGTAAAAAGCTTTTAAAATTTGAGAAACCAAATTATTTAGTATAAATAACATTAATGAGTTATTAGAGATTAATAAATTTGGTGTGAAAATAATCCTTTTGATATAACATTTAGTATAGATTTTTGATGTGTTGGGTTGAAGATGGTCTAACCATTATGGTCACACATACATGATTTACAGAATTTTGAGATACAAAGCAAAGCAAAAAAGCTCAACCTGATCCGATCCCACATTGTCATAAATGGTTGTTTATTTGAAGGTGGTTTACACTTCATCATCACTAATTAATTACTAATTCCTTAACGGAGATTAGCTTATTAGACTTGCATTACTTGTTAAGGTAATCACTACTGCTATACTACTGGATAACTTTTCATTAAATATAACTAACTATATAAATAAAGTAGGCAGTAGCAACAATGCATTCTGTCTATTGGATTTCTAATTAATTAAAGAATTAATTTCATGGTCTTTTTGAGGTTGTATCACTTTTAATGCATAACTTTAAAATTTTTTAATTTTGATGTCTAGCGATTAGAGAATAGCTTTTATTCAATAACTGAATCAGAAGAGAATACAAAGTATATCACTACAAGGACTCTAACAAACCCTGACTAATAGATCAGGTCTAACAATCTAATATGTCTACCACATAATATAGACTATATAATATACAAAAATAATAAGATGAAATAATATATATGCTAACACACCCCCTCAAGCACAAGGTGGCAGCGTAGCAACATTGAGCTTGTCCCGTAGAGCAGCAAACCGTGGAGATGGCAGCAGTTTGGTCAGTATATCAGCTAGTTGGTCTGTAGTAGATACATAATTAACAACAAAGTCCCCTGATGCAACTTTATCGCGAACGAAATGATAGTCAATTTCCACATGCTTAGTGCGAGCGTGGAAGACAGGGTTTGCACACAGATAAGTTGCCCCAAGATTATCGCACCACAGCGTTGCTGGACCACCAGAGTGTAGACCGAGTTCTCGAAGCAAAGATACAACCCACGTAACTTCAGCAGATACATCGGCTAGAGCTTTGTACTCAACTTCAGTTGATGACCGGGCTACTGTACGCTATTTCTTGGATAACCACGATATAAGATTTGAACCGAGATAAACAGCAAACCCACTTGTACTCTTCCTGTCAATCGGACAACCAGCCCAGTCCGAGTTTGAGTAGGCGTGAATGGTGGTAGATGATGACGGTGTGAGCCTTAACCCGTAGTCCAGAGATCCTTTAACATAACGGAGAACACGTTTGACTAGATTCTAGTGGTCAACTGTTGGTGAGTGCATGAATTGACAAAGACGATTCACAGCATAAGCAAGATCAGGCCTCGTGATAGTTAAATATTGTAAGGCCCCGACAATGCGCCGATATTGAGTCGGATTATCATAAGGTGTATCGGATGGTGTTATCACCTTAGTGATAGAAGCCGGAGTGGCAAGAGGCTTGCAGTCTACCATGCCTGAGCGGCCCAGTAGATCCGTCATGTAGCGACGTTGTGACAGTAGTAGAGCATCACCTGTTTGAACCGTCTCGATACCCAAAAAGAAACCAGGTGTTCCCAAGTCACGAATTTTGAAAGGCGTGGATAACTGTTAAAGTAGAGTAGTCACAGGTTTGTCATCGTTGCCCATCATAATAATATCGTCAACGTAGACCAGCAAAAACACACGAGATTTTCCTACAGTGTAATAAAACAAGGAGACATCGGTCTTGGAAGACCGAAAACCTGCAGATAACAAGAAGTCATGAAGCCGCTTAAACCAGGCCCTAGGTGCCTGCTTTAGTCCATAAAGGGACCGCTGGAGATGACAAACATGACCAGGGGTCGTTGGATCTTCATACCCCGGGGGCTGTTTCATGTATACTGTCTCAGCTAGATGCCCATTAAGAAAGGCATTATGAACATCTAACTGACGAAGAGTCCAACAATTAGAGACAGCCAACGAGAACAGCATCCGGACCGTGGTCGGTTTCACCACAGGGCTAAAGGTGTAAAAAAAGTCCTCCCCTGCGACTTGATTGAAGCCTTTCGCAACCAATCGGGCTTTATAGCGCTCGACCGAGCCGTCGGCGTTGCGCTTAGTGCGAAACACCCATTTGCACCCAATTATATTCATATGAGGTTCGGGAGGAACCAGCCGCCAAGTGTGATTATGTAACAAAGCATTAAACTCAGCACCCATAGCCTCTCGCCAATGAGGATGGCCTACTGCTTGTGAGTAACAGGTGGGATCTGCAATGACAGTTAGTGCGTGAAAGGTCTCATTGGAGCCTTTTGTCATGTGTTGTAGTCGCATAACATGATCACGTCCCTGAGGCTGAACACGAGCCTTGCGGGTTCTAGCCGGGGCGGTGTGTGTGATTGCAAGTTGCGGTGGTGCGCGGGCCAGAGGTTCCGGTTCACCATCCGGAACTGTAGGTGGGCTTGGTTCCGGTTGACGATTCGATGTATGAGACTGACCCACTGGCGCATTTGGCACAACGGCCCAAGGTGAATCAGGTTGCGACTGTTCCTGTTGTAAACAAGCTGTAGAAAGGGGGAAAATGTTTTCATCAAAACGTACATGGCGGCAAATATAAGTTTTTCCACTAGTTAAGTATACGCATCTGTATCTCCTAAAAGACACGGGGTAACCTAGGAAGACACACGGGGTGGAGCGGTACTCAATCTTGTGCCTGTTATATGGGCGCAGATATGGGTAACACCGACACCCGAAGACACGGAGAAATGTGTATGGTGGAGTAACTTTGAATAGACGGCTATATGGACTTTCACAGTGTATTGCTGATGAAGGTAAGTAATTGATTAAACATGTAGCGGTTTCGAAGGCATAATCCCAATAGTGATGGGGTACTTTGCCTTCAACGAGTAAAGCTAGGCCCGTTTCAACGATGTGTCGATTACGGCGCTCTACTCGCCCGTTTTGCTCATGCGTATAGGCACAGGACTGGCGGTGATTTATGCCAAGAGATTGGAATATGGCATGTAATTTTCGATACTCACCCCCTAGATCCGACTGTATTGACTTAATTGACCGCCCAAATTTATGTTCAACCAACACACGAAACGACTCGAAAATTTTATGAATATCCGATTTTACCCGTAATGGATAAAACCAGGTAAATCGGGAAAAATCATCTTCAAAGAGGCAAAAATAGCGAAAGCCACTAACAGATAATACAAGGAAAGGACCCCAAATAACAATCAGTATATATGAGATCTAGTACATTTTTGCTAGAATGTGGCACACTATCTAACTTGAATCGCGACGATTTCCCGAGGTGACACGAGGTGCAGGACTCAATTGGCGAAACTTTATTGGAATTGACCGGACAAACTTGTAGGATTTTATTAAGAACATATTTATGTGGGTGTCCAAGCCTTTGATGCCAAACAGTGGGAGTTGCCCGGGAACTAACAAACGCGAAATTGGACTTTGACACCGTAAGCTTGTACAGGCCGCCTGTAGCAGGACCTCTAAGCAGGACCGCTTTGGTTGTTGAATCCTTCACAATAAAACACGAATCATGAAATTCAAAATAAACTTTATTATCAACAGCAAATTTATGCACAGATAATAAAGGAACTGAGAGACTCGGGACATGTAATATATCATTCAAACAGAGGGATTTTGACACGGATGGGATTGATGCGCGACAAACACGTGAAATAACCAAACCTCCGTCGTTGCCCACGCGAAGCACGTCCGATCCGCCGTATTCCTCCGACTGTCCCATCATAGTCGCGTTCGGCGTAGCATGTGCGGTGGCCCCGGTGTCTGGATACCACCCATCGGCCGGAGCCTGTAACGGAGCAGGAACATCTGCCGGCACTGCCATATTCGCCTGGGGTGGTGGTTGCGGGTGATACCTCTTATAGCAGTATATGGCGGAGTGTCCGTGGCTCCGAGATATTTGACACCGTGGACCTCCGCGGCCGCCGCGACCACCGCCCCGATTCTGCCGCCGCGACGTCCACCACCACCACGACCGGACTGCTGCGACTGCTTACCACCATTGGATGAGCCACAGCCGGGTCTTGCAAAGAAAGCCGAGTGTGAAGCAGCGGAGTCGCTGGTGGGGTAGTCATCCACCAGGATGAATTCGTGCGCCTGAAGATAGTCCGAGAGGTGCGATAGCGGCACTGCATTACTGGAGGTGAAGGATGCCGCCATAGCTTTTAGTTCCGGTCGAAGTCCGCGGAGCACATATAGATTTTGCTCCATTAAAAAGAGCGGTCGACTGGCCTGGGTTAGAGCCTCGACAAGGACCCCTGCTTGGCCTAGGTAGTCGGCAGTCGTGGAGTTGCCTTGGCGGAGCATCTGGAATTTCTCGAGGAGATTAAGGCAACGAGCTTGGCTTGAAGACCCGAGGGCGGACGTGATGGACTCCCAGATTTCCACATATGTGGTTCGGCCAAGCGCAAGATATAACACTTCATCCGACATGGATGAAATTAGGAGAGACAGGATCGATTGATCCTGTTTCACCCACGCGCGGTATTCCTGATTGGGGACGATGCTCGTCATGGTGGTGCCTGCCGACGAGCCCTCAGACGGTGGAGCAGCTGTGACGGTTTCCGGTGGACACGGAAGAGACCCATCTACAAAACCCAGCAGTTCCTGACCCCGGAGAAAGGGAATCAGCTGTGCGCGCCAAAACAAGAAATTACGTGACGTGAGTTTCATCGTCACGTAATGGTGAGCGCCGACGAGAGAAGGACCGCCGGCCGGAGATGGTGAGCCGGCAGCGGAAACCGTACGTTCTGATGAGTTGGTAGACATTCCGATGGTACGAAGAGTTTTACGGGAAAGGGGGGTAATTTTACGGTGGAGGTAGATGAAAGACCGATATCCCGGCTGATACCAGATTAGAGAATAGCTTTCATTCAATAACTGAATCAGAAGAGAATACAAAGTATATCACTACAAGGACTCTAACAAACCCTGACTAATAGAACAGGTCTAACAATCTAATATGTCTACCACATAATATAGACTATATACAAAGATAATAAGATGAATAATATATATGCTAACACTAACTTCTTTATTTTTATCAGTTTTGGTCCTTTCGCCCAAATTGACGGTGAAATGTTGCCGCATTTTATATTTTTAGGGATAAAATCATCATCTCAATAAAACATCTTCAATATCTAAACAAAATCACTGTAAAATCATATCTATAAGTGTTTGATCGATGAGAATAATGGAGAAGACGGGCAGAAACTAGACATAGATCTATGTGATTTATAGCATCGACGATTGATAAACTCTTATTTTTCTCTTAATATGATTTTTCTTTTGTTTAGATATTGAAGATTTTTCTTTGAGATGATGATTTTGCCCCTAAAATATAAAATTAGGCAATATTTCACCGTTAATTTGGCCAAAATGACAAAAACTGATAAAAATAACAAAGTTAGGCACCAAAATTAAAAATTTTTGAAGTTATGCACCAAAAGTGATAAGATCTCAAAAGTCATGGGACCAAAAGTGAAATTAATTCTTAATTAAATTGTTTCCAAAAGGTTGAATTCCCTACCCCAAAGGCCCCACGCCCCGGCCCGACAGAGCATATTGGAGAATGTAAATCATGGTAACTCACTTGAACACAGAAACTAGACCTTTGCTTACTATGCACAAGGAGCCCCATCACTTTGAGAGGTTGTTCCAGGGACGGAGCCAGAATTTCGGTTGAGGGGGGGGGGGTGAAACAGTACAGACGGATTCAGAAAATATTTCCAGTAAAGGCGAAACACTAAAACAAAAGAAATAAATTAAAAATAAATAAATAAATTATCTAAGAAATATAATTGTAAATATTGTTGGATATTGGCGAAAAATAAAACACATCGAAACTTTATAAAAATATTCACAAAAAAATACGAAACATAATTAATTTGATAAAATAATTTGAATAGAAAACACATTATAAATTACACATCTTATTATTAATATAAAAGAATGATATATATATATATATATATGTATATATATATAGTACATGTTTTAGTATTAGTATAATAAAACTATAAGATGTTAACAAGAAGTGAATTAGATTAGGTGGTAGAGCACATAATTTGCAATAATGAGGTTAAGGGTTCAAATCTTGGTAATAACATGGTTTTACAATTCTTTTACTCATTCAATCATTCCCCTGTGACTTCTTTTTTAATATTTAATACACACACACACACACACACACACACACACACACACACACACACACACACACATATATATATATATATATATATATATATATATATACACAAAGACTATATAAGGGGTGGGGTGGGGGTCGGGGTGGGGGTGGGGTGAGGGGGGGGGGGGGGCAGCTGCCCCCTCTGGCTCCGTCCCTGAGCTGTTCCTACATTGCCGCTGGTAAAACTTGATCTAGGGTCATTATTCCCAAAATTCACCCCTATGGACAATCATTATTGCATGGACCATGGTCCACACAATTGTATGGACCATAAATAAAAATTCCATTTTAAATATACTAAGGGTACATTATTTATGTACGTAAGGTACATTTTTTTAAAGTACTTTTTTAATATATTAAGGGTACATTACTCATTTTATATAATGTACCTTCAGTACAAAAATAATGTATTTTTAATATATTAAAAATGTACCTGATATTCATAATGCACAGAATTGTGTGGACCATGGTTCACACAATAATTTACCGTAGCTTTATAGGTGGTGTAAATAGAAAAGTGTTATTTGCACCACCTTCATTAAATTTAGTCAAACATTATATTTTTTAAAAAAAAAAATTATTTTTATTTAAAAATCAAAATAGTAATTTAAAAAAAAAAAAAAAAAAAAAACACCTCACCTTCTCTGGTGCGAAGGCGACCCACTGGGCTGCCTCCTCACCTTCTCACCAGAGAAGGCGATCCATCGCCTTCTCACCGGAGATGGCGACCCATCGCCTTCTCATCGGAGAAGATGAGTTTTATTTTGTTTTTTTTAATGTTTTAATTAATTAAATTTTTAATTAAAAATTATTAAAAATAATATCTCGTAAATCACAATTAACCAAGGTGGTGTAAATAGTAATATGAACACCCCTATAGCTATTTTTACCACTTATAAAATTGTTAAATTTTATATCAATTTTACAATTTCAATATGTTTTATATGTACTTTTGACTAGAGGGTAGTACAAATATCAACACCCTTAATTAAATGTACAATTGTTAGGCAAACCTCAATAATGTCCACTTAATTAGTAGATGGATGACGGATGTACATACGTAATACCATACTTTTGTGCAAAATTGACCACTCGATCTTCTCTTTATTTTCATTCTTCCTCGAAGGTTGAATTCTCAACCCCAAGAGGTTTCGTACTCTGATTTTATAAAGTATCTGCATCTGGACGATGTAAATTATGGTAACTCAGCTAAACACAAATATTAGATCTTTGTTCCGCTAATAAAACTCGATCATTGGTCATTCTTTTTAGATTTCACTCATATAACAAAGTGAGCTGTCCATGCAAAGTTCTCTTTATTTTCCTGAGAAGATGATAAGAGATTCTGATGTTGCTTCCAAATACTAATTCATAATCTAATCTAATATAAAAAGAATGGTAATAATTTAACAAAAATAATAAATGTATTGGTATTTCAAAAATAAAATAAAATATATGTATTGGTATAATTAATTGTAGCGATAATTTATATACTATGTTTTTTTTTTTTCGTTTATAAATTCGCTTTATTTTACTCATTGTCTTTTTTTTTTTTTTTTTTTTTTGTTTTCTTTTAAACTTCTAATTGTTTTAAATATAATAGCTTGTATTTTTTAATTTTTTGAAAGTTACTTAACTCTATTACATTGTAGTATCTGTTCATCTATACTTTCTCAACCTGTTGAAGCACAAAGAGTCGACACCACCTCCACTGAGACTCGATCTCATGACCTCCTATATATGAGAGTCACTACATACATGTCATTTGAGCAAAAGGTGCTTGGCATTTACAATTTTTTTCAATATTATATTTTTATTTGTTTATGATGTATTATTTATTTCTATATATTATTTTCTATCTCCTTTTAGTTTTAATCTTTATTTTTAATGTTACTAAAGGTTCATTTAGAAACTTGAGAAATGGTTTTCGAAAGTCATTTTCATAAATTTTTAGTGTTTAACTATCAATAAAATAAAATTACTCATTCTAATTAATGGAAAAATGACTCAATTTGACAAAAAAAAAATGTAATGAGATTTGTACTCAGAAGATATTTTTTGTTTTGAAGATAAGAAATTAATTCATTAAATCATCAGCAAGACAGTCAACAAGAAGAGGGGGAGAGATATCAAACCACTCCCCGCAACCTGACATATAAAAGGCCTCCCGAGCAACAATGTGGGCGACACAATCCGCAGATCGCCTAGCTAAACAGAATTTTACATCGCCAAACATGGATGTCAATTCGACAGAAGATATTTTATGAATTCCTATTTCATGCGAGTTAATTCCAGCATTGGTCCCTTGCTTTTAATTTGGACAATTTAGGTCCCTTGATTTTTGAATTCTTTCCAATGTTGGTCCTTCCGTTAGATGAAGGTTAAGTGGACGTTAAATGAAGGGTTAAAGTAGTCCTTTCACCTGCTTAGTGTATAATTACTCGTATTTCTCCCTTGTATACACGATATATATGATTTCCTCTCCAACCGTAATTTCCTTCCTCTTCTACGATTTCAGTATGATTCCAGCCGCGTCACTGCCGAAAAGGTCCAAACGCCGGGAGGAAGCAGTGGTTGCTGTGTCCATTGTAGCTGCCACGCTGCTAGAAAACATCATCATCAAATTCGTTGGATCTCCTTGATACTAATGCTGGAAAAGAAGGGACGCCGGTAGATGCAGCTGCTACTTTTTGCTGCCAAAGAGATCTGCTACACCAGAAGGTCGCCGGAGTTCGTTGGAGGCCGAAACCGCTAAGGAGAACAAAGCTGCTATGTTGATCTGCTCACGCCGGACTGGATGACGCCTTCTTGCTGCCGGAAAAGCTGCTACGTCGGAGAAAGAAGCTCTCCACTGCTCCGCGCTGTCGCTTGGGAAGAGCTGTTTGCACCAGTCACCACCACTATCACTGCCACTCTGCTGGCCTAGAGAGAGAGAACGAAAGATAGACAGAGGCTCAAGGTGGTGGGGTTGCCGATGGAAGATGGAGAGAGTGAGACGGCGGTTCATGGTGGAATTAACCTAGAAATCAGAAATTAAGTTCAAGGGCTCAAGCAATCAGAAATTTCCATAAATCAAGAATAAAAAATCAAGTTCAAGCCTTCAAGCTAGAATAAAAAATTTCAAGATTCGAAGGAGGAGGAGGATTACTTTCGTCGCTTGGGCCTGGGAGATTCGTCTATTCGCGGTTTGTCGCTTCGAGCAGGCGAGGCTTGGAGGCGGCGGAGCAAGAAGCCGTTGGTGAATGAGTAATTATACACTAAGGAGGTGAAATGATTATTTTACCCCTTCATTTAACGTCTGCTCCGCATTCATCTGACAGAAGGACCACCATTAGAAAGAATTCGAATGTCAAGGGACCTAAATTGTCCAAATTAAAAGTCGAGGACTAATTGTGGGAAAATCAATATAGTCGGAGGATCATTATTGGAATTAATTCTATTTCATACTCAATACTCAGACTTGTCATTTGTTTGGTTATTATTTATGGATTCTTAATTTTTTTCATTGGTAAAAGCCCCTTTTTTAACCTTGGTATCGTGAACCAAAATCTTTGAAAAAGGTATCACATATGCTTTTATGTTGTGGTTGCCAGGATTAAGCGCTTAATTATCCCTATGCGAAAAGTCAACCTCCGCCCAACAATCTCCCTCAAAACATCAATTGCACGTGCTTTGTTACGTACGAAAATCCATTTTTAGCTTCGTATCGCGAACCAAAATCCTTGAAAAAGGTATCATATAGGCTTTTCTGTTGTGGTTGTCAGGATTGAACTCTTAATTACCCCACGCCAAAAGCCAATTCCACTTAACAATCCCCCTCACAACACCAATTGCATTTGCTTTGATACCCATTGTCAAGAATAAATGCTTACTATTATACTAAAAGCTATATCTAGTAGCAAATGCATATCTTTATTATCTTATACTTGCGTATCAATTAGCAACACGTTTTAATGGAACAATGTTTCGTCCAACACATGTAGTATGATTGTGAAACTATCTTTATAATCCTTCCATGTCAAGAAAATTTTATTGTATAGAAAGGGGGACATCATTTCTTGTATTTTATTACTTATACTAGTCTTTATAGACATGAGATACAAAAGTAAATGCTCAACATTACTACTCAATACTACATTATGCTTATATTTAAATAATTTGAGAAACAACAACAATAGTAATAGTAATAGTAATAGTAATAGTAATAGTAATAGTAATAGTAATAATAATAGTAATAATAATAATAATAATAATAATAATAATATTATTATTATTATTATTATTATTATTATTATTATTATAAATGAATAAAGACCACAAATCATAAAATTTGTATTATATTAACATGATTATTTATTATACTAATATTTCTATTTATATTCAAAAAATAAAATGATAATTAAATAAATTTTATATATAATATACAAAATTATAACAAAAATTGGTGCAAAATCATTTTAAAGGGTTAATGTCTCTACACTATATATGATATAACGGTGAATTATCATTTTTTGTCAACATTAAGGGAAGGAATCAGGTGGGGGAATAGCTTCCTGTGCGGTTGGATGCACATTAAGTATTAAACTGACGCACTTTAAGTACACAACACACGCACATTAAGCACACAAACAAAACACCTTAAAAAACACAAATCGCGCACCTTAAGAACACAAATCACGCACCTAAGGTTTTAAAAATGGTTCACTTTAAGTTTCACATAACTGATCTGAAGCACCTTAAGCATATAAATCACGCACCTTAAGATGAAAATAACGCACCTTAAGAAGGAAACTCACGCACCTAAGTTTCAGCAACTACTCACATTAAGCACAAACTCACGCACCTTAAGCACAAAATCCACGCACCTTAAGTTTCAACAACTACTAGCATTAAGTACACAACACGCGCACCTTAAGCACAAAATCACGCACCTTATATACAAAACTCACACACATTATATACAAAACTCACGCACCTTACTCACAAAAATCATGCACCGTACATTTGACCTAAATGTAAAAAATTATAGGGTGAGGTTCCTGTGTGAATAGTGCTTCCTGTGCGGACGTGCGGTCATGTTCCATTAGGTTGACATAAATGCACCATAGAGTGTTTGAAAATCCACCAATATGTGTAGTACATTTTGTGAAATTTCATTCTGGTGCACTTTCGAACACTGTGTGGTGCATTTATGGATACCTAATGGTGCAATCCAACCGCATGGGAAGCAATATTCTCATTTGAACCAAAATCTCTCTCTCTCTCTCTCTCTCTCTCTCTCTCTATATATATATATATATATATATATATATATATATATATATATATATATATATATTAGCGGTCATATGCGGCAGGGGTTCCATAAATACACCAACAGTGTTAACAAAATGTACCAACAGTGTAAGAAAACACACCACAATGAAATACAAAAAAAAAAGTCAAAATATACACAATAGACCCAAAAAAAATACAGCATATAACTCATTACCCGTAATGGTGTATTTCCAAACACTGTAGGGTGCGTTTACTCACACCTAATGGTGTGTTTTTTATGATACGTACCTAATTTGTGTATGTTTTTGTGGTGCATTTCATAACGTTGATGGTGTATAATCGCTCAATCGTTGGTGACGCCGCACCGCCGCACGGGAGGACTCCGCCGCACCTGAAGCTATATATATATATATATATATATATATATATATATATATATATATATATATATATATATTGAAAGGTTCCCGTTCGATTGAATGCTTCCCGTGCGGTTGTGCGGTTATTAATGTGCGTGAGATTTGTACTCAATGTGCGTGAGTGTTGTGTCTAATGTGCCTGAGATTTGTACTTAATGTGCGTGAATGTGTAAAATGCAGCAGAAAATATGGATATCAGCTTCTTCCCCATCCCCAGTACCTGTGGTATGGAATATGCTGCCCTGTGCTTATTCGACATCTAAGATGGTTGCTGATGCTCTTTTTGTTCTATCCAAGATGAAAGATTTGAATCTTCAAATTTCAATAACGACATATAATAGTGTGTTGCTCTGCTTTACTGATGTTTACAATGAAATAAAAAGCTTCCCAAAGTGAATACACAAATTCTATCCTTATCAATGGTCTATGCAGACCGATCTTGGTGCGAGAATCTGGAACTTCTGTTGTTTTCTTCAATTCCAGATTGTTGAAAATTCTCTTATTACTCACGCACATTAAGCACAAATCTCACGCATATTAAGCACAATACTCTGGCACATTAAGTACAAAACTCACGCATATTAACATGACGCACATTAAGTACAAATCTCAAGCATATTGAGCATAACACTCACGCACATTAAGTATAAACCTCACGCACATTAATTCACCGCACAACCGCACGGGAAGCAACAAATGCACCTGATCCCTTATATATATATATATATATATATATATATATATATATATATATATATATATATATAAACACAAGTAATTTCTCGCTCTCACTCATATTAAGAAAAGACTTCTGTTTTAAAATTTGAAATTTCTCGCCATTTTTTTTTTTTTTGGGGTAGAGATGGATTAAATAATAAAACTCCGTATATGATATACATGGTAATTGAACTTTATAGTAATGATTTATGACAAAATACACAATAATACCTGAAATTATAATAGTGACTTAGGCTACCAAAGACCTTGTGGTCCAATGGCACCAAGTTACTCCCTCATAAAGGAGGTTGTGGGTTTGATGTTGGAAACGATGCTTTGTAATCTGTTATACATTTGAAATACAACAAAATACAGAAAACAACAAGGAACAAAAACTGGATCATTTAATATCTATCTTATGGGATACAAGAAGATTAATGAAATTCTCAAATTGCTTTGTTTGAGAATTTCCTGTTGAAATGCAATACTGTGAAATATCTTAGTCTTATGTAAGTTTATTGCATTATTTATTTCAATGTTTCTCCAAAATATTTATTGATGCAAAATATATCTATTTGGAGAAGTTACATTGAAGTTGCTGTAATTTAAAACTCAACTTCCACAAGATAAGATATATCCTGAATGATATATCTATTAGTGGAGAAAGTATTAAATTTGAGTCAGTAACTGTATGCAAAATTATATACATACATACATATACATATATATATATATATATATATATATATATATATATATATTCCTTTAAATAATATACATATATGTAGTTCAATAATCTCAAGCATACAACTACATATACCAAGCATGTTAAGTGTAACTTTGAAGCATATAGCTTCAAAATGCATAAACCTTATGCACGAAAAGATCCAAACTCGCATTAAAATTCTCAAGCATATAGCTATATATCACAAGCATAAAGCTATATATCTCAAGCATATAGCTATATAAAACTCAAGCATATAGCTATATATTCCAACACATATAGCTATATAAATTTCTCCTAGTATTTCAATTAACTTTCTACCAAACTAAAATAGTATTTTTTTTTTGAAAAGAGCCTGGGCGGCATTCATTGGAAATATGCTGAAATAGAGTGTGGCGGACCACTGTCCGAGTACATAGGTGCTGAATAATTAAAGGCCGAAGTGGCTAAAATATGTGCTAAACAATTATCAGATCTAGGAACATAATTAACTGAAACATAATCAAAGGAAACCATCCGGTTTCTGCAGGTGTCAATGGCATAGCCGAGGTACGAACGTGGTGTTTCCTTCGGTTGCGATAAATACTGTTGTAGTGACAAACAGTTAGTTAGTATGTCTACCGATCTCTCTCCACGATCCCATAGCCAGGATAATACTTCTTTACATGCAATTGCTTCTGCCATAAGCGGGGAAAAACAGTCTATCAATGGCGCCTGTAGAGCTGTGATATACGATCCCTGTTCGTCTAGGAAAATTGCCCCAACAGCGGCCTTACTTGTGGCCTGGAAAAAGGCCGCGTCAAAGTAACATCTCTTCCGTACGGAGGCAGCCGCAAGGAGTGTGGGCAGAACGGTAGCAGGCTGCAATGCCGCACTTTGGTGCTGCTCGGGGATTGCCGTGGCCAGTCCACGCGGAGCACGTTGCTGCATCGGGCGGTCCGGGTGTGCTATTTGCCATGCCCGGATCGCTGCGGTTACAGTTGCAATTATCTTTTGTGGTCTGGGCAAGTATGCATCCCACACAGCTCCATTCCTCGCTCGCCATATATAGTATAGTAGGCCTACTGCATAAATAATTCCATCATCATCTAGAATATTTAATATGTCATTAAACCAAACATGGAAAATATCTGTGATAGTACTGGGGATTGGAAGGTGAGATTGTGCCCAAATGTTCCTTGTATAATCACATTCAACCAAAGAGTGCATAACATTCTCATGCATAATCCCACACATAGCACATGCTGGGCTAATCTCCACTCTCTTTATAATGAGGTTCGTTGTTGTGGGCAATATATTATTCAAGGCTCTCCATAAAAATGTTTTCCATCTCGGGGGTACTCTGAGCTTCCATAATTTGGGCCATTTATCAAACATCCCTGTCGTTTTTACATAATTTCCCACTATTTGCCTGTAACCGCTTTTAACTGAATATTCACCTGTTATATCACCATGCCAATACCACATATCCTCATAATCTGGTGCCACTGGTATTTTCAATATCCGTGTCACATCCTCCGAAATGAAAATATCAGTCAAAATATCCTGGTCCCAAGCCGCCGTTTCTTGATTTATTAATCCCATTACAGTTGCCTGTGCCAAATATGGTGGTTTGTCAGTGATTATTTTCGCATTATTCTCATCCTGAAGCCATGGATGATCCCAGATAAGAGTTCCTTTCCCATTCCCAATCCTGCGCCTGACTCCCCCACAAATTAATTCCTGTGCAGCCATAATACTACGCCAGCAGTAACTGGGGTTATTTCCTATACAAGCATCAAAGAATGTCCCTTTAGGATAGTACCTGGCTTTATATATTCTGGAAACCAGTGATTCAGGTTTGGTGAGTAAACGCCAGGCCTGTTTCCCCAGCATAGCTAAATTAAAGGCATGCAATTCTTTAAAGCCCAATCCCCCATACTTCTTAGGGATGCATAATTTATCCCATGCCTTCCAATGGATGCCCTGATCATCCTTAGATCTCCACCAGTAACGATTCATAGCTCTCTCAATGGCTGTGCAAGTATTCATAGGTAGTAAAAAGACACTCATAGAAAAGGTGGGCATAGACTGTGCCACACTTTTCAACAATACTTCCTTACCCGCCTGTGAAAGCAATTTCTTATTCCAGGACCCAATCCGCTGTCTTACCTTATCATCAATATATGAGAACACTGCTCTCCTATTCCTGCCCACAAACGATGGGAGTCCTAAATACCTCCCAAAATTCGGAGCCTGAACCACTCCCAATATACTGGCAACCTCATCTCTATGCTCATCCCGCGTATTCTTACTATAGCAAATACTTGACTTATAGTAATTCACTGCTTGCCCAGACATTTCCTCATACACCGATAAACATTGTTTCACCACATTGGCTTCTTGCACAGTTGCTCTAAAAAAGAGCAAGCTATCATCTGCAAAAAAATAAGTGAGATATAGGGGGGGCTCCCCTAGCTACTCTGCACCCGTGTAGATCTCCTCTCAATTGTGCCTGCTGTAGTAACAATGAAAGTCCCTCAGCACAAATAATAAAGAGATAAGGTGACAGTGGGTCACCCTGCCTTAATCCACGAGTCCGGACGATCTGGTCACTTCGTGTTCCACTAACCAGTATACTATATGAAACTGAGGTCACACACAGCATTATCAAATCCACCCACCTTTCATCAAAGCCCAACGCTAACATCATACCACGCAGGAAGGGCCACTCCACTCGGTCATAGGCTTTAGCCATATCCAGTTTCAAAGCCCCCCACCCTATGACTCCACATTGTTTTCTATTCAAAAAATGTCCTACCTCAGCAGCAATCAAAATATTATCCGTTATTAGCCTGTCAGAAATAAAAGCACTTTGGGTGTCAGATATAATATCCCCCATAAGCGTTTTCATCCTGGCAGTTATAACCTTAGCCATAATCCTGTACACCACGTTACTCAGAGCTATCGGTCTATAATCCGAGACCATCTCAGGGATTTTTTTTCTTTGGGATCAATATTATATTTGTATCATTCAGGCAAGTTGGAAACGAGCGAGTATTAAGACAATTCATAATATAGGCCGATACATCACCACCCACTATATCCCAAAAATGCTGGTAGAAGCCCGGATTCATTCCATCCGGTCCTGGTGCGTTGTCAGGAAACATTGAAAATAAAGCACTCTTTACCTCACTAGCATCAAAAGGCCGCAAGAGCAACTCATTCTGTACTTGTGATACCCGAGAGGCTATATTTCCAAAGAATTCCCCACTATCTCTTGGGGAGTCGGAGGTAAAGATAGTCTTATAATAGTCGTAGATAACGTTCCTCATGGCTTCACCCTCCACCCAATCCCCACTACCATTCATAATTTTTAAAATAGTATTCTTTTTCTTGCGATGAGATGCATACCTGTGGTAGTATTTCGTGTTAGCATCCGCGTTCTTTAGCCAATGCTGCTTGGCTCTCTGCCTCCAGTATGTGTCCTCCTGGGCCTCAATACGACATAGGCACTCCTCCAAACGTTGGAACTCAGCCAATGAGACCGGATCATTTCACCCCCTCAGACGCAACTGTTCATTCCGCAGGTTTCTGATCCGCTCACCAAACTTATGAAAATGCTCTCCTCCCCAACGCGATAAACGATGTCCACAAATAGAGATACATTCCTGCAACTCTCTTCCTGCGCCATCATTCCATGCCTTCTCCACCCCATCCCTACATCCTTTATCATGCAGCTATGCCATCTCAAAACGAAACCCTCTTCTCAGACCACCCGTCCTTTCCCGAAGATTCAGAATCCCAAGGAAAAGAGCAGAATGATCGGACTTTCGGGTTAATATATTTTGCACACTAGCATCCGGCACAATCTCCCGCCATCTTTGGCTAGTCAAGACCTTGTCTAACCTTTCCTCTATCCAATTCGGTGTGCCTTTTCCTTTTTCCCAGGTAAACGGATATCCCATCATTGGCATCTGCGCTAATCCACATTCCTCTATAGTCTCACCGAATCCATGCAATAAACTCAGAGGATGAGGGTTTCCCCCCCGCTTCTCAGATTGATAAAGTAAATCATTAAAGTCTCCAATCATCACCCATGGTAGATTTGATCTGCCAGCTAAGGTACGAATAAGATTCCACGAGTCTCTCCTCTGACCCCTCTGCGAAAAGCCATAAAATCCAGTCATTCTCCACTTCTCAAACCCCGGCATAGTCACCTCAACATCCACATAGTTTGCGGAATAACTAATCAATGTCGCTGTATTATTTTCTCTCCACAACAAAGCCAATCCACCACTCAAACCAGAACTGTCAATACAAAAAAGTCCATCAAAACCAAGTTTAACCCGAAGACGCTCCGCATGATCACGGTCAACCTTGGTTTCTATGAGAAATACAAAGTCGGGTTTCTTGGAGGACACCATGTCCTCAATCACGCGAACTGTCTGTGGATTACCCAAGCCACGACAATTCCAACTTAAGGTACTCATTGGGACCGGCAGACCTGATCCACAGGTCCCGCCATCAAAGAATCAGAATCAACAACCATGTCCCCATTCAAAGCACTCACCTCCCCAATTTCCGTCCTCCTTCTTTTCGGATCAACCCGAACCCCCACCCCCTCACCGCCAACGCCATCACTGCCCAACCCACCCACACCGCCGATATCCGAACCCACCCGAGCCGTAGGTTGAGACACCTCCACCCGAGTTTGTTCACTCCTTCCAACCCCAACTCCCACCGCCATTCCCCCTCTCCCACTCCCATAGCCAATCTCACGCCCCCTCTCTTGGCCTAGTTGAAACCATTTTTCCCCCCAACACTTTGGCCGAATTTGTACCCCCCGCCCTCATCGACGCCCCAAACGGATATTGTTCCGGTCTCAACAACGAACGGCGAGCTTGTATGCAAAATTTGTCCGTATGGCCCATTCGTCCGCAAAAAAAGCAAAACATGTGGAGGCGTTCATATTTGAAATTAATCCATGTCCAGGACCCATCTCTTAGAATCATCTTCATCCGCCGCTTCAAGGGGTTTGAGACATCATGGGTGACTCTAACTCTATAGAAGGAAGTCCATTGTCTCTCAAAATTTCGTTCATCATAGCGCAAGAACACCCCAACATAGTCTCCAATTCTTTCCAACACTTTAACCGTACGGTATCCCTGGGGGATGTCCGAAACCTGTACCCATAAGTCCACAGTATTAAGACTAACCTGTAACGGATCCTCACCATCATTCAAGACCTGGCATAGCAGCGTCGCATTCTCAAACGCCCAAGGACCCTCATCCATAACCCGCTTCATGTCCGGCTCATCAAAGAAGGTGAACAAGAATAAATTGGGCTGCACATCCGTTATCTCAATACCCATCAGAGGCTTCCAAGCCGAAGCCATAACACGCTTCATCACCTCGGTCTTGAGGATCCGATCTGTCAAAAACCGGCCAACAATGGTCCAGGTTTCCTTCGCCGCCGGTAGGGTTTGGATGCCGAGTTCTTCATCTTCGAACCAGACACCTTGTTCTTCATCGTCCAGCGTGATCTCTGCCGTGTGTGTTATTATTTCTTGCATGTCATTTGGAGGTGAGCAGGCTGCTTCAATGGTGCTGTTCGCATGTACGTACGCCATAACCCTAGATCGCAGGGGGGAAATTAGGGAAACCCTAGGACACAGGGAGAGAAAATTGTAACTAAAATAGTATTTACAACTCCACAACTCCAAATATTATTTAAACTTTCATGGTAGTTCATCTGAAACATTAATCTCCATTACTATATAAATTTCCAACATTTGAGTCTTAGTCTTTATGTTTCATTTAGTTGAGAAACTAGTTATGAACAGATACTATATTGTAATATAATAAGTGGTATTCAACAAAAAAAAAAAAATTGACTTAGGCTCAACCTAGTAATGATTAATAAATAATAATTTTATCCATGGATTAGGTTTGATATAATGACAATGACTTATGCTCAAAATATACGTGCAACAAAATAAAAGGCTCAAGTGAGTTTTATTTTCACTTTTGGTCCCACAACTATTGAATCATTTCTATATTTGGTCCTCGATTAATAATTTTTCTATTTTTGATACCATAACTTTGGTCTCATGACTTTTTAAATCTTGCCACATTTGGTCCTCTAGCCTAATTTTTTGTCATCAGTGACTAAATTTTTTAGTTGTAAAATGTCTTAGAAAATGACAATTTTATCTTTCAAGATAAGTCAATTCATTATTATGGACTCAGTTTCAATAGAATAGAGAAACAAGTTTGATTATCAATGACCGGAAATTAGATTTGAGGATCAAATGTTGCAATTTTTTGAAAGTCGTGGGACCAAATATGAAAAAAATTAAATTTCCCTTATGAAAATTTTTCCGAATCTAATCTATACTATATATAAAAACAAAATCCCCAATTTAACTTTCCACCTAAAAGACTCCTATACTATTAACGTTTGCGTAATATTGTAAAAATATGGTAATACAATTCATATTCGTACTACAATTGTACATTAAAATTTGGTAATACAATTCCTAATACAATATATTCTTTCCTACTTTCCTATTCCTAATACAATTCTAAATTAAAATTACTAATCGTAGTAGTAGTAGTAATAATAATAATAATAATAATAATAATAATAATAATAATAATAATAATAATAATAATTTATACTATTAATAAAAGTAAAATCTTTATCTTCAACTTTCCTGCTCAAACTAATATGAATATTAATTAGTTGGTAAAAAAATTAAATAAAGCTTAATTAGTAACAAAATTTTATATGGAAATTAATTAATATCAAATGAATTGTTACCACAAATTAATGTCAATATATAAAAAATTAAAACTGGTTACCAAATTCTAAGAAATAATAAAATCATTATAATTGTGAGAATAATGAAAATAAATTCTGCGTAATAAATAAAAAATTTCTTGAAAATTCTGTAAAATTTTATAAGGAAATAATAATTTATTAATTATTATTTACACAAATAATAATAATTCGAATATTACACAAATAATAATAATAATAATTTGAATTCTACACATGCAGATTACTTATATTTTGCGTAATAGTAATTTTTGAAGATTCATTTTTCAATTTATTTGCGTAAATATGAATTCCTTAATTTATTTGCGTAAAGATGGATTCCTTTTCCTATTTATGCACTTCGAATTTGTTTGGCAATCCGCGGTTAGCGGTTAGCGGATAGTGTTAGCGAGTTTGACCAGTGGCTTGTGAAAAGATGTTTGGTAAAATTAACTTTTTACTATTAGCGATTAAATGTAAAAATATATATATAAGGACATTCATAATAATAATAATAATAACAATAATAACAATAATAATAATAATAATAATAATAATAATAATATTATTATTATTATTATTATTATTATTATTATTATTGTTGTTGTTGTTGTTGTTGTTGTTGTTGTTGTTATTATTATTATTAATACTAGTATTTTCACCCGTGCGTTGCAGAATTGATTTGTTATAATATTTTAAGAATATTTGGGTCGATATATAATTCTATAAATTATAACATCGAATATTATATAGTGCAATTGAAGAATTGAGTTGGATTGATTATGTTTTCTGATGTTATCATTGCTTTAATTCGAGCAAATAATTATCCAATTAATAGCTAACGATTTGTAGATATACGCATCCGGTGCTGAAATTTTAGAGAGTTTATATATCAGTGTTTAAGATTTGTATTAATTGGGCTAATTAGCTCGTTGTCTAACAACTTAGTTGTAGAAATTATTTTGTACGGAAGATATATATTTTCTATGTAGATATATAGCAATTTTTGTCATCTTTCTATTAAAAAAACATAATATCACTGGTTTGAATTACACATTATTAAAAATCTCTTTGTAGACGACATTGGTAGTAGTAACAGAATTTTGTCTATCCTTGTCTAGAGCTAAAACCTTCAGGCCATCAAGATGGGTGACTCGGGAAAAAACCACGTACACCTGAAGGGCAATCTCGTATCAGAAGGGGGTGGTATAAGAACTTTGGTTCTTTGATGTGTCTCATTAACTATTCTTGTTTCGACAATGTGATCTGCCAATCTTGTGATGATGAGGCACGTACCGTTGCAACAGGTTGTTTCGACGACATTGTTTCGCCATGTACTTCTTTTTGCCGGATGCCGTGGATGGACTGCCATCTTTGCTGGATAAAGTGAGCTCTGAATCTGGGTTTCTAGAGCGCCACCTCCCTCCCTGCTATACGGTTTCAGTGGGCAAGTTTCGGATCCCAAAATTCTAAATATCTTTCCAGTTTGAAGCTTCAAGATTTCTGACGGAGCTTGGGATGGTGGTGTCGTTCACCCCCACGGGTGGCACTCTCATTGAGATGGTGGATTCACCGGAGAGTTTCGATCTCTATGTTTCAAAAATCCTGCAGAGATCATTTATTGAGGTTAATGAGGGAGGAACAGAAGCCGCAGCTGTTTCATTTACAGTGCTCGCGGCTGGGGCAGGTTGCATGGTAAAGAAAGAAGATAAAACAGACTTTGTGGCTGACCATCCCTTTCTGTTTGCCATTCGAGAAGAATTTAGTGGTGTCATTCTCTTCCTTGGGACTTTGCTTCATCCTCATTATAAATAAAAAAAAATTGTCTTCAAAAATCACTCAAGCCCCGCGGCCCCCTTGCCGATCCTCTATAGCGCCGGAGCCTGAGGGGCTCGTGCGGTTAGGAATTCAAACTTTGGAGAATAATTTAAGGTTCAAGTCCTGGCTGGCCAATTATGAAAACATGGACGTTAACTGTAAACCGATCAAGAATCAGGTGGATCTTTCATTAAAGCTAGCGAAACACGTTTTCTCTATAGAGGCCGTAGGAGATTCCAACCTAGTTTTATCTCCTCTCTCCATTAACGCCATCTTGAGCCTCATCGCCGCCGGCTCCGATTCCCCAACTCGCGACCAGCTCCTCGCTTTTCTCAACTCAGACTCCACCGACGATCTCAACACATTTTACTCTCAGATTGTTGGCAATATACTCGCAGACAGCAGCCTTACCGGCGGCCCATGCTTGTCGGTGGCCAACGGTTTGTGGATCGGCCGCACTCTGCCGTTAAAACCTTCATTCAAGCATGTGGTGGACAATGTTTACAAGGGCGCTACTGAATCGGTTGATTTTCAAAACAAGGTTAGATTTCTAGGGTTGATTTTTCATAGAATTATTTTTTAAAAGAGTTAATTCCAGCATCCGACTATTGCAACTTTCTAAAATTGGTCCTCGATTTTCAAATTTGTTCCAGCAATGGTCCTTCCGTCAAACATCAGTTAGGGTGGTGTTAAGTAGAGGGGTAGTGTAGTCATTTTCTTAATTGCTTTCTTCTTCCTCTTGCAAATACGTATCTACCACTTGCAGTGCTTCACACTATTACTTCTTCTTCTTATGGGCTTAGCTTCAAACTCGAATTCAAATCTCCAAAGACACATGACTACTCTTCGCTCTATGTTTTGCACTCCACCTGTCTCAGAGAAAACAAGGTATATCATCACAGTTTAATTTCATAACAGAACATACCACTCTGTTTAATTTCAAAAAATCTAACAGTTACACTTCTCCCCACTTGGCTCGATCTTCCCCCTTTGTATATCAACCCTATTTCCTGAAGATTAGTCGATGCCATCAACCCTCGCATTCTCTCCTTGTCTGACCTCCTCCCTTAAAAGCCATGGCTGACGTTGCTACAGCCGACGCTAATCCGGCGAAGAAAGGAAAACCCAGAAAGGCATTGAAGAATCTGCAGAAGGCTTCATCGAGTGAGGCCAATATAATGGCCGCCTCAGTCTCCGATGAAGTAACCATTGTTGCAATTTTGGTGGGAGAATTCGCTGAAAAAGATAACCGCTTGGGGAATTATGAAACCTGATTCTTTCATTTTGGCATCTGCAATGAGGTCAGGCAAAACCTGCTTCGCTTTTCTTGACTAAATGTGCCATGGGGTCACCCCATCTCAACCTGTCCTTCAACTAATTGTCCAGTTCAGGGTCATCTCTGCTCCGTGCAAATGGTTTCTCCTTCTCACTTTCCAGTTCTTTAAGCCTAGCCTAAGTAAAAGACCATTTTAGCCCTAACTTAACACCTAACAAACGAATGGATAATAGAAGGACCAATGTTGGAACAAATGCGAAAGTCTAGTGTCTTTTTTCGTCCAAATTAAAAGTTGAGGACTAATTTTGAAAAATCGCAATAGTCGGAGGACCATTGCTGGAATTAACTCTTTTTTAAAATTGAAAAATATGAATTGTTCTTCGTCATGTTTTTAGAATTTGGAGAATCCATCTACCTGTTCATTAATTATGATAGAAATTAAAGTTTGATGTTGTTGTTGATTGTCCAGGCAAGTGAAGTGGTTGATGAAGTGAATTTGTGGGCTGAGAAAGAAACTAAAGGTCTTATCAACCACATACTCTCCGCCATTGATGTTAACAATACAACAAGGCTCAGTTTTGCAAGTGCACTACATTTTAATGGAGCTTGGACTCAAAAGTTTGATGAATCGATGACGAAGGATCACGAGTTCCACCTCCTTAGTGGAAGCTCCACACAAGTCCCCTTCATGAGAAACTATGAGAATCATAAGTGTGTGAAAGTAGTCAGTGTGTGACACCCCATAAATCTAAATACTAATTGGGGATTAATTGAAGAATTAATCCAAGCTTTCTTTGGTAAACCATTTCTAAATCCTGAAATTTAATAGTCGATGGACTAGAATTTGACTAGTCACTTAAGTCAATAAAGTGTACCTTGTGCTTTATGGTTTGTGCCCTTGTCCCTTTGTCTTTCCAACCTTAGTAAGGGTAAAAGTGACCTTTCACCCATGAATTTTTGTTCAAGCTATCCCTAGCAAGACATTTCATTCATTTCTCACTCAAAGCCTAAGTCTCAAACACTCTAGCATCTCTCTAAAAGAACCTAGCTTATTCTTCAAGCAAAAAGGAGAACTTCATAGCCTTGCAAGATCCTTCATCAAGATTCCTACTTTCTTCTTCCCAAGCATAGGAAAGGGTAAGGTTCATAGCTTTTTAGTGTTTTTAGCAATCTTTTGGGTGCCTTTATCTAAATTTAGAATCTTTCTTGTGTTTTGGTTTGTGTAAGAAGTTGGTGTGGAAGAAGAGCTCAAAGAAAAGGCTTAAGAGGGTGAAAAGGAGAAGTTGTTAAGCTACAAAGGTAACCCATGATATACAAAACCTATTTTCTTACCTAAATGATAATTATTTGCTTCTATTTGATGTTCTTGGTGTGATTTGTGAGATTTGATGCATGATATTTTGGTGATGCATGTTTAGAGCCTGTATTTAGGTTTCTTGAATGCCATTGCTTGGCTTATTCTTGGGTTCAGGTCATATCTTTGTTGTGTGTGAGATTTTGGGTGTTTTGGACTTGAACTTGGCTTTGTTGATGAAAATCCCCGAAGGGAAATATTGTACAGGTGTGTACCCGCGGGCGGAACGGCGGGTAGTAGCTTACCCGCCGCCCCACCCGCGGGGAACCATTATTGTTGGTGCGGGGATTTGTTCCCCGTGATTCTTTTCTTCTTGGTGTTGATGTTTTGACCCCCCGTCGCTTGATTATTGAGCTCTTTGTGAGTCTTCTTGATGTTTCATATGTCTAGAATTATGTGTTAGGAATCCATGTTAGGATTTGGTGTCTTGAATCGTGCTAAGGGTCCAACTTTGTGATTCGTTGGGCTAATATGAGTCTTGAAGGTTCGTTGGAACCCTTTTGGTTTATCCTTTTGATGAGAATGCTAGTTTGACGTTGATATGCTAGTATGTATGGTTTGTTCCTTCTTGTCTTGGGTTGGAAACTCGCATTACCAACCATTTTGATGTTGGATTGTAATCCTTGATTGTTGAGTATTGTCTCATGACTTTGTTGAAATCCCTTGATTGATTCTTATAGTGTATTCTTGTACAAATTGTTGTACCCTTTGTTGATACTTAATTAGAGCTATTGATGAGCCTTAGTCCTCTTGATGATGATGACTATGTGTGACTATGAATGAGATTGGTGGTTTTGTTACTTGAGCTTTGCTCACTTGAGATCGGTGGTATATGACTATGAATTGAACAGTACCCTTGTGTACTATTCTAATTGGTGGGGGACGACGGTCCCAGACCGGGAAAAGGTCGGACTCAGAAGTACAGGGTGGCACTTGGAGGTACAGGTTGGAACTGTGATAAGGCCGGGGGTAACCATAAGGGTGGTACTAAGGTATAAGGTTGGAACTTGAAACATGAATGTGTCATTATGTGATTGTACGATTCCCTTGGTACTATTCTAATTGTACGAGCATGTGTTTGATGAACTCTACCTTGTGAATGGTAGGTTGCATCTAGAGTTACGTTGTCCCTTGTTGTTGTGGTTTGTTGTCTTGTTGAGGTTGATGATCCTCGTTCTTATTGAGAGTGTGATGAGTCTTTGATGTTGATTTTCTTCTGGTTTTGAAATGACTATATATTGTATTCCTCAGTTCCAAATGGCTTTGATTATATCTATCTATACTATGATATTTAACGCGTATTGATGGGTTACCAGCATTATTCGCTAACCGGGTGTTATCCATATGTTTTACAGGTCTTGAGTAGATGACGAACGCGCTAGATGTGGACTCTAGATAGTGTAGCTCATGTGCTTTGACGTTTATCTTTTGTTGGACTGTGTGCCTAGATTAGTGGCTTGTGTGCCTAGACTTGTTATGCTTAATGATTGTGATAGATTTAGCATGTGCACCCATGGTTTATGGGTGTGGCATAACACCTTTCCTGGTTTTAATAGCTTCTGCTTTCGATTGCCTTAATGATTAGTTGTTTATCGTTTGAATTTTAGTTTTAAAATGTTGGTAAAATCGAAGGTGTTACAGTTGGTATCAGAGCTTAGGTTTGAGCCTAGGATGTTAAGGATTGAACTTTACGAAGCTAAGTGTGATTTAAGACTCTAAGTTGACCTTTAAGTGCCTAAGTGTTAGGACTTAAGATCCTTAGGACGCGCAGTGAGATGTGAGTTTGTTTGTCGTTCGCTGTGTTTATCCGCTTGTTCTTGTTTAGTATTAGCTTTCTCGTCTTAAGTACTGGGTAAGGGTGCGCAGCTTCTTTGTGTCTTGCCGTAACCGTGTTGTTTCTGTAGAATCTCGCTATGGCTCTGCCTCGCCATCGTGCCCGTACCCCGGAGACGCCGAAAAATGAGCAGCTGGCTTAGAACCTACATCACCTGACTCAGACGATGCAGACGTTGAGCGACGCCCTCTTGCACAACAACAACCTTCCTCCGCCGCCGCCTGTCGGGAATCGAGATGTGGGCCGCTTAGTTTCTGGGCATAGGCCACCCGTCTTTGCCGGAGAAGAGGACCCTGTCCTGCTTGAGGAGTGGATCAGGTCCTTGGACAATATTTTCGCTGTGGTGGGTTGTCCGGATGATCGCCGCGTCGAGTTGGCTACGTTCTACTTTAGCCACGAGGCAGACCTTTGGTGGGTGCATGAAGGTCCAGCGTGCCAAGAAGAGCCAGGTTTCGATTGGTCAGCTTTGAAGGATAAGTTAAGGGAGAGGTTCTACCCGTCTCACGTTAGGGCAACCATGTACGAAGAGTTCCTGCATCTCTAACAAGGGTCATCGACTGTGGTGGAGTACCACAAACGCTTCCTCGAGTTGGCTCTCTTTGCAAGGATGTTGGTTCCCACCGAGTTGGCTAAGGTGGAGAAGTTCATCGCGGGCTCAACTACGAAGCCCGGAAAGCGTTGACAGTGAGCAAGCCTAGGACGCTCAATGAGGCCTATCTGAGTGCAGCCGACCTGTACCTAATTTAACAGCTTCAAAGGGGATCCAATGAGCTCGCTAGGAAGAGAAGCGAAGGGAGTGGATCTCAAAGTTTCAAGAAGGCCAAGGCAAGATTTTAGAGCAAGACCCGCACCTCCTCAGTCTCAAGGATCGACTCGGGTCAAAAGTGGGGGAAAAGGGAAACCCTTCAGATGTAGGAGATGTGGTAAGGAGAATATCGGGAAAGATTGTCAAGGTAATCTGCTCCAATGTTTCAAGTGTGGAAGGAGAGGCCACAAGGCTTATGAGTGCCACCTCCAGTCTGACCAGGGAGCCTTGCCATCTAGCAGAGTGTTTGTGATGAGCAGATCGCAGGCTGAGGCCGAGGACTTAGTGGAGGAGGAGACTACAAGTATCCTTCTTGAGCCTACCTTTTACCTTGAGATGTACCTTTTTGTGTGGTTCTCCTTGTTACCTTTCTTTGAGTGAGTTATCCAGAGGGAGCCTTGCCATCTAGCACCAGACCCTGTGGACTCTAAGGAGGGAGTTCCAGTCTTGGCTCGGGCGGGACGAAGCCTTCTGGCAGAGTGTTTGTGATGAGCAGATCGCAGGCTGAGGCCGACGACTTAGTGGAGGAGGAGACTACATGTATCCTTCTTGAGCCTACCTTTTACCTTGAGATGTATCTTTTGGTGTGGTTGTAACACCCCAAATTTTATAACAAAATTTTCCTTAATTTTAATACTTTTTCTCAATTAAAAGTTCAATAATACTCTAGCGGAAGCATTAACTAACCAAAATAAAGGGTGTTACCGCCACACTTAGGCAACCAACAACCTAAGTGCTAAGGCTAAAATTACAACATCGAATAAACTCAACCCGAATCCAACTTCTATAATATTAATAATACAATAAAGGATAATGATATACAACCATAAAGCTTCTCAAATAATAAATCTCCAATAAGTCTATTCTTAATTCCTTCTTAGCTTGAATTCATCTTGAATCATTTTATCCATGTTCACCTGTAAAAATAATTTGCAACAAAATAGGGTGTAGACAAAAATTAGCGTAAGCTAAGTAAGTTTCACTTCACCCCGTAAAATAATAGGCTTGGATTTTTATATAAATTTTCGAATTAAAGTATTTATATACTCTAATACTTTCGCAAACCATATATATATATATATATATATATATATATATAATATATATATATATATATATATATATATGTATGTATATTTTTGTACAATTAACATAGTAGAGTTTGTCCAAGTATTACTTAGTAAATAATCATTTTTCAAAACATTCCACGTCATTTTTCCAAAATGTATCATATTTATCAAGGAGGAGTAGATACCGAGTGTAGAGTCTTTAAGCTCTCAACTTAACCACCAAGAGGAATCATAAGCCAATCGTGAAAATAATTTAGAATTCCAATGTGAGTTCTACCGGCTCACTCCGGTTTCCATATATTAGGATTAGTATATAAAATACAGATATACCAGGACTATGTGGTCTAATGGTACCCGGGTTGGACTTTCATTTGGAAGGTTGTAAGTTCAAGCTTCAGTGGAGGCGTTATTAGCTCTTTGTGTTTCAGTAGGTTGAGAAAGTATATGAACAGATACTACAATGTAATAGAGCTAGTAGCATTCAAAAAAATTATGACGATAAGGATAGTGGAAAAAGGAAAATCAGGCATGACATATATATAAGCTTAGGGAAAATCGTACAACAATATTTATAAGATTAGGAAGGTTTTATATAATATGTAGGTGTGTCCATGCCCCGTACCTACTTTGAGTGAGTTATTTAGAGGGAGCCTTTGTAACACCCCCGATTTTCATGCCATTTTAAACTTAATTATGCAAGATAGCTAACCACAAAAACATAAAAAGCATAGCATAGCGGAAGTATACTATATAAAGCCAGAAAACAGGGAATATTATGCCACGTTCACATCAATGTGAACGCACAGGCAAGAATTGACAACAACAAACTAATGTATTTAACAAAAGAGGCACACAGGCCCAAAGCACAATCTAAACTATCCAGGGAGTCTAATCTAGCCATTTCTAACGTGCTCGCCGACTATTCAGGACCTGAAAAGCACATAAAGAAATGGGACGACGCCCGGTCAGCGAATAATGCTGGTAACCCATCAATACGCGTTAAATATCATACATAGATAGTATTATACAAAATCATTTTCGAAACAGAATACTGTATATATCAGTTCAAAGCCAGAGATAGAAGTCAACCGCAAAGACTCTATATCACTCACAACAAGGACAAGAGGAAACACATCCCAAACACATTAAGAAAATGACAACAACAGCACAAGTACAACTCAAGGTGTATTCTACCATCACCCAGTAGAATACCACCTGACATGCTCAACAGGTAAGAATAGAGGAACACACATCGGCAACACATGCCTTCGTGACATCACTCATCACGAATATAATAATCCATCCTTATGCCCGGTTCCAACCTTATGGCTACCCCCAACCATATAACTAGTTCCAACCATTACCTCCACGACCCCTGTACATCCAAGTCCAACCTTATGCCTCCAGGAACCGTCGTTCCCCCACCAACAACCACCAACAATTTCCACCAACACATAGTACACGAGGGTACCGTTCACAACACACGGCCGAAGCCACCCAAAACACGTGAACCCGACACACAGGTCACAACTCCATAATCACGTCATGGCCGCCACGAGGACCACTGCCGTACCTTGGTGACTAATGTCCCATTCCATTAATCGTGCAATCCAAGTACAACCAATACACACATCATCATCATAGGAATCAATCAATGGATCACAACAAAGATATGAAACCATACTCAATAAGAGAAGGATCACAATCCGACAACAACGATGATCAACACAAATCATCATCCACATTAGGAAAGAACAAACCACATACGCTAGCATTTTAACACCGAACTAGCATGCTTATCAAACAGGTAAACATAACATAGTTCTGAATAACATGCAAGACTCATCATGGTTCAACGAATCACAAGGTTGAACACTTAGCACGATTCAAGACACCAAAAACCTAGATGGATTCCTACCACGTAGTTCTAGACATACGAAACATCAAGAAGACACTCAAAAGCCCAACAAAAGAACATCGGGAAGTTAAAACATCAATTACCGAGTCAAAAGAATCACGGGGAACAAATCCCCAACAACCCACATATATGAACCCCGCGGGTGGAGTCACTGGTGGACCCCCACCCATGGTTCCGCCTACGGGAACCACATCCCACGCAACTAGTACCCCATGAGTGGGCCGGCGGGTGGTGTACTACCCGCCGTTCCGCCCGCGGGTACATGCCCTGTACCAATATAATCCCTTCGGGGATTTTCAACACCAAGTCCAAATTCAAGTCCCAAACATCCAAAATCTCACAAAATGCAACGACATGACTTGAATCAAAGGAATAGCCAAGCAATGGCATACATGAACCCTAATAACAAGCTCTAGATATGCATTCTCACAAGACAATGCATCAAAACTCACATTTCATAGCAAAAATCACAAGTGGAATCCAAGAAATCATCATATACGTAAGAAACTAGATTTTGTAAAGCATGGGTTACCTCTTGTAGCCTAAACCTTCACTTATTACACCTTTACAAGCTTGTAACAAGGCTCTCCTTCAACACCAACTTCAAAAACACACCAAAAGACAACAAAGATTTCATCTTTAGAAAAAGATACTTTAAAAGGTACCAAAAACACTAAAGGACCAAAGATCTTACCCTCCTATATGCTCAATAGTAAGAAAGGTGGAATCGTGGAGACCAACTTGAAAGATCTTGGAATGCCCAAACTTGGCTTGAAGAAGAAGCTAGCTAAATTTCTAGAGAGAAGGATGAGCTTTTGTTTTGAGAGTGTTAGGGAAAGAATGAAAGATGACTCTAGGTTAGCTTTGGATACAAACATAAGGTGAAATGTCTTCTTTACCCATACTAAAATGGAAAAATGTAAGGAGACAAGAGAACTATTCCTGAAGCATAGTGTAACACCTCGAAATTTTGAAACTTTTAAAACTTGTATAATAAAGGTAATTCCTTATTAAATTTCAAAATCAAGCATAAGAGTATGGGGTGTTTTGCCACACCTGAGCTAGAGAACTCAGGTGCACAGGCTAACTAACTAAAATCCTCAAATAACGTCAATACATAATCATGGCACGCAGGCCGAAAGGGAACTAGCTACTCTATGCCTCGGATCTCTAGCGCGCTCTGGGATCTACTCATCTGTGCCTAAAAGCCAAATATATCTGTTCAGCGAGAGATGCTGGTAACCCACTCCAACGCGTTGAAATATAATATAGATAGATATATACAGATATACGAAAATCATTTTGAAGCAGGAAGATATATACTTAAGAGACACTAGTTTTAAAACGGGGAATAGACACAGCAAGTAGGGACAAACACATCAAACAATGATAAATAGTTAAGTAGAGATAGCATTATAAGGAATACGCATCTAAGGTCACAGAACACTTTTTGATTCAAACACATCACCATTCAATCATCATTCATATCACATAATCGTTGATGGCGCCACGGGACCAATCGCATGCCCCGAACATGAGGGTTAATGCTTATAGCATTAACACGGCCCCGCTGCACCCTACCTCAGTACCGTGGTATGAGGGGAGTTGATCGCAACCAACCCTTTGAGAGCCGCTAATGAACTCAACGTCGGACCACGATCCGACACACCGCTGACGCGCATAGTCGGTGGACCGCGATCCCCTTTACATGGGGGGACTTACGACCCTACACACCGTTGATGCGTACAGTCGGTGGACCGTAGCGGATCAAGCCCGACACACCGCTGAGCTAGACTCAGTCAGTGTGCGAAGATCCTCGGAGAGTACGGCCCTACACACCGCTGTCCCATCACTCGGTGGATCGCAGCCAGCCGTAGCCCTACACACTGCCTGATTACTCAAGTCTGTGGACTACAGCCTTCCTCGGCTTATTGGCCCTACACACCGCCTAGCGCGTCCAGGTCGGTGGGTCATAGCACCGAGGCCCATGTGGACCGCAGCCCAAGAAGTGAATCAATTCGGCCTTTAGCCAACTTCTGAGCCTTAGCTCAAGAACAATCCATTTGGCCTTCAGCCACTTCCGAACCTTTAGTCCGGGAACAATCCATTCGGCCTTCAGCCGACTTCCGAACCTCAGTCCGGGAATCACCCAATTGCTCTGTAACCAAAATGGGGGATCATGCAACACATAACACATAGGAGCACGTAATAGCATATTGGGAGGGGAAAGACATATAAATAAACTCACGTGTGGTCATCCACATACAAAGAATAGTCCTAAGGGTTCATACAACTTCCGCCTAGGTTAACGGGTTACCAATTCCACTAGCATGCAATTCCTAAGACTCATTTAACCTACGAATGGCACCCGAAATATCAAACTAGACTCGAGCACGACAAACGGGGTCCGTTGGGACACCATGGGGGAGCGGGGAACATCAAACGGGGAAGCCAAAGACCCGGGGTGGGGTATGGACCAGCGGGTAGCCGGTGGGTGGGGGTCACCCGCTGGCCGCCCCCCGGAGGGCACTGTTCCGGGCAGCGGGTTGCCGGCGGGCAGGCGGCTGCCCAGTGGCTGCCCGCTGCCGGGCGGAGTCCTTCGGGCAGTGGGTAGGTGGCGGGTTCCCCTACCCCCCACTGACTCTTTTCTCATATATTCGTCCCGGGAACCTTTGTGGAACCCGAATCCATGTTTAGACACTTTTAAACGCGAATAACGACACTATGTAGGCAATTAACGGATTAAAAGCAAGAATCACGTAGGACTCATCCTATTACGACTTCTAAATATAAACTACACCCGAACATGAGAATCCCCACCCAAATATATATCAAGAACATCCCAACACAAATTCCCAATCCAACCTAGGGCTCTAATCCCACCCAAATCATCAAGATCATATTTTATCTTTAACATCAAGAAATACCAAGATTCGTCAAGAATTATCACATCAATATCAAGAACTCTTTTTCAACATCAAGATTATCAAGATTATCAAGAATGCACATAAATCATCTTATCAAGAACATATCACAATTAACATAGAAGAGTTTATCAAGACACAAGAATATAGAGGGAGGCCAAGGAAGGAGTTTATAGCGAAGAAAATAGGTTTTGTTGAGACATGGGTTACCTCTTAGCCTTAATTAATTTCCTTGGCTATGAAGGGTCTTTCTTTAAGATTCCTTCTTTCTTGATTTCTCCTAAGGGAATTCTTGGAACTTCTTGTGTGGTGAGAGATTATTGTGGTGAAAGGTCTAGGTGCCTCCTATGTCCCTACTTATATATTTAGGAGTCCTAATTAGGGTCTAAGTGGTATGAGTTTGCTAATTCTATTTCCTATAGGACTAGGGGATTGGTTTTAGGGATAAGGGCCCATAGACCATGGTGGATCCCTCTTTAGCTAATTAATGGATTTTAATTCCTTTTTTAGGGTGGGTGACAATTTAATTAATTTTAATTTAGGGGCCGTAACACGGGGTGTTACACATAGGGTACAACCCATTGACTTAGATTGACTAGTCAATTACTAGTCCTTGACTATTGACTTTTAAGGATTTTTAAGAATAAATCACCAATTAGGTTAGGATTAATTACTTAATTAATCCCTACATAGAATTTTGGATTTATGGGGTGTCACATCCTCTCCCCCTTAAAAGAAGCTTCGTTCCCGAAGCTTGGGTACAACGAGTCAAAACAAAACGGTAAAACGAACAACAATGTGACAAGAGAGTCAAGAATATCCTTTTGGTCAAAACTTATAGGATTCAAAAGGTACCAAAAATGATCAAGAATTCATAGCATTGAAAGGTTGAAAAGAAATAACCAACAGAGTTCTTTGAGCATATCAAACACTAAAGCCAAACACCACGACTAGACTCCTACCCCACACCAACGTTCTAAACAACTAGGTCCTAGAAGAACAGCTTACAAAGCTAACTACTCAACACAACTAGCAAACAAGAACGAACACACAAAGCAACCAACAAAGCAACAAGCAAACGGTAACAACAATGCAAAAGGTAACAACAAGCTAGGGAAAGGTAGACGGGATTACCACAACACCGCACTAGAACGACTCGCTCTCCGATTCTTCGGTGTCTTCATCAGACTCCTCATCATCTCCTTTTCGGCTCGAGCTGGCCTCTATCTGATCTAACCTCTGATGAACTGCAACAAACTGCGTCTTCATAAAAGCAAAGCCCTATTCTATCATCCTGTTTTGTTGGCGTAGAAGGGTGACCACACGCTCCTCGTGTGTCATAGCGTCGTGCTCTCTCTTGGTTTGGGCTTCTCTCCTCCTCTGATTCTCTTCACTCTCCGAATCACTCTCCTCAACCTCGACAACTTCTCCTACCTCCGCATCCTCCTCATGGTCTTTTTCTTCATCATCCCCCTATAATACCTCCTAGACTCTGAACCGCGAGGTTCAACTTCCCAACAGGAATCTCGAACTCAACAACCAACTCGCCTCTCTCTTCGGGGGTTTTCCTGGCAACTTCCTCAAGCGTGATGTACTCGCCGTCATCTAACTGAAACAAGTTGCAACTCTGCAGATTGGTGGCATCCAACACCATTTTTCCTACGGGCTTCGGCACACAACCTTCAAAACTCATGCCTTTCCTGGCAAAGATCCAACTCAAAACCATCCCGTACGGTAGACTGTTCCGGTTGTGGTCTCGGCAAAAGACCATGTGTTGCAACATCAAGGCAGGCAGATTAAACTTCACCATGTTCTTCAAACAGAAGGCAAAGGTACAATCTAGCTTTCCCAACAACCGACTTTTGTTGTTATTGGGCAACAAACAATCCGATACAAACATAACCAAGATTCTCTGCTCGGCAGACAACCATTTCTTCTCTGGTCTCGAGGCTTGAGTGAAACCACTAGTCCGACCCAATAGATAACTCAAATAGTCCCGGTACCCCATGATATTCGTAGTAATCCAAGAGTTACCACTGTACTGTGAAACTCCCGTAGCGGTTAGACTTAAGAGATGAACCATCCTCTTTTCAGACAAAACAAATTTCACACCTCTCACCTTATAGGTAAGTTCTAGCTTCCCACTATCTTTAGTCACAACCATGTGACGGTAAAACTCCTTAACCAAGCTCGGGTATGTCTCAACCCTTATGGTGAGAAACCCATCCAACAAGCCTTGATATCTCAACATATCTAACAAGAGACTAGAAAAAGATTCCGGGTCAAAAGCTTTACCTTCCAAAATGAGATAGTGGGCATCCACCCATTCCACTTTCCTTGCCAAGCTTGTTCTCCTAGGCATGGTTGCAAGATGACCCAAAGCCCAAAGAGAAGACCCAAAGCTTTTTCTCCTCTTTCCTTCTTCTTCTCTCGCGCTGTCTCTTTCTCTCGATCTCTCGCTGCTCTCTCGGCTTCACGGTAGACACAGCAGATTGGCGGTGGTATTCGGTCGCGACGGGGACAGGGTGACGGGTGGTGTGGAGGGGGTGTCTCGGTTGGTGCACACGGGTGGAGGGGAAGAAGAAAAAAAAAAGAATTGAGGGTTTAGGGATTTTTGGGAAAATTGGAAAAGAGAAGATTTAATTTGGGGATTTGGGTAAAGTGAGAAATTATGGGTTAAGTGGGATTAAAATGGGTAAGGTTCAAGAAACATAACTAGTTTAAGTAGTTCAAGGGTTGGGTTGGTAAATGGTACACCTGGGTTTAAAACTTAGGGGTTACAATTTTAAAATCTATTCGATCTTTTAGGCTACACAAGTAGAAATTTCTATGGGTTTTTCTACTATAAATTCAAAAGGGCATTTAAATAAATTTAGGTGACTCACAAGGAAGATGGGTTACCAGAGTACATGTGCAAGGCTATGGAATTAACAAGTATAAACCATTTTAGAGACAAACAATTAACTCCATCAAAGACTTTCACTAAAGACCAAAAGAATCACACAACAAGGAAGCAAGGCAACACAAAAAGGCAACAAGGAACAAGATATATTCTCAAGACAAGGGTAGGCTTAGAAAAGGGTTACCTGCCATCTCGTCCTCAACCAGTCTCTCTGTCTCAGCCTGAGATCGCCCCATCACGAAAACCCGACCCGAAGGTCTAGCTCCAACTGCTCCTCGACTCGAGCTCCCTCCCGATGCTCCTCTGGATCCCGAAGATGGTGGCAACGCCCTTTGATTGGCTTGCTGAGGATACTCGGCAATCTTATGTCCTCTCTCCCCGCATCGGAAACATCGGAACGCCTGACCATTGCAATCCTTACCCGCATGCTCCTTCCCACACCTTCGACACGCAAACGTCTTGGCTTGGCTTCCGGGCTCCGTTCGAGTTGGTCCTTGTGTTGGAGAAGGTGCGTTTTTGGCTTGGAAGTTCTGCATTGGCCTCTTGAAGTTGGAGGATCCACCACTCTCGTTCCTCTTCCTAGCAAGCTCAAAAGATCCACGTTGCAACTGCTGCACCCGATATAAGTCCGCGGCACTCAAGTAAGCTTCCTTCAAAGACCTCGGCCTGCTCATGGTTAAAGCCTTGCGTGCCTCGTAGTTCAAACCGGCTACGAACTTCTCAACTTTTGTGAGCTTGGTGGGGACAAACATATTGGCGAAGCGAGCGAGCTCCAGAAACCTCTTGTGGTACTCAACCACCGACGATGAACCCTGCTGGAGGTGCAGAAACTCCTCATACATCGCGGCTCGAACATGTGCCGGGTAGAACCGCTCTCGCATACGGTCCTTCAAGGCCGTCCAGTCAAAGTCGGGCTCCTAAAGACAAGCGAGTCCCTCGTGTACCCACCACAAGTCGGCTTCGTGGCTGAAGTAGAAGGATGCTAACTCCACTCGGCGCTCCTCGGGGCACCCAACAACGAAGAAGACCTTGTCGAACGTCCGAACCCATTCTTCAAGAACAACGGGGTCTTCCTCACTGGCGAACGTCGGAGGTCTATGGCCCGATACAAGGCATCCTACATCTCTATGCTCGGCAGGCTGTGGAGGTGGAGCGGGATGGTTGTTGTGCAACAACGCTTCGCTGAGGGTCTGAATGGTCTGTGTGAGCTATTGCAGATTCTGGGCTAGCTGTTCATTCGTTGGGGTCTCCGGCGTGCGTGCGTGTTGACGGGGTGGTGACATAGCAAAGCTTCTACAATAACAACACTGTTAAGAAACAAAACGACAAGCAAGCAAACAAACTATAAACAACACACAGCTCTCCGTGCGTCCTAAGAGTCCTAAGTTCTAAGCACTTAGATACTTACAGTCATCTTAGGGTCTCAAACCACACTTAACCTCTTAAAAGTCTAGACTCTAGCATCCTAGGCTCAAACCTAGGCTCTGATACCAACTGTAACACCCCCGATTTTCATGCCATTTTAAACTTAATTATGCAAGATAGCTAACCACAAAAACAAAAAGCATAGCACAGCGGAAGTCTACTATATAATGCCGGAAAACAGGGAGTGTTATGCCACGTTCACATCAATGTGAACGCACAGGCAAAAACTGACAACAACAAACTAATGTATTCAACAAAAGAGGCACATAGGCCCAAAACACAATCTAAATTGTCCAGGGAGTCTAATCAAGCCATGTCTAACGCGCTCGCCGACTACTCAGGACCTGAAAAGCACATAAAGAAATGGGACGACGCCCGGTCAGCGAATAATGCTGGTAACCCATCAATACGCGTTAAATATCATACATAGATAGTATTATACAAAATCATTTTTGAAACGGAATATTGTATATATCAGTTCAAAGCCAGAGATAGAAGTCAACCGCAAAGACTCTATATCACTCACAACAAGGACAAGAGGAAACACATCCCAAACACATTAAGAAAATGACAACAACAGCACAAGTACAACTCAAGGTGTATTCTACCATCACCCAGTAGAATACCACCCGACATGCTCAACAGGTAAGAATAGAGGAACACACATCGGCAACACATGCCTTCGTGACATCACTCATCACGAATATAATAATCCATCCTTATGCCCGGTTCCAACCTTATGGCTACCCCGAACCATATAACTAGTTCCAACCATTACCTCCACGAACCCTGTACATCCAAGTCCAACCTTATGCCTCCAGGAACCGTCGTTCCCCCACCAACAACCACCAACAATTTCCACCAACACATAGTACACGAGGGTACCGTTCACAACACACGGCCGAAGCCACCCAAAACACGTGAACCCGACACACAGGTCACAACTCCATAATCACGTCATGGCCGCCACGAGGACCACTGCCGTACCTTGGTGACTAATGTCCCATTCCATTAATTGTGCAATCCAGGTACAACCAATACACACATCATCATCATAGGAATCAATCAATGGATCACAACAAAGATATGAAACCATACTCAATAAGAGAATGATCAAGATCCGACAACAACGATGATCAACACAGGGGGAAACACATCCCAAACACATTAAGAAATGATAACAATAGCACAAGTACAACTCAAGGTGTATTCTACCATCACCCAGTAGAATACCAGCCAACATGCTCAATGGGATAAGAATAGAGGAACACACATCGGCAACACATGCCTTCGTGACATCACTCATCACGAATATAATAATCCATCCTTATGCCTGGTTCCAACCTTATGGCTACCCCCAACCTTATAACTAGTTCCAACCATTACCTCCAGGACACCTGTACATCCAAGTCCAACCTTATGCCTCCGGGAACCGTCCTTCACCCACCAACAACCACCAACAATTTCCACCAACACATAGTACACGAGGGTACCGTTCACAACACACGGCCTAAGCCACCCAAAACACGTGAACCCGACACATAGGTCACAACTTCATAATCACGTCATGGCCACCACGAGGACCATTGTCGTACCTTGGTGACTAATGTCCCATTCCATTAATTGTGCAATCCAGGTACAACCAATACACACATCATCATCATAAGAATCAATCAATGGATTACAACAAAAATATGAAACCATACTAAATAAGGGAAGGATCACAATCCGACAACAACGATGATTAACACAAGTCATCATCCACATTAGGAAAGAACAAACCACACATGCTAGCATTTAAACACTGAACTAGCATGCTTATCAAACGGGTAAACAAAACATAGTTCTGAAGAACATACAAGACTCATCATGGTTCAACGAATCACAAGGTTGAACACTTAGCACGATTCAAGACACCAAAAACCTACATGGATTCCTACCACATAGTTCTAGACATACGAAACATCAAGAAGACACTCAAAAGCCCAACAAAAGAACATCGGGAAGTCAAAACATCAATTATCGAGTCAAAAGAATCACTGGGAACAAATCCCCAACAACCCACATATATGTACCCCGCGGGTGGGGCCATGGGTGGACCCCCACCCTTGGTTCCGCCCGCGGGAACCACATCCCACGCCACTTGTACCTTGCGGGTGGTGCATTACCCGCCGTACCGCCCGCGGGTACATGCCCTGTACCAAAATAATCCCTTCGGGGATTTTCAACACCAAGTCCAAATTCAAGTCCAAAACACCCAAAATCTCACAAAATGCAACAACATGACTTGAATCAAAGGAATAGCCAAGCAATGGCATACAAGAACCCTAATAACAAGCTCTAGATATGCATTCTCACAAGACAATGCATCAAATCTCACATTTCATAGCAAAAATCACAAGTAGAATCCAAGAAATCATCATATAGGTAAGAAAATAGATTTTGTAAAGCATGGGTTACCTCTTGTAGCCTAAACCTTCACTTATTACACCTTTATAAGCTTCTAACAAGGCTCTCCTTCAACACCAACTTGAAGAACACACCAAAAGGCAACAAAGATTTCATCTTTAGAAAAAGACACCTTAAAAGATACCAAAAACACTAAAGGACCAAAGATCTTACCCTCCTATATGCTCAAGAGTAAGAAATGTGGAATCTTGGAGACCAACTTGAAAGATCTTGGAATGCCCAAACTTGGCTTGAAGAAGAAGCTAGCTAAATTTCTAGAGAGAAGGAGGAGCTTTTGTTTTGAGAGTGTTAGGGAAAGAATGAAAGATGACTCTAGGTTAGTTTGTGATACAAACATAAGGTGAAAAGTCTTCTTTACCCTTACTAAAATGGAAAAATGTAAGGAGACAAGGGAACTATTCATGAAGCATAGGGTACAACCCGTTGACTTAGATTGACTAGTCAATTACTAGTCCTTGACTATTATATTTTCAGGATTTTTAAGAATAAATCACCAATTAGTTTATGATTAATTACTTAATTAATCCCTAAATAGAATTTTGGATTTACGGGGTGTCACAGCCTTGCCATCTAGCACTAGACCCGGTGGACCCTCAGGAGGGAGTTCCAGTCGTGGCTCGGGCGGGACGAAGCCTTCGGGCAGAATGTTTGTGATGAGCAGATAGCAGGCTGAGGCCGAGGACTTAGTGGAGGAGGAGACTACAGGTATCCTTCTTGAGCCTACCTTTTACCTTGAGATGTACCTTTTTGTGTGGTTCTCCTTGTTACCTTTCTTTGAGTGAGTTATCCCTTGTGGCTTGATTGTTCCTTTTGAGTGGTTAACCTTTATTTTAAATTTCGAGGTTATATATATATATATATATATATATATATATATATATATATATATATATAATTAATTAATTAGGACCTCACCCTTTTATGTCACCTAAAGCTTAGAAGGGCTAATTTTTAGGAACCCCTTTAGTAGTTAAGCTTAAAAAGCTTAGGAAAAGTTTAATTTGTAATTTGTAACTAGTGGGTTTTGAACTCAAGTTCCAAAGTTTCTAAGCCATCTCTTTAATTATCTAAACCAATTGTGTTTCTTAAACCTTTTCCCACTTAAATTCCTTTTAATCTCTTTCTCTAAGCCTACCCAAAATCCCCAAATTAAAATCCTCTTTTTCCCAATTTTCCCCCAAACCCTTCCATCTCTTTCTTTCTCTCCCACCCGTGCCCAGCATCAACCGAGAGCCCCCCCACCGACCGTCGCCCTCTGCCCGTCACCGTCCGAAGTCGCCGGAGCTCGTCGCCACCGCGCCAGCTGTCGTCAGCCGTCGCCGGAATCGCCGTAGGCCGAGAAGAAAAGAAGAAGAAAAGGGGAAGAAAAAGAAAAGGGAAGAAAAGAAGATAAGGGAGAAGCTTTGGGTCTACTTCATCTTGGAACATCTCATATAATGCCTAGAAGGTCAAAAACCGCGAAAAGAGTGGAATGGGTGGATGCCATTACTTGGTTTTGGAAGGTAAAGCTTTTGACCCCGAATCTTTTTCAAGTTCTAGTTGGAATTGTTGAACTATCAAGGGTTGTAAGATGGGTATCTCGCGATTAGAACCGAGACCTACCCGAGTTTGGTGAAAGATTTCTATCGTCACATGAGTGTGACAAAGGATGGGGGAAAGTTGGAAATCACCTCAAAGGTGGGAGGTATGAAAATTTCCTTGACCGAGAAACGGTTGGCTCAACTCTTGAGTTTGATGACCATTGGGGTCTCACAGTACAATGGTGATTTTTGGATTGAGACGAGTAGTATGAGTTATCAAAATTATTTGAGCTTTTTGTTGGGAAGGACAAGTGGTTTTACTCAAGCCACGAGGCCAGAGAGGAAATGGCTTTCTGCTGAACAAAAGATTTTGGTAATGCTCGTTTCGGATTGCTTGTTTCCTAACAACAATAAAAGTAGCTTGTTGGGAAAGTAGGAATGCAGCTTTGCCTTTCGCCTGAATTACAAAGTGAAGTTCAACCTGTTCTCCTTGATGTTGTAACACATGGACTACTATACGAACCATAACCGTAAAAGCCTGCCCTATGGTATGGTTTTGATGTCGTGAACCTTCGGAGCTGTAATCTGTTTCAGTTGGAAAATGAGGAATACATCACCCTGGAGGAAGTCGCAAAGAAACCCCCTGCCGAGAGGAGTTCCTTGGTTGAGCAGCTCGAGATTCCCGTTGGGAAGTTGAATCAGGTGGTGCGGAGTTTGGGAGGGGATGCTGAAGATGAAGAAGAAGAAGAGGGAGAAGAAGAAGAAGATGAGGAAGCTGAGAAAAGTGACCCCGAGAGTGAGGAGAGCTTAAGAAGGAAAGAGGTGCGGACGAAGAAAGAGCATTATGCCATGACCCACGAAGAGCGTGTGGTGGCCTTCTCCGTCAACAAAATCGGATGATTGAAGAGGGTTTTTCCTTCATGAAGGCTCAGCTGGTCACTCTGAATCAAAGGCTGGATGTGCTGGAAGCTAGTTCTAGCCGAGGTAGAGCCGAAGAAGCTTTTGATGAGGATGCCGAGGATTCGGAGGATGATTCCTCCTAGGCTAGAGTTGTGGTAAGCTCGTTTCCTTCCTTGTTTGTTTTGGTTGTAACCTTGGTGGTTGTTGCTTGTTTAGTTGTGCGTTTAGTGGTGCTCTCTTGTTTGCTTTGGTTGTTAGCTTGTTGTTTAAGTGGTTTGTTAGTTGCTTTGCCTCGTTTGAGTTTAGTTTGCTCGTGGCTTAGGATTAGAGTAGATAGTGGTGGTGTTGCTTGAGAAGTTTTTCCCATTACTTTGAAACTTGCATGTAACAACCCAGATTTTCGAGACATTTAAAACTTGTAGGATAAAGGTGAAATCTCATTAAATCCCAAAGCATAATACAAGAGTACGGGGTGCTATGCCACACCTGAGCTAGAGAACTCAGGTGCACAGGCTAACTAACTAATATCCTCAATAACGTAAATGCATAAGCATGGCACGCAGGCCGAAAGGGAAACTATCTACTTCTACGCTCCAAGTTCTAGCGCGCTCCAGTGACTTATTCTTCTGTGCCTGAAAGCCAAATATATCTGTTCAGCGAGAGATGCTGGTAACCCACTCCAACGCGTTGAGATACAATACATATAGATATATATATAGATATACGAAAAGTCATTTTGAACATGAAGATATCTCCTACGAACTCTAGCTTTTGAAACAGGGATAGACTCAACAGATAGGGCTAGCACAGACAGCAGTTATACCAAGCATATACAGTTTACAATAGGCAAGACAGATAAGATAAGCACAATTAATAATCATAACCCAACATATACGATCCCCGGTACAAATCTCATAGTCTCATCCCCAAGATACTCATAACAACAAATCATCCGTACTTCATCACATAGCACACTTTGTTGGCGCCACAGGACCAATCGCATGCCCATACATGAGGGTCAGCGCATATAGCTCTGACACGGCCCCGCAGCACCCTTCCCCGTCTCACAGCACGGAGGGGTCGATCGCAACCGACCGATGAGCCGCAGCTCTATATAATATTTATATACCTGACCGGTCTTTACCAGCCTGGTTAACAGTTGGGATGGTTCTCAACCCATTCAACTGCCCGTATAGTGGACCTTTGTCCTATATAATATTTATATACCTGACCGGTCTCTACCAGCCTGGTTAACAGTTGGGATGGTTCTCAACCCATTCAACTGCCCGTATAGTGGATCTTAGTCCTATATAATATTTATATACCTGACCGGTCTCTACCAGCCTGGTTAACAGCCGGTATGGTTCTCAGCCCACCCGACTGCCCGTATAGCCCGATTGATCTCAACCAAGTCGGGGTAACATGCACACATAACACACAGCAAGCACATGCAACCCACATTAACACATTGGGAAGGGGGAGAAAACGTATAACAAAACCTATGCGTGATCCTTCACATACTAAGAATGGTCCTAAGGGGTTCATACTCCTTTCACCTAGGTCAGCGGGATACCAATTCAACTAGCATGCAACATATAAGACTCATACAACCTACGAACGGTACCAGAAACATCAAACTAGACATAGGCACGATAGACGGAGTCCGTTGGAACACCACGGGGGTCGGGGAAACATCAAACGGGGAAGTCGGGGTCCCAAGTGTGGGAATTTCCAGCGGGTAGCCGGTGGGTGGGGGGCCACCCGCCGGCTGCCCACCGGTAAACACTGTTCCGGGCAGCGGGTCGCCGTGCCCGCTGCCGGAACTGCCCCTTTTTGACCGCGGGTAGGTGGCGGGTCCCCTACCCCCACCTACCCCCCACTGAATCATTAACACCAAAAACGCCCCGGGAACCTTCATGGAACCCGAGACCATGCTTAGACACTTTCAAACGCAATTGATAACACACGTAGATGATTTAACGGATCAAAATCAAGAATCAAACGGTACATAACTTATCACGCTTTTCTAGACCTAATAAACACCCAATCATGCGAAATCCCACCCAATACACCAAGAACAATACCATACGAATTCCACGATATAACCTAGGGTTCTAATTATTTTTAATCCAACAAGAATACGACTCGTCTTCTAATTACAAGATTCGGTAAGAATATCACATAAGCATCAAGAACATCAACCTAGGGTTCTAATTACTTTTATATCCACAAGAATACGGTTCGTCTTCTAATTACAAGATAAATAACACTTAAGCATTAAGAACGCCATACAATTATCAAGAACACCATATAATCATCAAGAACTCCACATAATCGTTAAGAACACCATAGTTATCAAGAATCTCCCGATGTCAAGATCACCCATGGAATTATCCCATCAATCATCAATAATAACATCACAAATCATCAATACACAATAATATGGGGAAAACCTACAGGGGAAATCATAACTATGAAAATAGGTTTTGTTGAGACATGGGTTACCTCTTAGCCTTAATTAATTCATTGGCTATGAAGGGTCTTTCTTTAAGCTTTCTTGCTTTCTTGATTTCTTCTAAGGGAATTCTTGGAGCTCTTTGGGAGGGTGAAACGTTATTGTGGTGGGGGGTTCTAGGTGCCTCTTAAGTCCCCTATTTATATATTTAGGAGTCCTAGTTAGGAACTAATATTATGGGCTTGCTAATTCTATTCCTTTTGGGACTAAGGATTGGGTTTAGGGATAAGGGTCCATGGTCCATAGTGGACCATATTAATTAATTAAAGGGAATCCTAATCGTAGTCTGAATAGTAAAAGGCATACTTCCTTTATTCCTAATAGATAACTAGGTCCAGGATTCCTAATTAGAATCTGAATAGTAAAGGGTTTACTTTCTTTATTCCTAATAGGCTTAAGACTCTAATTTAGGCAAGGGTCCACAGTTCATGGTGGACCTTATTAATTAATTAAAGGAAACCTAACCGAATTAAATCATATTTAATTATTATTAACGGGATTAATTAAATAATTAATCTGGGATTGAAGGCCATAACACGGGGTGTTACACTCTCCCCCCCTTACGAGAAGCTTCATCCCCGAAGCTTGGAAATCATTGCGGGGGTAACGAGTCCAAAGTAGTACGGTGATCCTATAGCGAAAGCATTCTACGGGGAAACTGTATAATTGTATGTTTATGTGTGCTGGGTTTTTGGGAACGATTAGGTTTAAAGGGCTAAGAGAGTGGGTTTCAAACCTGAGGACAAAGTGAATTTAGGAATTAGGATCAAAGTTGCCAAGGTTGCAACTTAGGGTGGGAGGTTGCCACCTTGTATGGAATCGTTAAAATAGGGGATCAAGAGTGTGGTTGAAGGGTAGAAAGGGTTTTGAAATAAGGAGGGGGCCGATTTTCCGAGGGAGGGAAGGGAATTCGGCTAGGATGGGTTAAGGGTTCTCGATCTTCAAGTGACTATTCTGGTTTGATGCTTTGATCATGATGTATTAACGAACTGATGATCCTTCTTCCTTGGTGTTGGCACTTGCTTGACTTTAAGATCCTTGTTAGACCTTGCTTCCCAGGCTAAGGTTTCATCCTTCTCCCCATCTTGAGGGAATCTCCCGTGATGATTTAACACTTACTTCTTTAATGCGTCCAAGGTCTTGACCATGTTTGGTCAACCAAGCCAATATCTTAGGGCGCACTTCCCAAATTCTTCCCAAAGTTTCTTGGGAGTCGGTAAACCTTGGGTTGATTTTCCCTTCTTATTGAATTTCATCTCCTCTTTAGTGAATGAAATTCTTAGTAAGACTTCATGTCTTCCCCGAGGTTCGACTAGTTGTGCCTTTTTGTGTTACTTTTAATGGTGAGGGTGTCCTTGCATGCTCTTTTTCTTTTTGAAGCGCAGTTGGTTACCTAACCTCGTTGTGGAATGACTCGGTGACTTTACGAGTCATCTCATTTCCTTATGGGTCCTTAATGACCCTTGAGATCTTGGCATAAATGTGCCTTTTTACTTTTTGCCTAGCACCATGGACTACGTAGTTCTTGATTCCATACAACTTGTAAGGAGTCCTCTGATTTGCTTGAACGATATCCATGGTTTGAAGGAGTCCTGGTCCATCCTTAGCATTTTGACTTTTAAGGTCTTTGTGAGTCCTTAGCACGAGTTCCCAACTCGCCTCCTTGGTTTGCACAATCCTTTATGCCAATCATCCCTAGTCGGTTGCATCGTAGAGTCCAACTTCAACCCCACGTGTAATGCAATTGGTTGTGCTTTTCCGATGGTGTGTTGCGTGTCAAGGTCTTTAACCGATGACACCATGTTTGGGCGACCCATGGTTCTTTACCCAAGACTCGCGTTCATCAATCGAGGCACACAAGTGCGCCATGAATCAATAAAGTGAGGGGTTAAGAAATCAGCACATTGTACCAGTGGGCGCGAGGTGGGCGGTCGTCCGCCTGCCAAGCTCCTGTTGGGGACTCGTCAAGGTCCCGTCAAGGTCCCGTTGAGGACCCGCGGGAAGGTGACTAGGAAGAGTGAATTCCTTCGGGGAAAATCCCAAGAATGAACAGATTCAAGTCCCGACAAGCCCCATGTCCATGTGCACAATAGAAGGGACTTGAATACATAGGGTGGCCCATCGTATAGTTTTATTGATCCTTAGGTACGAGTTTATAGATGAGTCAAGACTCTCGCATGTTCTTTTTGCTCAGTAGGTCGGGTCCGGTTTCCAATTAGCAACCTCGTCACCTTCACCGGGTGGTTGGTTATAAGCCAACTTTGTCTTTGCCTTGCTTGATAAATGATAAGCCTTCTTGGTTTTTCTTGGAGTTCGGCTTGTCGCTCGTTCTTTGTTCAGTCCTTTGGTGACCAAGTGCTTTGGTGATGCATTTCTCTTCCTTGGAATGCATTGATTGACTGCCTTTGACGTCGCATGCTGTTTTGGCGATTTTGTGTGTTACATGTACTTCTTACGGTATCATAAAACCATCAAGGTCCTTGTTCCCAGGTAAGACCCTTATCACCGGGAGACCCTAGTTGTATGATACTTTCCATGCGTCTGTTGCCTCTTCTTGTCATATCGAGTTCTTTTCGACAATTCGTGCTAACGATTGAGAAAAGACGTTGTTTATGTACTACTTTTCTTTCTTGCATTTAATTGGCGTTCCCGGTCTCCGGGCTGGGATAGTTGCGCCCATTCTTAACCAGTTCCGGAAGGGTTCGCTCATGCTGGAGGGAGCGGTCTCCCCCTTCCGTTACTCCTTCTTTCGGGTTTGTCCCTAAATTCCCTGTTTGGTAGAAGTTGGCTTTACTGGTGTAGGCTTCGTTGGGTGTGCGGGGTTTGCTTACAATTAGGGCCTTCTGGGTTTCGTAGTTGTGGTCTGTCACAGACTTCTTTATCTTGGTTGTCTCTGTAGGATCTAATTCAGGCGCGAAACGAGCCAGTTAGAGGGATTGTTTGTGGTATTCCCTGATGGTGGTCATCCCTTGTTTTAGGTGGAGGATTTTCCTCGTACATGATTGCCCTTACAGGTGCGGGGTGGAATCGTCCCCGTAGCTGTGCCCTTAGGCACTCCTAGTTGAACCCCTGGTTGTTGCCCATAAGTGGGTTCTTCGTGGATTTATCAAAGATCAGCCTCGTGTCTTGAGGTGAAATGAGGTTATCCCTACGTGGCGTTTCTCTGGGTATTCCACTAATCCCGAGGACTTTGTTGAAGGTTCGGGTTCATTCTTCGAGGAGTGTGGGATCCTTGACTGTCTTCTTGTTGGCGCCATGCTGCTGGTTTTCAGGGTCAATATTTATTGTATCGATGAGTTAGTGTGCTGCACCCTTACCTTTGTGTGGTAAGCGTAGGGGGAAGTTATTTTAAGTTTAGAGAGGGATAAGGTGAGGGGAGGTTACGTGTAGGTTTCACAATCTCACCGCGCGTCCTAAGATTCCCGAATCCTATGTTCCTAAGTACCTTGAGTTCAAGCCTATTGTCCTAAAGTCCGGTCTTAAGAGTCTTATCCTAGGGTCAAACTTATGCTCTGATACCAACTGTAACACCCCAGATTTTCGAGACATTTAAAACTTGTAGGATAAAGGTGAAATCTCATTAAATCCCAAAGCATAATACAAGAGTACGGGGTGCTATGCCACACCTGAGCTAGAGAAATCAGGTGCACAGGCTAACTAACTAATATCCTCAATAACGTAAATGCATAAGCATGGCACGCAGGCCGAAAGGGAAACTATCTACTTCTACGCTCCAAGTTCTAGCGCGCTCCAGTGACTTATTCTTCTGTGCCTGAAAGCCAAATATATCTGTTCAGCGAGAGATGCTGGTAATCCACTCCAACGCGTTGAGATACAATACATATAGATATATATATATAGATATACGAAAAGTCATTTTGAACATGAAGATATCTCCTACGAACTCTAGCTTTTGAAACAGGGATAGACTCAACAGATAGGGCTAAGCACAGACAGCAGTTATACCAAGCATATACAGTTTACAACAGGCAAGACAGATAAGATAAGCAAAATTAATAATCATAACCCAACATATACGATCCCCGGTACAAATCTCATAGTCTCATCCCCAAGATACTCATAACAACAACTCATCCGTACTTCATCACATAGCACACTTTGTTGGCGCCACAGGACCAATCGCATGCCCATACATGAGGGTCAGCGCATATAGCTCCGACACGGCCCCGCAGCACCCTGCCCCGTCTCACAGCACAGAGGGGTCGATCGCAACCGACCGATGAGCCGCAGCTCTATATAATATTTATATACCTGACCGGTCTTTACCAGCCTGGTTAACAGTTGGGATGGTTCTCAACCCATTCAACTGCCCGTATAGTGGACCTTTGTCCTATATAAAATATTTATATACCTGACCGGTCTCTACTAGCCTGGTTAACAGTTGGGATGGTTCTCAACCCATTCAACTGCCCGTATAGTGGATCTTAGTCCTATATAATATTTATATACCTGACCGGTCTCTACCAGCCTGGTTAACAGCCGGTATGGTTCTCAGCCCACCCGACTGCCTGTATAGCCCGATTGATCTCAACCAAGTCGGGGTAACATGCACACATAACACACAGCAAGCACATGCAACCCACATTAACACATTGGGAAGGGGGAGAAAACGTATAACAAAACCTATGCGTGATCCTTCACATACTAAGAATGGTCCTAAGGGGTTCATACTCCTTTCACCTAGGTCAGCGGGATACCAATTCAACTAGCATGCAACATATAAGACTCATACAACCTACGAACGGTACCCGAAACATCAAACTAGACATTGGCACGATAGACGGAGTCCGTTGGGACACCACGGGGGTCGGGGAAACATCAAACGGGGAAGTCGGGGTCCCAAGTGTTGGAATTTCCAGCGGGTAGCCGGTGGGTGGGGGGCCACCCGCCGGCTGCCCGCCGGTAAACACTGTTCCGGGCAGCAGGTCGCCGGCGGGCAGCTGCCCGCCCGCCGGCTGCCCGCTGCCGGAACTGCCCCTTTTTTACCGCGGGTAGGTGGCGGGTCCCCTACCCCCACCTACCCCCCACTGACTCATTAACTCCAAAAACACCCCGGGAACCTTCGTGGAACCCGAGACCATGCTTAGACACTTTCAAACGCAATTGATAACACACGTAGACGATTTAACGGATCAAAATCAAGAATCAAACGGTACATAACCTATCACGCTTTTCTAGACCTAATAAACACCCAATCATGCGAAATCCCACCCAATACACCCAGAATAATACCATACGAATTCCACGATATAACCTAGGGTTCTAATTATTTTTAATCCAACAAGAATACGACTCGTCTTCTAATTACAAGATTCGGTAAGAATATCACATAAGCATCAAGAACATCAACCTAGGGTTCTAATTACTTTTATATCCACAAGAATACGGTTCGTCTTCTAATTACAAGATAAATAACACTTAAGCATCAAGAACGCCATACAATTATCAAGAACACCATATAATCATCAAGAACTCCACATAATCGTTAAGAACACCATAGTTATCAAGAATCTCCCGATGTCAAGATCACCCATGGAATTATCCCATCAATCATCAATAATAACATCACAAATCATCAATACACAATAATATGGGTAAAACCTACGGGGGAATTCATAACTATGAAAATAGGTTTTGTTGAGACATGGGTTACCTCTTAGCCTTAATTAATTCCTTGGCTATGAAGGGTCTTTCTTTAAGCTTTCTTGCTTTCTTGATTTCTTCTAAGGGAATTCTTGGAGCTCTTTGGGAGGGTGAAACGTTATTGTGGTGGGGGGTTCTAGGTGCCTCTTAAGTCCCCTATTTATATATTTAGGAGTCCTAGCTAGGAACTAATATTATGGGCTTGCTAATTCTATTCCTTTTGGGACTAAGGATTGGGTTTAGGGATAAGGGTCCATGGTCCATAGTGGACCATATTAATTAATTAAAGGGAATCCTAATCGTAGTCTGAATAGTAAAAGGCATACTTCCTTTATTCCTAATAGATAACTAGGTCCAGGATTCCTAATTAGAATCTGAATAGTAAAGGGTTTACTTTCTTTATTCCTAATAGGCTTAAGACGCTAATTTAGGCAAGGGTCCACAGTTCATGGTGGACCTTATTAATTAATTAAGGGAAACCTAACCGAATTAAATCATATTATTATTAACGGGATTAATTAAATAATTAATCCGGGATTGAAGGCCGTAACACGGGGTGTTACATTGCATTTCTTGACCTTTGAAACCTTGCATTTCTTGATCTTTGAAACCTTGTTCCTTAATACCTTGCTATCTCTTATCACATCTTTAATCTGTTGCTATCTTTTGTTAAACCCGTCGTGCCCAAGCTTCGGGGACGAAGATTCTTGTTAGGGGGAGAGGATGTGACACCCCGTAAATCTAAATACTAATTGGGGATTAATTGAAGAATTAATCCAAGCTTTCTTTGGTAAACCATTTCTAAATCCTGAAATTTAATAGTCGAGGGACTAGAATTTGACTCGTCACTTAAGTCAATCAAGTGTACCTTGTGCTTTATGGTTTGTGCCTTTGTCCCTTTGTCTTTCCAACCTTAATAAGGGTAAAAGTGACATTTCACCCATGAATTGTTGTTCAAGCTATCCCTAGCAAGACATTTCATTCATTCCTCACTCAAAGACTAAGTCTCAAACACTCTAGCATCTCTCTAAAAGAAGCTTCGTCCCCGAAGCTTGGGTAAAACAAATTCAAAAAACGGCAACATGAAACAACAATGTGACAAGAGAATCAAGAACATCCTTTTTGACTCATAATTTCAAGATTTCAAAGGGACACAAAATGATCAAGAAGTCATAACATTACAAGGTTGAAAGAAATAGCCAACGAAGTTCTTTTAGCATAACGAACACTAAAACCAAACACAAACAGCCAACTTTCTAATCAACACCAAAGATCTAAACAACTAGCTCCTAGTACAACCCACAAAGCTAACTACTCAACAAAACTAGCAACAAGAAAGATCACACAAGGCAACAACAAACAACCAACGAGCTACACACCAAACGAGGAAAGGGAAACGAGATACCTGAGGTGACCACCATAGCCGACTCCAACTCCCACATAGCTTCCTCTACACCGTGATGTGACCACCAGACTTTTACCATCTTCACCGATTTCCTGCGGGTTTCCCGGGTTTTGTAATCCAAAATCCGAAGCGGTCTTTCTTCGTAAGACATGTCATTATCTAGAGGGATCACCTCCGGTGGTAGTACATGCGCCGGGTCATGTACATACTTCTTAAGCTGTGACAGGTGGAAAACATTGTGCACTCGCTGCAACTCCATAGGTAACGCTAGTCGATAAGCCAGACTCCCTATTCTTTCAAGAATCTCATAAGGTCCAATGAACCTAGGGCTTAGCTTGCCCTTCTTACCGAATCACATAACTCCCCGGGTGGGAGAGACCTTTAACCAAACCTTGTCACCAACCACAAACTCCACCTGTTTCTTTCCCAAATCGGCATATGATTTCTGACGATCCTGTGCCACTTTCATCTTTCCTTATATGAGTTTAACTTTCTCCACGGTGTCATGCAAGTATTGTGGACCTAACACCACTGGATTGACCATATTCTCCCAACACAACGGGCTGCGACACTTTTGACCGTAAAGGGCCTTGATAAACATTATTTTTATTGTAGTTTTTAATAATCTTTTTATAATTAATTTGTAAAAGATAATTAATTTTATATTTAATTTTATTTATTATTGCTATAAGTAGTTTTCATAAATATTGTTAATTTTTAGAGTTGTTTTTGTTATTAAGTTGATTTTGTTAATAAATTTGTTAGTCCAATAATTTCCTAACCCAATTTAATAAGTTTATTATCTATCATCATCATCATCATCATCATCATCACCACCACCACCACCACCACCACCACCACCACCACCACCACCACCACCACCATCATCATCATCATCATCATCATCATCATCATTATTAATTATTATTATTATTATTATTATTATTATTATTATTATTATTATTATTATTATTATTATTATTATTATTATTATCAGTAAATCACAGGAACTAACCGAACGAAAAAGGAGATCGCAAACTCAGCATCTTCTTCGGCCATTGACGAAGCTGCGATCCAGTAGAATCAACTCTGTGGTTGTCCCTAATTTCTGCGGCTATTTCTCCGACGAGTGTGGAGAAGCAGTGAGGCTGAATAGTATATAATGAGGGCGATAATGGAGAAGAATCAAGAAAATCACCCCGGACTGTTTTCGGTTCGGCGCCTGCGGTGGCTATGTTTCTGACCGGAACTTCCATTGGCAGACGGGAGTTGATTTGCAGCGACAAAAGTAATTCCTGAGAAGAGTCCAGTGTGCGAAATTCCCCCGGCAACGGCGTCAAAAATTGGTGGATAATTTTAATATAATGTCCCCGCAAGTGCACGAATCACTGTAGTAATATGGTGCAATAGCAAGGGTCGAACCCAAGAGGAATTGATAGTATGCAATTTATAATCTTAAAGTTAATTAACTTGATAATTTAACGTGCTAGAAACGAAAATCAATCGTACGAATCAATTCAAGTGCAAAACAATTAAAATCAATGCTTCAAAAGCTAAGAATTGAAAAATGCAGTATTAAAAGCAGTACTCACAATTCGGAATTTGGCAAAATAATGCGAAGAGAGACTATGAATTAAAGAGAAGGAAAAACTAAACAATTAAATAATAAATCAAGATAAAGCAATTAAATTAGAACTCATTCCAGACACATAAATTAGCAAAACATAATTGAAAAATGCAATTGGGTTTAACTAATAATTAGAAACAGCAATGACCGGTCTTAGCTTTTAGGATCTGAAGAAGTGAAACAATGTTTCTTAAGCATTATTGACAAAGAGCATTATTCATTGCTAATCACAATTAACAAGCATACTTAAGCTTGAAATTAAATGGAAAGAATAAACTTGAGTTTAACACGAAGTCTGAATCAAAAGTACTCAAGAACTTAAAAGAAAATAAATAATCGAAAACTGAGGAACAAAAAGAAATCGCATGCAACTTGAATCAACCACAAGTCCCTTTTAACCCTTTTTGGACTTGGCAAAAACACAATCAAAGCTACCAGCTAGGCGTTATAATTGATCATTGCAATTAACAACATACTTAATCTTTAAGCTCTGTAATAAGCAACATAAATAAAAAGTACTTAGCAACAAGCTTAATTCAACATAATTGTCATTAAAGAAAGTCCAATCTTCTTTGTAATTAACAAACACCAATTGAAAATCAGGAAGCAAGGCAATTAAGGAAAGGGGAAATAAATGTAAATATTAAATTCATAATGTGGAATGTGCAGAGATTTTGCCTGGAAAGATTTTGGGAGGAAATTTCCTAAAAGGAATTTGGGTGGAGGTTTGCCTAAGGGACTTGGGTGGAAGTTTGCCTAAGGGACTTGGGTGGAGGTTTGCCTAAGGGACTTGGGTGGAGATTTGCCTAAGGGACTTGGGAGGAGGTTTCCTAAGGGGCTAGTTCTGAGCTTAAGTTTTGGAGAAAACTTGCAGGAAAAGAAATAGCATTATAGGCACATGGGTTCTAGCTTGGAAAATTCTAGACTCATGAATGACTATAAATAAGGCAATATCCTTCATCAGATTATCCCATCCTTTCTCATCTCATTCGAAATATACAGAGAGTATAGCAAAAATTCTGTAGAGAAAAATAGAGAGTTATATTTGTAATTCCTATTGTATTATCCTTTTGCCAATACAGAAAAAATTCTTCTTCAATTTTCTTTGCTTTGTGTATGATTTATTTTAAATCTTACACTAGAATTTATTCTCAATATTTTCCAGTTCAAGTTGCTATTGTAAATTTGGTGTTGTGAACCAGTTTCGATCCTAACAAGTGGTATCAGAGCCTCAGGTTGGTTCATAGATATATCTTTTTGTATTGTTTATGTTAGAATAAATACTGGTAAATTCTCAAGGCCGGTATTATTCTATTATACGATACTATTTAGATATATTGTTAAGGATTTGAATCAAGAACACCACTTACAATGGCGGTAAAGTACGAGATTGAAAAGTTCAAAGGGAACAATTTCTCTTTGTGGAAAATGAGAATGAAAGCAGTTCTCAGGAAAGATAACTGCGTAGCAGCAATTGAAGAAAGACCGGCCGATTTCACTGACGATGCGAAGTGGACAGAAATGGATAGCAACGCTATTGCCAATCTGCACTTAGCATTTGCTGATGAAGTTTTGTCAAGTGTGGCGGAAAAAGGTACGGCAAAAGAGGTATGGGATACTCTCGTAAATTTGTATGAGGCCAAATCACTGCACAACAAGATCTTCTTGAAGAGGAAATTATACACTCTCAGGATGATGGAGACATCCTCAGTAACTGAGCACATCAACACTCTCAACACTCTATTTTCACAACTCTCGGCGTTGAGTTATAAAATAGAAGTGAATGAACGTGCTGAAATCTTACTCCAAAGTCTACCGGATTCATACGATCAACTCATCATCAATTTGGTCAACAAAAAGGAGGTACTTGTCTTTGATGATATTGCAGCTGCGGTTCTTGAAGAGGAAAGTCGGCGCAAAAACAAAGAAGACAAAGTTGGAATTTCACAACAATTCCAGGCGTTGACAGTGACGAGAGGAAGATCAACAGTGCCTAGCTCTAGTGGGAGTCACAATCGAGGTAGATCAAAGTCAAGGGATAAGAAGAATGTCAAGTGTTTTCACTGTGGCAAAAAGGGGCACTACGAGAGTGACTGTTGGCAGCTTAAGAAGGATGAGACCAAAGGCAAAAATCCCGAGACAGCAAATGCTCAGGGGTGTGTTGTGAGTACATCGGATGAATGCGAAGTTTTATTTGGTGAAGCAGCAACGATTGTTGAAGGCAGGAAAAGTCTAGCTGATGTCTAGCTAATGGACTCAGGAGCAACATGGCATATGACCTCACAGAAAGAATGGTTTCATGAATATGAACCTGTATCTGGAGGATCTGTGTTCATGGGAGATGACCATGCCTTAGAGATTGCTGGCTTAGGTACTATTAAACTAAAAATGTTTGATGGTACGGTTCGCACTATCCAAGAGGTACGACACGTGAAGGGCCTGAAGAAAAATCTATTGCCTCTAGGACAATTAGATAGCCGTGAATGTAAAATTCACATTCAGGATGGGATCATCAAAGTAATCAAGGGCGCGCTTGTTGTGATGAAAGCTGAGAAGATAGCTGCAAATCTATACATGCTTAAAGGAGAAACACAACTATAAGGAGAAGCAGCATTTGCAGCAGATAATCTTATAGAGGAATCAACGATGTTGTGGCATCAAAAACTTGGCCACATGTCGGAACGAGGTCTAAAGATTCTTGCTGATCAACATCTTCTTCCGGGGCTAACAAAGGTATCATTACCCTTTTGTGAGCATTGTGTTACAAGTAAGCAGTATAGATTGAAGTTCGAGAGCTCTAAAGCAAGGAGCAAGGCTATCTTGGAGTTGATCCACTCTGATGTTTGGCAAGCACCAGTTATATCCCCGGGAGGTGCAAAATATTTTGTATCTTTCATCGACGACTACTCGAGGAGATGTTAGGTGTATCCAATCAAACAGAAGGCGGATGTATTTGAAGTTTTCAAATTCTTCAAAGCGCGTGTGGAACTTGAATCCGAGAAACGGATCTAGTGTTTGAGGTCGGACAATGGAGGAGAATATACTAGTGATGAATTTGGTAAATTCTGTTTGCAAGAAGGTATCAAACGACAGTTCACAGTGGCGTATACTCCACAACAAAATGGAGTGGCAGAGCGGATGAACAGAACCTTGTTGGAAAGAACAAGAGCAATGTTGAGGACTGCAAATTTGGCAAATTCATTTTGGGCTGAAGTAGTCAAGACCGCCTGTTATGTGATCAATCGGTCACCATCAACCGCAATTGATCTGAAAACGCCAATGGAAATGTGGACGGGTAAGCCATCTAGATATTCTCACTTACATACATTTGGGAGTCCGACATATGTGATATACAACGCCCAAGAAACATCAAAACTTGATCCAAAATCAAGAAGATGTGTTTTCTTGGGGTATGCTGATGGTGTGAAGGGGTATCGCCTGTGGGATCCCACTACCCACAAGGTTATCATCAGCAGGGATGTTCTAATTGTAGAAGACAAGGTACAAGAAATGGAAAACACTGGGAAGGAGAAACCAGTGACAACTACAGTACAAGTTGAGGGAAGGAAGGAAGAAGAAATTCCAGTTTCCCCTGAGTGTGCTGTGTATGACTTGTATCTTGAGCAGTTGGATGTGAAAACTGCATCACTACATGGAGAACTTGAAGAAGAAATTTGTATGCTCCAACCGGGAGGTTTTGAAGAAAGAAAAGGGAACTTGGTTTGCAGGTTGACCAAATCTCTATACGGTCTCAAACAGGCGCCGAGATGTTGGTATAAGAGATTTGATTCATTCATTCTGAGCCTTGGATACAACAGGTTTAATTCTGATCCTTGCGCATATTGCAAGAGATTTGATGATAATCAGTTTATCATCTTGCTGTTGTATGTTGACGACATGTTGGTAGTAGGCCCCAATAATGACCGTATCACGGAGATGAAGGCTCAACTTGCTAGGGAATTTGAAATGAAGGACTTGGGACCAGCAAACAAAATTCTAGGGATGCAAATTCACCGAGATAGAAATAATAGGAAGATTTGGCTTTCTCAGCAAAATTATCTGAAGAAAATCTTGCGGCGCTTCAACATGCAAGATTGTAAGCCAATTTCTACCCCTCTTTCTATTAATTTCAAGTTATCCTCAAGTACGAGTCCTAGCAACGAAGCAGAGAGGATGGAGATGTGTCGAGTACCGTATGCATCAGCAGTGGGGAGTTTAATGTTTGCTATGATCTGCACTAGACTAGACATTGCATAGGCAGTGGGAGCGGTCAGTCGATACATGGCGAATCCTGGTAGAGAGCATTGGAGTGCTATGAAGAGGATCCTTAGATATATTAAGGGTACCTCAGAGATTGCATTGTGTTATGGAGGATCAGACTTCGTCATTAAAGGCTATGTTGATTCAGATTATGCAGGTAATCTTGATTGTAGTAAATCCACCATGGGTTATGTGTTTACTCTTGCTGGCGGAGCAGTAAGCTGGGTCTCGAAGTTGCAGTCGGTTGTTGCAACTTCAACGACGGAAGCAGAATATATTGCGGCTACTCAAGCTAGTAAAGAGGCAATATGGTTGCAAATGTTATTGGAGGAGCTCGGGCACAAATTAGAGAAAATGACTCTATTTTGTGACAGTCAGAGCGCTTTGTACCTGACAAAGAATCCAACATTTCATTCCAAGACGAAACACATACGAGTTCAGTATCACTTTGTTCGTGAGAAGGTGGAAGAAGGAAGTGTGGATATACAGAAAATCCATACTAAAGATAACCTAGCAGATATATTAACAAAGCCTGTTACCAACGATAAATTCGTATGGTGTAGATCCTCAATTGGCCTAACAGGAATGCAAGCAGCAGGGGATTGGCAAAAAGGATGAAGACCCACATTATGAATTTAAGTGGGAGATTTGTAAATATTAAATTCATAATGTGGAATGTGCAGAGATTTTGCCTGGAAAGATTTTGGGAGCAGATTTCCTAAAAGGAATTTGGGTGGAGGTTTGCCTAAGGGACTTGGGTGGAAGTTTGCCTAAGGGACTTGGGTGGAAGTTTGCCTAAGGGACTTGGGTGGAAGTTTTCCTAAGGGGCTTGAGTGGAGATTTGCCTAAGGGACTTGGGAGGAGGTTTCCTAAGGGGCTAGTTCTGTGCTTAAGTTTTGGAGAAAACTTGCAGGGAAAGAAATAGCATTATAGGCACATGGGTTCTAGCTTGGAAAATTCTAGACTCATGAATGAGTATAAATAAGGCAACATCCTTCATCAGATTATCCCATCCCATCCTTTCTCATCTCATTGAGAATATATAGAGAGTATAACAAAAATTCTGTAGAGAAAAATAGAAAGTTATATTTGTAATTCCTATTGTATTATCCTTTTGCCAATACAGAAAAAATTCTTCTTCAATTTTCTTTGCTTTGTGTATGATTTATTTTAAATCTTACACTAGAATTTATTCTCAATATTTTCCAGTTCAAGTTGCTATTGTAAATTTGGTGTTGTGAACCAGTTTCGATTCAAACAATAAATCCAGAAGCTGCCAAGATGAAACAACCTCACTATTCCCTAGGTAGACAACTCCAAATTGCAAATCTTAATCTCATAAAAATAAAATAACAGGAGCCAATGAATTCTGGAACCTGGATATTGCAAAATGCTAAAATTAATTGATGCTGCCGAAACCAATTTACGATGCACAGGACCGCCGACTGGACACTCGCTGTCGCTGCCGAACAAGAAACCGAAAGGGTCGCAGAAGACTAAGTTCCGTGAGCAGAAATTATAGCCGACCGGAAATCTCCGAACGGATTTTTTGATATAGAGTTTGATGTAAGATTGGTTATATATTTCGGTGAAAAAATGATGATCCCCTCTCTTCGATTTTGCCCCCTTTTATACTGTTCCGGACCTTCGATTCTTTCACGAGATTTCACTCCAAGTTGTGGTACGAGCTTCCGCAGAATGCTATGAATCACTACAAGAAAAATCACGATTCGCGACGGAAAAATTCCGTCGCGAAAACGCAAAATTCCGTCGCAAATCACATTTTGCGACGGAATTTTACATTTTCGTGACGGAATTCATTCCGTAGTGTCAAGGTTTGTCGTATTTCATTTTGCGACGAAAATAATCCGTCGCGAGCAGTGGCGACGGAAAATGGTGACGGAATTTTCCGTCGCAACGTCGGCGACGGAAATCATTCTGTCGCGAGTTCGTTACGGTTTTGCCAACGGAAATGCTTCTTTCTGTCGCCAACGAGTGAAAAAATATTCCGTCACGCAACTCATATTCCGTTGCAAATTTCTGTCATGAAATATAACGACGGAAATAATTATAGTCGTGATTCTGTCGCTAATCTTGTGGTTGCAAATTTTGTATTCCGTCACAAAATTCCGTCGTAAAAAAAAAAAAACGGAACAAATTGTCGTCGCGATCCCGTAGTTAACCTTTCCATTTCCGTTGCGAATTTCATCTTCCATCACAAGATTCCATCGTAAAATTTGTCATCCGTCACAAAATTTCGTCGTAAAATAATAACAAAACTAGTTATTGTTGTGATCCCATCGCGTTTTAGGCGACATAATATTTATGTCACCAATTTTGTCGCCATAATAATAATAAATTACATTTCGTCATAATTCTACTAAATAATTATTTTTTAATATTTTTTTTAAAATTCTAATATTAGTATTTAAAACATTAGTATGCAATCACATTTGTAAACAAAAACACTATTAAAACTAAAATAAAATATAATTTGTAATATAATAGTAATACTTCATAGTTCAACCAATTGAGGATGTTGTACTTAATACCAAATTCGTGCCTAAACAAGAATATAATAATCCATTAAAAATATAAATATCAAGTTTAATCCCGTTACGATGAGGGTGATGATGAAGTGTCAGCTCTTTCACTCTCAAGAGCATCTAATCTTTAATGCATAAGCATAGAAGTCTTCAAAATTTCAATCAAATCTTGTATCTTTGTAGAATTAGCACGGTCTGATGGCTGCAATGTTGAATGTTGATGTAATATTATCTGACTAGTCGCGGGCACGCGCTTTGTGCGAAACGCCAACTCCAAGCATGCTGTTTTTTTTTTAAAGGCCAAGCATGCTGTTAATCTTCAAAACTATTGCTTGGGGGTGGAAATCATCAAGTAAAGACTATATTATTTGATCTTCTTCTTCAAGTCTTGACCCTAGGTAAAGGAGCATGAGAAGAGCTTGCTGGGGGATTGGAAGAATATTCAGATTCTGGCCAGATATATACACATGTAGGTAAGTATATATATATTTATGTTGTCATTACCCAGGCACACGGATGATGACAACAAAAGAAAAGACAATAAAGCGAATATACTTCTTGTTCGAAGAAAATGAGCTTCTCTATTGACTATTCTTGAAATATTATTATTTTAATGCTAAAGACATAGCACAAAAGGCAACTAATTCAAAATACAGAGTAATATATTAACATGCCAACAACCAATTAATGCATAAGAAACTTCACCAAATGATGAGATAATCAGAGTCACCATATTTATGTAATAAACTGCATGTACCTGCTCCATTTATGTAGGACCATCGTTTTGTTCAGTGAGACTATCTCTCTGCTCACTATTATAGCTTGATTCTCACCATCTGGAACCATTTTATCTTCTTTAGCATCATCCTTCTTGGAGCTAGTATCATCATCACCAATGATGAGATATGTGGGAAGCTGGCCAGACTTTAAAGCCTACAAAAGTTTTAAATAATTAGTAACTTGTCTAAACTGTAGATAGCACAAGGCTTAAAATAAGAGATAAAAACAAAAATCTTTCACACCTACTCAAGCCTTGCAACCTCTTCAAGAGTTTGTGAATTTACAATGGCAGCCTGCATATAAAGTGTTTACCAAACCAGTTGAATATCATGTCAATGAGAAAGGATAGAAGAATGACTGGCTGCAAATTATTTTTAAAACTACAGAGTATTAAGATAGAAGATGTCCTCTCTTTTTTTCTTTTTTTTTTTCTTTTTCCCTTTTTTGGGAAAGGATTGGTGCAATAAATAGTGTTGGAAAATGAACATCATACACCACTAACACACACATAGCATAGTAAGGAACATGAGATGCAAATAGATTATTGCATTAAAAGACATCGGTGCATGGACTCAAATGAACATCCACCGAAGTTTAATATGCTCACTAAATCCAAACACCTTTTCAGATGATTTAAGGAAAGAAAAAGGCACTAATAGAATGCCCAAGGGCAAAAATAAAATGCCCAAGGTGATCAACTCATCACACAAACACATCAACAATAGCAAAAAAAAAAAAAAAAATTCAATGGCTACACAATCTCATTTTGATAATTTCACCAAACACTATGATATCAATTAAATCAATTAAAGAAAATAATTAAAATATCCACCAAACACTATGATATCAATTAAAGAAAATAATGAAAATAATGAAATTATGAAATTACGATCAAGAATAATTTCATAATTTCATAATTTCAATAAATTAGGATCAAGAATAATGAAATTAAAGAAACTATGGATCAAGAAATACATAGGTGCTTCGTCGTCGGCAGGGGAGGACGGCGACAAGGGAGGACTTCTGCTTCACCTTCTGGTAGTTACGTCGACGGCAGGGGCAGAACTGGAGACGACAGCGGCGGCAGGGGAGGACAGGAGACGACGGCGTTGGCTTCAACATCGTCGACGTTAAGGGAATCGGCTTTGGAGGAGAGCAGCGGCGACGGCTTTGGAGAGATGTGGCGTTTACGGCAGGTTAGAAGACTAGGGATTTTAGGGCAATTTAAGATTTAGTATTTTAGGAATAGGAATTTTTAGTTTAAATTTAAATTTTTAATTGTTAAAGGGTTAATTTTGTTAAATTACAATGTTATATATATATATATATATATATATATATATTAATTATAAAAAATTACGTCATTTTTAATTAATGATTACAATAAATATACTTTCTTAACAATTGAAAATTTTAATTTTTCAGTTATTAGTGAAAAATTGTTAAACGATCGAACCGAAGAATCCAATTAATAAATAAATTTTTTTTAAAAATCATTTCAATTCGGTCAATTGTTAAAATTTTTAATTATTGATAGTTTGGTTATAAAGTATTGGTTAACTGAATTAACAGATCAGTTAAGTTTATTGTTAGTGAGTGTGTATATATATATATATATATATATATATATATATATATATATATATATATATATAAAACACCAAATCTAACACGAAAGTTAAAATAAGTAAATGTTTAGCACAATTGTTAAATATTAAATAATAAATATAAAATAAAAATAATTATTTTTGATATAATCAAAAGGAGCATTTAAATCTTCAAGTAAAAGTAATCGTAAAGATTAATATTGTTGTAGATAGTTATAATCGATAATAAAAATGATATCCTAACAATTTTTATATTAAAATAAATTAAATTTAAAATTCAATATTGACTAAAAAGTAAAACTTAACTTAATTTTTTTAAAAGTGAAATTTATTATACAACTCAGAAGTATGTGTCATTTATATAAAGTACAATGGTACTTACCTCATTAATTACCTAGAAACAGGATCGTTCCAATCAAAGTAGGGGTCTTGTGCGAAATCTTAATTCGGACCATCTTTCAAGTAATTCAAATATATATATATATATATATATATATATATATATATATATAGTTATTAAAAAAAGTTATTTCATTTAACGGTTTTTCCATTTATCTATTTCTCCAGTTTTCTTTCTCTATTCTTCCAGTTTTTCATTTCTCTAGTTTCTAATTTTCATTCCATATTACTCTAGTTTTTCATTTTTCTAATTGTTTGATTTCATTAAATACAATCATCCAATATAGCATTTGTACATTTCTATAACAAAGATAATAACAACAAAAACGAACAACAACGAACAACAACAACAACAATAATAATAATAATAATAATAATAATAATAGTAATAATAACAAATAAATAAATAATAACAATAACAACAACAAATTTGTGTGCATAAGGGGGATGAAAAAGGAAATAGGAAAATAATAATAATAATAAAAGATAATAATAATATAGTTTTTGTACATTTTTACAGCAAAGATAATAATAGTAGTAGTAGTAGTAGTAGTAGTAGTAGTAATAATAATAATAATAATAATAATAATAATAATAATAATAATAATAATAATAGTAATAATAGTAATAGTAATAATAATAGTAATAGTAATAGTAATAGTAATAATAGTAATAATAGTAATAATAGTAATAATAATAGTAATAAAAGTAACAATAACAATAACAATAACAATAACAATAACAATAACAATAATAATAATAATAATAATAATAATAATAATAATAATAATAATAATAATAATAATAATAATAATAATAATAAAGGGAAATGAGAGGGAAAAGGGAAATGAGAGGGAAAATGGAAAATGCGTGGGAGGAGGGAAAGTGAAAATAAGCGAAATGGGATGGTGTGTGATATGCCATTTCTCTATTTAAAAAAGTTAGTTTTCAACTTCTCCAAAATCTTTAAGAAAAGTGGAGAATGGAAATGAAATAGAGATTTGGAAGAATGCATTTAGTAAACAGGTTTTTCACTTTTCATTAAAAATTCGACCATTAAAAAGTTATAAATTTTACTTTAAAAATTATATACTCTCGCGACGGAAAGAACGATCGTTGCAAGTTCCATCGCCAAACTCAAACGTGATATTTATTTTTGCGCCAAACGTCGCAACAGAATTAATTTCCGTTGCCGATTCTATCGCATAGCGCGACAGACATATAGGGCGTCGCATTTCTGTCGCTAATGTGTAACATATTGGCGAAGAAATTGATTATGCATGTCGTTGCATTCTGTAGCTAAAATAAACTTTAGTTTAAAAACTTAAATATTTTAGTGACAAAAAGAACTACCGTCGTAAGTACCGTCGCAAACCTCAAACGTCAAATCTATCTTTGCGCCAAACATCTCAACAGAATTAATTTCTGTTGTTGATTCCATCGCCATCGCGCGACAGACATATAGGGCGTCGCATTTTCTGTCGCCAATGTGTCAACATATTTGCGATGGAATTGATTCTGTCATCGCATTCTGTAGCGAAAATAAACTTTACTAAAAAAATTAAATATTTTAGTGATGGAAAGAATGATCGTCGTAAGTTCCGCCGCCAACTTCAAACGTCAAATCTACCGTTGCGCCAAACATCGCAAGAGAATTACTTTTCGTTGCCGATTCCATCGCCATAGCGCGACAGACATATAGGGCGTCGCTTTTTCTGTCGCCAACGTGTCAACATATTTGCGACAGAATTGATTCCGTCGTCTTATTCTGTAGCAAAAATAAACTTTACTTCAAAGTTTATATATTTTCGTGACGGAAAAAATTCCCGTCGCAAATTTCGTCGTCAGCCTCCGTCGTCAATCCCTTGTTGCGGGAATATTTTCCACTTTGCGCTAATTCTCGCAACGGAATTTATTTTTGTCACCTATTCTGTCGCAAAACCGCGACGGAACCATCGGTTGTTGCCTTTTTCGTCGCTATTGTGGTGACAGAACTTAATTCTGTCGCAATATCTGTCACCAAAATGTGGGCGCCAAAATTTACCAGGGTTTTTCCTTACTTTGCGCCAAAAAACGCTACGGAATTGGATTCTGTCACCATTTCCGACGCAAGATCGCGACGGAACACGTTTCGTCGCAAAAACCGTCACGAATTGACAACGGATTACGTTCCGTCGCGATATTTCCATTGCGATTCATGATTTTTCTTGTAGTGAATCAAGAACTGCCATTGAAGCTTCCGAACAATCGGACGTTCACAAGACCGGAGCCTCTACCGTTTGTGTTGTCCGCGTCGTTCTCGGTGTTCCGTCTTTCGCGGTATTGTTGTGGTGTTCGCATCCTGAGTCTGTAGTGCTGCTATTCACGGCTTTTATTTGGGGATGGAAACAAACATAACGTATAACATACATACATACATAATATAATAATAATAATAATAATAATAATAATAATAATAATAAAACACAAACTTTAATTTAACAATGCTTATTAAAATAAGAGAAAATACAAAATTAAGTAAATATTTTCTTACTAATTCTAACAAAGTTTATTAAAAATAATAACATAAATATTGTTCATCAAATCTCCCCACACTTATTTATTTGTTTGTCCTCAAGCAAAGACATTATTAGAAAGAAAAGAAAAGATTAAAGAAAAAGAAATCAAGTATTACACTGAGCTTTACCCAAATAGCCTTTCAAATTTATTTGTCTCATCAATGCAAAATCAGTGTCAACTCAAAGAATGTACAAAACATTTGACTAGAACTTAAAAACTTTAGCAACTTCCATTGGCGCCCGCGGTGGATATGTTTCTGACCGGAACTTCCATTGGCAGCCGGGAGTTGATTTGCAGCGACAAAAGTAATTCCTGAGAAGAGTCCAGTGTGCGAAATTCCTCCGGCAGCGGATCGGATTGTTAATTTCCTGGGAGGTGACGATTTTTCTTCTGGTGGCAGCATTAAAATTATGGCAGCTTATTCTCCTGGTTTTTCCTTTCCTTTTCATCAATTCCTAACAATTCTCTTTGTTTAATTCCCCAATTGCCAAATTGTGAAGTGTATCAATACTGCTACGTAGAGAGAGCCAAATTTCTAAGATTTATTACATTTGATGGTTGATATTAAAATGCTTTAATTCATAATTCTCTTTGCATTAGTTTTTCAATTTCTAAATTCTAAGCACTGTTTTAATATTCCATTTCCCAAATACTTAGCTTCGTCGTTTCTTAGATTTATTTGCAATCTTATTTTCCTAGTTTTTAATTGTATGTCTTTTCTTGGTTTTTTTACATAGCATTTGGTTTAGTTTTTATTATTGATATTAAGTTTATTGCACTTTGAGTACTTTAGAATATTTCATTCAATTATTTCTTTTTTAAGTTTAGTAATTAAATTGCATACTATCAATTCTCTGTGGGATCGACCTTTGCCTTTGCACATTACTACTACAATTGACTCGTGCACTTGCAAGGACACATAACAAAATTGTCCATCAATTTTTGGCGCCGTTGCCCAGTTATTTGTTTACTGTGCAATTTAATTTTCTATTCTTTATCTTTCCTTAATTGCTTGATTTTTCCGTCTCCCTTCATGATTGTCATCTTTTTCATATTTAATCTTGCTATTTATTTAATTTATTAGTCCATTCATATTTAATCTTGCTATTTATTTAATTTATTAGTCCATTTAAAAACTGCTTTATATTTGTTTTGCTTTCCCTATTCCCTTTATTTATTTATTTTCCCCCATTTCTTAATACTGCATGTTTTTTTTCCCAATCTCTTTATTTTTCAATTTTTTCTTTTCCTCAATTTAATCTTGCTCATTTATTTAATTCATTAATCCATTCTACTTTCTCAAAATTCTTTTTCGTTCTTAATCACACAAATATTTGAAGAATTTTACATTTTAATATGTATTCTTTTTTGTCAAACCAAAATAATCCTTTTAATAATGATTTTGGACATGTCAGTCTAATGAATGATTTTAATCAAAGGCATGTGCAAGACTCGTTTTATAATTCTTATAATTCGGGTTGGGAAAATCACCCTAAGCTTTATTGGGGTAATAATCAAAATGATTTTCGATCAAACCATTTTAATTTTTCTTGGGATGATAATCAACATGATTATCAATCAAGTCATCCTAATTTTTGGGATAATAATCAAAATGATTTTCAAGCAAATCATCCCAATTTTTATTCTGATTATTATCAAAATAAATTTCAATCAGTTGAGTCACCCGAACCTAAAAAACCATCTTTGGAAGATACCTTGCAGGATTATATACAGACCTTCAATAGGCGGCAAGAAGCTTATGAGCAACGGATGCAACAAGAAGCTTATGAGCACCAAATGCAACAAGAAGAAGATGAACAACGGTTCCAAGAAAATGAGGCTTGCTTTAAAAGAATAGAAGCACATTTAGAGCAAATTGCTGAATTTGTGCAAGGGCATGTGTCAGGTAAGTTACCTAGTCACCTGAAGAAGATCTTAATGATGAAAACAAGTTAAAAGATAATATCACTTCTAAACAAACTGAAATAATTGAAAAATTACATAATGATGTTGATATTATTGTTGAAAATGATGAGCCTCAATTGCATAAATCTAATAATCCTTATGTGTCTCCTAAACTTTATGTGCCCCCAATCCTTGTTGATGAAAGCTTTGAAAACACCCCTGTACAAAATGAAGATTTTGAGGAAGAGGAGCCATATGTACCACCCAAGCCTAATTTGCCCGCATTTTCTTATCCAAATATGCTCAAAAGTTGTGTGTCTGAAACGGTAGGTACAGAGCTACAGAAAGAATTGCCCCAAATCCCCATTGATATTCAAGCAGGCAAATTAACCAACAATGTGCTTAATGAAACTGCTGAGGTTCCCATTCTTACATTTATGAATCTGTCTGATGGATCTAATCAAGTTTTTGCAGTTAAGAGGTTGAATTTTTATGAGGATGGTAAGTTGGAGTTCGATAAACTCCAAAAAGAAAATCTTTTGAATGGCGTTGATAAATCAGTTTCTTTTTGTTATTCTAAAATTGCAGGGCTCAATGAGAATTTTACAAATAAAAAATCTAATAAGGGATGACTCTCTTTGTCTTCTTTTCTTTCTTCTTCTCACAACATTGGGGAGAATGTTGAAAATAAGTGTGGGGAAGGGAGTTGGCCTAAAAATCACAAAAAAATGAAAATTTTCAGAATTTTTAATTTTCTAATGTTCATTTTGTTAAACCTTTTTATTTTAAAATTCTAGCATTAGTTGAGCTTTACCCTTATGAGTCTTTTAAATATCCGTTGATAGAAATGATGCATGTTTTTGTCAACTCTTAGTGTGTATATTGCTTTTGACTAGTTGTTAATTTCTTTAATTTTATATCTTTGTCAAAAAAAAAAAAAAAAAAAAACTAAAAAAATCAAATATAGACAAAAACAAAAAAAAAAAAAAATCATAAATAGAATTTGAAAATCACAAATACCCTTATATGTTTTATGCATTTTCTTGGATAGTTTATATGTTGGTTTCACTTTATATTACCTTTTTCAAATTCTTTAACAATTCTTGAGTGCTATAAATTGTGGTGTAGTGTGTTGGTTCAAGGATCATCTTTATGGCAATAAGTGAAGTTAAAAAAAATTATTTAAAAAAAATAATAAATGAGAGTGTTTTATTTATTTATTTATTTATTTTGTTTGCAATAAATAAGAGATATATACTCCGCTGAATCAGCCACCTATACACATGTATAATAAATAAATCAATAAGTGTTGTGGTCTGGTTTATGAGTACACACAAAATTGAAAACCCAAACAAGTCTGGCGTAAAATGGCGAGGTTTTTGGGGAAATTCTCTTTAGAAAAAGTCAAAATAGAAATATAATGAGTGAACTTTGGAAGAAACGAGCAATTGCATTTCAATTTTAATAAATGCCTTGATCCATATTTCCTTCATGTTTTGCACCTGCACAGTGATAGAATATTTCTAAATTTGGTTTAGGTTGAATTTGGTGAAATTTTCATATTTGTTTATTGAGATTTTGTATAGCTCATATAAGGGGTGTCAGCACACGAACACAAGTTTTATTTTTATTTTAGTTGTTAAAGTTTTTAATTTCTAGTGAAATGTTTTATACATTCTTTGAGTTGGCACTAACTTTGCATTGATGGTAATAAATTTGAAAGTCTATTTGGGTAAAGCTCGATCTAACACTTGATTTTATTTTAATCTCTTTTCTTTTTAATAATGTCTTTGCTTGAGGACAAGCAATTAAGTAAGTGTGGGGAAATTTGATAAACATTATTTTTATTGTAGTTTTTAATAATCTTTTTATAATTAATTTGCAAAAGTTAATTAATTTTATATCTAATTTTATTTATTATTGCTATAAGTAGTTTTCATGAATATTGTTAATTTTTAGAGTTGTTTTTGTTATTAAGTTGATTTTGTTAATAAATTTGTTAGTCCAATAATTTCCTAACCCAATTTAATAAGTTTATTATTATTATTATTATTATTATTATTATTATTATTATTATTATTATTATTATTATTATTATTATTATTATTATTATTATTGTTGTTGTTGTTGTTGTTGTTGTTGTTGTTGTTGTTGGTCCCGAAAGGGTGGCGAGAAGTCTAGAGGGGGGTGAATAGACTTCTCTAACTTTTTCAAACTTTCTTCGAAAACACACAAGGCAAATAACACTTTGGTAATTTCAACTCTAAGTAACAAGCATTAACAAGATAAACAACTTAGAGTGTGCAGCGGAATAAGTAGCGGTAAAGTGTTATGCTTAATAGTGCGGTGCTCAAAGAGAGATTTTAAACATGCAACACGTTAGAAACACTTGATATGGTTCAAGGATGATGTACGTAAAGTTTGGCTTGCATGCAAACGTGGGAACTATCAAACCCAGACAGATAAAGATATGCGATAAATCGTAATCGGGTTAGTTCGTAGTTAGAATAAGCATGCACAAAATATATGACCAGTATGGTAAATAGAGAGAGAGATTTATAGTGGTTCAGAGGTGATGTAATCCTTCTAGTCCACTCTTCTCCTTTCACTTCAAGGAGGAAATTCACTATTCTTCGATCACCCAGATAAAATAGTGAATAAGTGTCCACCGACACTTCTCCGAGTGCTTCGCAGAAAGCTACACTCCTCCAAGGTTTTTCGCAAGCTCCTCTTGTTACTCCGCCTTCCCGAGTACTTCGCACCAAGCTGTACTCCAACACCACGAGAACTACGCACAAAGCTACGTCCTCACAGGGTTTTCACAAGCTCCTCTTGTTACTCCGCCTTTCACCACGAGTGCTACGCACAAAGCTACACTCTCACAGGGTTTTCACAAGCTCCTCTTGTTACTCTGCCCTTCACCACGAGTGCTACGCACAAAGCTACACTCAACCAAGGTTTTTCACTCTCTCTAGTTACTCCGCCCTCTTTCTACACTCAGTAAAGAAATCTACAAATAGATAAAATTTTTCTCTCACTCAGACTTGAATGTAATTCTAAGAAGCTTTGTTTCCCCCTTTTTTGGCTAATTGAAAAATAGCTTGTATCTTTTGCTTGTATGTCTTAGTCGTTGTTCAAGTTGTTCAACTGCTTTGTTTGTCTTCAAGTCTGCTTGGGCAATTTATAGCCAATGAAAGCTATTTGCCCGTTGATCAACTTTCGATCTCGATCGTCCATTTTGAATTGTAGTTGATCAAAAGATATTGTCAACTTGATCTGCAATATTAGGTAGATGTCATTTCTCCTTTTGTCAGATGATTTGAATAATTTGCCCGTTGCCGTGTCTTGAATTTTGTAGCCTCCAAATTTTGAATAAGTTCGGCGCGGCAAGCTTGATATTTCTTGTCCTTCATAAATGCTCTGACATGTCAAGTTGATCAAATAATTTATCTGCTGATTCTTGCTTGAGTATAAAACAATTTCTCCGCGAATCAGCCTTCTTCGAGCGTCTCTGGTTCCACCATAAAAACTTGATGTTCAGATGAAAATATATCAGATATTTTCTCCTTCATGATCCTTGTAAAATAATATACTGGAACCTCTGTAAAAACTTCATAGTTGTTCATGGTGAGATGCTCTGTTTCGATTTTAAGCTTGGTCCACCATACTTGGTGTGTTTCTCCATCTGGTGCATGGTTCTTGTGAGACTTGTACATTCACTTGGGTTAGTCTCCAATTTACTTAGTCTCCCAAGCTAGTCTCCATGTTAGCTAGTCTCCAAGCTTAGCTAGTCTCCCATTTAGCTAGTCTCCCATTTAGCTAGTCTCCTTGTTAGCTAGTCTCCAGGCTAGTCTCCAAGCTTAGCTAGTCTCCTTGCTTAGCTAATCTCCCGGCTAGTCTCCTTTTTAGCTTGAATTTTTCTTCCCCCTAAATTTTGTATTCTCATTTTATACGTGTTACAAAATTAATTCTAAGTCCAAATTAAAATCTTGTGACATACGAACACTAAATAAATTAACTAAGACACATTAGTATGGTACGAAAAATTGTCATGCATTTTCAACCCATTTTAGCTTAGCATAGATATGATATCAAGGAGTAATGTGCTAGCTAAAATATATTATACACCAAAAATTGAGTTTGTCAATCAAATTTGTTACCTCCCTTTCAACTTGGCATTGATGAATTCTCTCAACTTCTTGAAGTCCTTCTCTAGTCCTTTATGTTGATAGGGTGCGGTCACTTGTCCGGTGATGTAGTTGCCATAAGCTTCTCTTATATTGTCTCCTTTCAACACTCCAGCTTCGTGCCAAAAGATGCACTCATCAAGTGTTCGGCCATCGCTCATTTGCTCACTTCGGTGTCCGAACTCCGTTTGAAGCTCTTGCAATTTTTGTATCCTCGTGGCAATTGGCTTCGACATAGGTGGCATTGGTGCAATCGGCGTAGGTGGCAACACACCATGAGAAGTTGAACTCGAGCTAGGACTAGTACCTCTAAGATAGTCCATCATGCTTCCTCGGCTTTGACCTCTTGGTGATGACGTCGGTCGAACAAGTTCAACTAGTGGTCCTCTTGGAGCTCTCGGCTGTGTAAAGGCATAAGCTTGTGGCACAAAATGACGTGCTAATCCTTCCCCCTTTTCGGCAGCATGCACGAATCTTTGAAAGCTTTTGGTGGAAGAATTTTGCTTGTCACGAACTCCCTCAAGTAGGTCCATGTTGATACGTGATTGTTGAAGTAATCCTTGCACTTGTTGTTCCAAAAGTTTGAGCCTTGAAGTAGTCTCGGACCCATGTTTTCTCATTTCATTGAACAACTTCATTACATCATTCTTCAACTCATTCTTTGCCGTGTCAATTTCGTTCTTCAATAGGCCTTGCCTATTAAACAATTGTAGAGCACGGTCCACCATCTCCTTGTGATAACCATCAAGCTTGGTATCCATTGCATCCATTTTAGTGTTCAATTTACCCGTAGATTCTTGTAAAACAGCCTTAACATCCCCAACAATTTCTTCCCTTAAGGCTTGAGCATTGAGCATTGGTTCACTTTGTACGGGTGGTGTTGGAATCGGCAATGGGTGTGCAAAATCATCTTGCGGTGTGGTGATCATTGTGTCAACAAGATTACGTTCGGATTCCTCGGTGTTGTAACAAAGTAACAATGTAGAACGGTCTCTTGTTGATCTCGATCATAGAACTCATAAAAAGATGGCAAAGTAGGCAAGTTCCTTGTCTCATCCAAGTTTAAAGAAATCCCTTGACTTGGTGCGTTCCCATCCTCATGAATAGACCCCGTAACCTCCGTTGCGGGATGTGGAAAACAAGACTCATAACTCAAATTCTCATCCCCAACAGTAGCAGGATACGGATCAATCTCCGGCAAGCTTCCATCATCATTTCGTACCAAAGATCCCTCTCCGGGTCCTCTTCGCCTATCCTCCAAAGAATTAATGGTTGCCCGGCGAATATCATTTGGATCAAATTCACCTATGGGCACCTCGGATGTGGCTTCAACTATAGCACCTTTTTCGGTCCTCTTCCTCTTAGCAAGCTTTGTCAAAAAGCATGAATTAATCACCGAAAGTCAAGTAGCTCTAGCAAGGTCACGTGAACCTAACCAACTCAACACTAGTTCTTCCCGCTCCAAGGTATTTGGCCCAATTGTTTCGGCCAACATGTTGTGGTCTCCTAATCTCCAAACTCTCCATTCAAGTGCACGTTTATACTCCTCCAAAAGTGCACTATCCGCCCCAATTGTTGATATCTCATTATCACTTCCAACTTCAACTAAGTCATTCACAACAACATCAACTTCCACTCTATTTTCCTCAACAAACCCGTGACTTTCAAGAACAATTGGATTCGGGTTTTGAATGGTTAAGGGTCTTGAGATTGGGTGGCTTGATTGTTCTTCGTTGGATCGGACGGCATGGGTGTTTGATCCTTCATGGCTTGGTTCTCGGATAAACTGTTTAAGGTTTTGGAAGGGGTTAGGCTATTTCCTTTTTCGGGTGGGTTTTGGTAGGCTTGTGGGTAAGGTGAGATTTTTTGGTTCATTTGAGTTGGGTGGCCGAAAGAGATAGCTATGCTTTGTAATATGTTTGGCTTTAGAAAGGGTAACATTCTTAGTCCTCAAAATTTCACCAATCGCAAACCCGTAACCAATCTCCTGTTGAAACCATCCGTCTACCAAAGGTTTCGCCTTCTTCAATGACTCACACAACCTCCCAAACATAAAAGCACCCCAATCCACACAAACATTGTTCAAGATAATATCCATAATCAACAATTTATCCCCCGACAACTTGTCACGGCAATGATACCGAGACTCTACACATTTATGCACAATATCCAACAATAACCCGTAGTCCTTCTTTAAATCCTTTTTGTTTCCATTAATCCTCGGATTTAGCGGTGCGTTTGCATCGCGAATCACGGCCCAAATGGCATTAACATCATGCACATAATTTTCAACTCTTAAACTCGTTTCAACAAGAATAAACATTCTCCAAAAATCATCGAGTTTTATTTCTACATCAACTCCTTTGATCATAGAAATAATTGAGCCATTTTCTATTCTAGCATGCATGTAAACTTCGGTCACCTCATCTTTATAAAATCCAACATATCTAAAGGTGCAAAAATTTAACAACCCACAAGATTCGAGAGAGTTGATAATTTTTACCCCAATAGATTTGTCCTCCACTTGCTTGTTGAAATCGGCAACGTCCAATATCATTCCACTTAGCACACGGCTTGATCTCCTTGGACCTCCGGTGATGTTTTCCTCCATCTCCACTTGATTGACCTCCATAGAGTAGAAATTGAGTCTTGGAATTTTGGGTGAAATTTGGACTATTTCGGCGGTGAAGTCCGAAAATGGGTAGAGGGAATGGGTATTTGGATTGAGTGGATTTTTGGGTGAGATTTTGGGTTTGGATGATAGATTTTTGTGTGTAGAAGAGTTTTACGTAGAAGATTTAGGGTGGGTGTCTAAGCATTGGGTGATTTTGGCTTTCTTCTTGTTCGATTTTTCCGGCCGACGAGAGAGAAGGAAGAAGAAGACTTGTATTCTTTTTGGGTCTCCACTTCTACCCGTTAGAATTGAGGGAGAATAAGTGTGAAATGACTCCTTTGCCCTCTAGTGGGTAGAGAGAGAGTATTGATCTCCTTGGGGATAAATTCGACCTTCCACATGATTTAAATTTGCCAGCTCAGATTTATATACTCCATTTGTGAGTACATGGCGCCAAAAATTGTGCTTCAAATAACCGCCAACCTGGAGCAAATCAGATAAAAAAAAATCTCGAAAATAATCTGTTAGACCAATAAATATTTTTAAGATAAATATTATCATCTCGATTTCATATTCCAGTAAAGCTGATATTTTCTGAAATAAAATCTGATAAGAAATAAATTGATCAGACAGATACCTAATATCTGAAAAGAAAATTTCAAGTTCCCAAACATTTAAACCTTTTGACTTTTTAAAATTGTGCCTTACTTGTTTGACTTTTGAATCTCCAAATTGGGCAAGTATTCATCAGAAAATCTATTCTTTAACATGCAACCCAAATAGCTATATTCCCCCTAAATATATGCTTTGTCTATAAAATTAACCCAATTGAAAATTTATCCCCCCTTACTAAGCTTAAATTAATTAAACACACTTAGCAAATAAATTACACAAATTAATTATGCTTACACGTGACAAAATAAATAGACATACGTATCATATAAATAAATTACAAACAGAGGTACGCAAATTTCGCAAGATAAAATTATAACACATTTAGGCATACATAAATTTTACAAATACATGTACACAATTAAACATATATCACACGTACATACAAAATTAAATTAAGCACGTAGATCACATAATTCACATGCAACATGCACAGTGCGAATTAAAAATAAAGAGTTTAGAAATTGCTTAGCACATTTCGATCATTCCCATTTCATGCCTTAGAGTTGCAAAACGAGATTCACACAACGGCTTTGTGAGAATGTCGGCAATTTGATTCTCCATAGGAACATGATCGATTTTCAAATCTTTCTTTTCGACGTGGTCTCGAATAAAATGGCGTCGAACATCAATATGCTTCGTTCGCGAATGAAGCACCGGATTTTGGGTTATGGCGATTGCACTTGTATTATCGCATAAAATGCTAACATTTTCGCACTTAATCCCATAGTCCAGTAATTGTTGCTTCATCCACAAGATTTGTGCACAACAACTCCCAGCTGCAATATATTCGGCTTCGGCAGTGCTTGTAGCTATGGAGTTTTGCTTTTTGCTGAACCAAGAGACCAATCTTCCCCCTAAGAACTGACATGTCCCTGAGGTACTTTTTCGGTCTATTTTACAACCTGTAAAATCTGCATCTGAATAACCAGTTAGTGTAAAATCTCCTTCTTTGGGATACCATAATCCCACATTGATTGTTCCTTTGAGATATCGAATTATCTTCTTGGGTGCAATCATATGACTTTCTTTGGGCTTTGATTGGAATCTTGCACATACGCCAACTGAGTAGGATATGTCCGGTCTGCTTGCGGTTAAGTATAGTAACGATCCAATCATCCCTCGATACATCGTTTGATCGACGTCTTTTCCTTCATCATCTTTATCCAATTTTTGAGATGTACTCAATGGGAATTTTGACTGAGGATTTTCCATCTATGCCAAATTTCTTGATAAGATCTTTTGTGTACTTGGCTTGATTTATGAAAATTCCTTCTTCAAGTTGCTTGACTTGTAGTCCCAAAAAGTAATTTAATTCTCCCATCATACTCATCTCGAACCTGTTCTGCATGAGCTTAGAAAATTTCTCACATAAAGATTTATCAGTACTTCCAAAAATAATATCATCAACATAAATTTGTACTAATAAAATGTGATTATTTTCTTGAATTCTAAAGAGGGTTTTATCGACTAGACCTTTGGTGAATCCACAACTAATTAAGAACATCGACAAGGTGTCGTACCAAGCTCGCGGAGCTTGTTTTAACCCATACAATGCCTTCTTTAATTTGTAGACTTGATCACCAATGTCTTTTACCTCAAAACCGGGTGGTTGTTCGATGTAAACTTCTTCTTCAAGTAAGCCATTAAGAAATGCGCTCTTTACGTCCATTTGATAAACAATGAAATTCTTGTGCGCTGCATATGCTAGGAATATCTGGATTGCTTCGAGCCGTGCGACGGGGGCGAATGTCTCATCAAAATCAATCCCTTCTTCTTGTGAATACCCCTTCGCAACTAATCTTGCTTTATTCCTAACAATGACGCCGTCTTCGTTTACTTTGTTCCTAAAGACCCATTTAGTGCCAATTACATTTTGGTGCGTTGGTCTTGGAACAAGTTTCCATACGTCGTTGCGCTTGAATTGATCTAATTCCTCTTGCATGGCATCTATCCAACTTGGATCGGCTAAAGCTTCATCAATTTCTTTTGGCTCTAGTTGTGATAGAAAACATGAGAACATTGCATCTTGTTGTAGGTTCCTAGTAGATGATCGCGTCTTTACTCCGTCCCTCGGATCTCCAATGACTAAGTCATGTGTGTGACTTCTTAGCCATTTTCGATTCGGTTGAAAACTTGTTGGATTCTCAGAGTTTCCTTCTTGTTGCAAAGTCACTTGGTGCGAATCCATTTGTTGTGAATTGTTGACGGGTACAGCTTCTTGTTCATCTACTGGAATTTCTTCTTCTTGAATTCTGGGTGCAATTTCGGTTGTAGGTGTACGTGATATTTCGGGTATCACATTGGATATTGCCTCAATTTGGTGAACACCCATATCACTTGATTCTTCTACTTCTTGCAACATATTATCTTCGAAAATGTCATTAGAATTATTCAAATCACGATTACCTTCACTATTTTTGCCATTATTGTCGTGATTTTCGTCGAACACAACGGGAATCGATTCTTCTACCACCATGGTTGATTTGTTGAATATTCTATACGCCTTGCTGGTAGATGAATATCCCAAGAATATTCCTTCGTCCGCTCGCTCGTCAAAAGTCTTTAATTGAGACTTTCCATTAACAAGTACAAAACATTTACAACCAAATGTATGAAAATAGGTGAGATTGGGTTTTCTCCCTTTCCATAATTCATATGGTGTTTTGTTATAAGACTTGTGGATTAGACTGCGATTTTGAGTATAGCCGCCGTGTTAATCGCTTCTGCCCAAAATCTTTTTGGTAATCCGGCGGCTGATATCATGACTCGTGCGGCTTCCTTGAGTGTTCGATTTCTTCTTTCAGCTACACCATTTTGTTGCGGCGTTCGTGCGACAGATAATTGATGTAAAATTCCTTGTGAATTGCAATAAGATTGAATCACTCTGTTCACGAACTCTGTTCCTCGATCGGTTCGTATTGTTGCAATCTTCATGTCCTTTTCGACTTGTAGTAGCTTTAATAGCTCTGGCAGCTTTGATAAGACTTCATCCTTTTTCTTGATGAATATTGTCCAAGTGTACCTGGAAAAATCATCAACAACAACCAAAGTGTATTTCTTACCACTTATACTTACTGGGTCTACTGGACCAAATAAATCCATGTGCAGTAGACTTAAGGGTCTTGATGTTGACTCTTGAGCTTTGACTTTGAATGATGCTTTGATTTGTTTTCCTTTCTGGCATGCATCACAAATTTGATTTTTCTTGAACACAATGTTGGGTAGTCCTTCGACTAGATTATTTCTTGCAAGCTTGTTGATGGTTTTGAAATTCAAATGATTTAGCCTTCTGTGCCATTCCCAACTGGCTTCATTCGAATTATTTGCCATCAAGCATACAGAATCTTTTGTTGTGCTCCAATCTACAACATACATGTTTTTCTTTCTTGATCCGGCGAGTACGACTTCTTTCGTAGATTCGTCTTTGACTTGACATTTGCCTTTGTAAAATTCTACGAGATATCCTTTGTCGCAAAATTGACTTGTACTAAACAAGTTGAATTTTAATCCTTCGACATAAGATACATCATCAATTCGTAGACCATTTTTCACAATTGCGCCGGTTCCTTTTGTCATTCCATATCGATGGTTTCCACCAAACACTACTTTTGCTCCTTCGATGCTTTTGACTCAACTGGACTAGCTTTATTGCTGGTCATGTGTCGAGAACAACCGCTATCGAAATACCAAACTTCCTGCAAAAAAGATTAATTACTTTTAGGTACCCATACTTGTTTGGGTCCTTTTATGTTAGTAATTTTTGGCATCCAAATCCACCTAGATCCCACTGATCCAAGAGTAGGTGATTTGTAACCATTAAAGACTCTATAATCATAACACACTTGCGAATAATGCTTTGGTGCGGGTTGGGAAGCAGATAGTTGCTTGATCCTATGAAAAAGAGCAAATCTGGACTTGGTCCATGGTTTGTCTTCACGCAACCAATCTTGTTCTGAGGGATATAATCTCCCAGCCCCAATTCTCGGAATTCTTCCCATATTCCTATGAGGATTTGTTGCACGAGACTCGTGGCTCTCTTTTGAGATACAAATTTTTGCCTTTTAAAATTTTGTTGCCTATCCGAGAAATTAATTTTTGGATTCGGCCTTGCAACATTTTTCTGGGCATTTATTTGATTACCAACTCCTTGTCTCATTGTGCTATACTGACCTTTCACAAATTTTACCACTGGAACTTTATTAATTAAAGTAGTAGTAGAATTAGTCAGTTTCACAGGGGTTTGAGAACATGATGGATCGTAGCCTAGTCCGGCTTTATCTCCAGCGGGTTTTTGCATGTTTACCATTTTATCCATTATTTTGGATGAATTTGTAAATGATGCGATTACTTCTCGAAGGTTATGTTCTCGAACCTCTCTAGCTTTGCACTCTTCTTGAAGTCGAACATTTTCGGCTTTCAAATTACTCATTTCATTTAGAGCATTTTGCAATTTTTGTGACATTTCTTCCTTTTCAAGAATTAACGTATTATTGTGCTCTTTGATTTGAGTATGAGTGGCCATGACTTTTTGACAATCTTCCATAAGACTTTGAAAAGATTCTTGAGTCTGGAAAGAAGTGCCAACTGAACTGAAAGAACTAAAAGAGCTAGAAGATACCTCTTCGTCGATTTCACGCGCCATATAGCATTCTTCATGTTCGAATGTTTTGCCCACTAGGCATAGTAGCGCCGTATCTTCTTGTGATGAATCACTCTCGTCGCTAGATGATTCTTCGGATTCACTTGCTTCTAACGGATCGCTTATTAGTGCCTTCCGTTTGCCCTTTTTGAATTTCTTATCTTTGGATTTGTATTCCACCTATGGAGAAGTATTTAAATTTTTGTCCGCCTTGGGATGTGGACATTCGGCCATAAAATGTCCAGGCTTTCTACAATTGTAACACACGTTTGTGTTATCTTCGACCGGTTCCCTTCTTGATCTTCTATTTTCTAGAAAGAAATTTCCTTGTGGTGATCCTTTGTTCTTTCGCATGAACTTCTTGAATTTCCTAACAAATAAGGAAAATTGTTCGTCAGTTAAAAAATCATTATTTCCTACTGACCTTGATGTTGAGGGTTGTTCGGCCATCAATGCGGATGTTCGTTCATCACGTTCTTCCTCGACTCGTGTCTTCATTTCGAACTCATACGCCTTAAGATCACTAAAGAGTTTATCCGTAGATAATGTCCTTAGATCTCTATGATCGCGCATTGCGGTCACCTTCATATCCCAATTTGTAGGTAGTCCGCGTAACAATTTGAGCGATATTTCCTTCTGGGTAATGGTCTTTCCTAGATCCGTGATTTCTCCAAGAATTTTGATCAATTGAGCTTCCATGTCGGTGATGCTTTCGTTCGGTAGCATTTTGAAATCTTCGAACCTCTTCATGGCAATGGTTAGTTTGTTATCCTTTTCTTGTTCATCGCCTTCACCGATTCCGATAAGTGTATCCCATATTTCTTTTGTTGTGGTGCACTTTCGAATCTTTGGGAATATGGTGTCATCGACCGCTTTGAACAAAATATCTTTGGCAATGTTGTCCAAATTATTTCGCCCTCTATATTCCTTTGTCCACTCCATTTTTGGCTTTGGAATATATCGTGGAGTATTTGGAGTTAGTGCGGCGGCAGTGTTAACTTCCATAATTTGGATAGGACCATTTGTGATGACTTCCCACATTTCGTCATTTAAAGCAGATAAGTGCACCTGCATACGTATTTTCCAATCATCAAATTTATCAAGTGAGAAAAGCAAATTTTGTGCAAGAGCCATATCTCTCTTCATCTTGAAGTTTCGAGATCTATCTAGTAGTCAAGAAATGACTCAAATAGACAACCGCTCTGATACCACTTGTTGGTCCCGAAAGGGTGGCGAGAAGTCTAGAGCCGGGGGGGGGGGGGAGGGTGAATAGACTTCTCTAACTTTTTCAAACGTTCTTCGAAAACACACAAGGCAAATAACACTTTGGTAATTTCAACTCTAAGTAACAAGCATTAACAAGATAAACAACTTAGAGTGTGCAGCGGAATAAGTAGCGGTAAAGTGTTATGCTTAATAGTGCGGTGCTCAAAGAGAGATTTTAAACATGCAACACGTTAGAAACACTTGATATGGTTCAAGGATGATGTACGTAAAGTTTGGCTTGCATGCAAACGTGGGAACTATCAAACCCAGACAGATAAAGAAATGCGATAAATCGTAATCGGGTTAGTTCGCAGTTAGAATAAGCATGCACAAAATATATGACCAGTATGTAAATAGAGAGAGAGATTTATAGTGGTTCAGAGGTGGTGTAATCCTCCTAGTCCACTCTTCTCCTTTCACTTCAAGGAGGAAATTCACTATTCTTCGATCACCCAGATACAATAGTGAATAAGTGTCCACCGACACTTCTCCGAGTGCTTCGCACAAAGCTACACTCCTCCAAGGTTTTTCGCAAGCTCCTCTTGTTACTCCGCCTTCCCGAGTACTTCGCACCAAGCTGTACTCCTACACCACGAGAACTATGCACAAAGCTACGTCCTCACAGGGTTTTCACAAGCTCCTCTTGTTACTCCGCCTTTCACCACGAGTGCTACGCACAAAGCTACACTCTCACAGGGTTTTCACAAGCTCCTCTTGTTACTCTTCCCTTCACCACGAGTGCTACGCACAAAGCTACACTCAACCAAGGTTTTTCACTCTCTCTAGTTACTCCGCCCTCTTTCTACAATCAGTAGAGAAATCTACAAATAGATAAAATTTTTCTCTCACTCATACTTGAATGTAATTCTATGAAGCTTTGTTTACCCCTTTTTCGGCTAATTGAAAAATAGCTTGTATCTTTTGCTTGTATGTCTTAGCCGTTGTTCAAGTTGTTCAACTGCTCTGTTTGTCTTCAAGTCTGCTTGGGCAATTTATAGCTAATGAAAGCTATTTGCCCGTTGATCAACTTTCGATCTCGATCGTCCATTTTGAATTGTAGTTGATCAAAAGATATTGTCAACTTGATCTGCAATATTAGGTAGATGTTATTTCTCCTTTTGTCAGATGATTTGAATAATTTGCCCGTTGCCGTGTCTTGAATTTTGTAGCCTCCAAAATTTGAATAAGTTCAGCGCGGAAAGCTTGATATTTCTTGTCCTTCATAAATGCTCTGACATGTCAAGTTGATCAAATAATTTATCTGCTGATTCTTGCTTGAGTATAAAACAATTTCTCCGCGAATCAGCCTTCTTCGAGCGTCTCTGGTTCCACCGTAAAAACTTGATGTTCAGATGAAAATATATCAGATATTTTCTCCTTCATGATCCTTGTAAATAATATACTGGAACCTCTGTAAAAACTTCATAGTTGTTCATGGTGAGATGCTCTGTTTCGATTTTAAGCTTGGTCCACCATACTTGGTGTGTTTCTCCATCTGGTGCATGGTTCTTGTGAGACTTGTACATTCACTTGGGTTAGTCTCCATGTTAGCTAGTCTCCCATACGGTTTGGGCTTGTCTCTCATACGGTGGAGAGTTAGTCTCCCATACGGTGGAGCTAGTCTCCCAAATGCTTCACTTAAGATTCGAACTTAGTATCACTTGGCATAGCTCACACACGTTTCTTCCAACTCCTTTAGCATGGTTCTTGGTGACTTATTCGCATCATAATTGTGTTAAGCTATAATCCCGCTTAACTTCTTCAAATAAATTATGATCTTCCAGACTTGTATATGGGTTGCATGATATGGGTGCACCATACTCCGTAGACTTAAACTGACTCAAATAGAACAAAAATGGGGACTACTTGATTTTTCAAAAATACATTCGGCTCATCAAAATTTACAATATATTCCTAACAATTATTATTATTATTATTATTATTATTATTATTATTATTATTATTATTATTATTATTATTATTATTATTATTGTTATTATTATTGTTATTATTATTATTATTATTATTATTATTATTATTATTATTATTATTATTATTATCAGTTAATCATAGGAACTAACCGAACGAAAAAGGAGATCGCAAACTCAGCATCTTCTTCGGCCATTGACGAAGCTGCGATCCAGTAGAATCAACTCTGTGGTTGTCCCTAATTTCTGCGGTTATTTCTCCGACGAGTGTGGAGAAGCAGTGAGGCTAAATAGTATATAATGAGGGCGATAATGGAGAAGAATCAAGAAAATCACCCCGGACTGTTTTCGGTTCGGCGCCCGCGGTGGCTATGTTTCTGACCGGAACTTCCATTGGCAGCCGGGAGTTGATTTGCAGCGACAAAAGTAATTCCTGAGAAGAGTCCAGTGTGCGAAATTCCTCCGACAGCGGATCGGATTGTTAATTTCCTGGGAGGTGACGATTTTTCTTTTGGTGGCAGCATTAAAATTGTGGCAGCTTATTCTCCTGGTTTTTCCTTTCCTTTTCATCAATTCCTAACAATTCTCTTTGTTTAATTCCCCAATTGCCAAATTGTGAAGTGTATGAATACTGCTACGTAGAGAGAGCCAAATATCTAAGATTTATTACATTTGATGGTTGATATTAAAATGCTTTAATTCATAATTCTCTTTGCATTAGTTTTTCAATTTCTAAATTGTAAGCACTGTTTTAATATTCCATTACCCAAATACTTAGCTTCGTCGTTTCTTAGATTTATTTGCAATCTTATTTTCCTAGTTTTTAATTGTATGTCTTTTCTTGGTTTTTTTACATAGGATTTGGTTTAGTTTTTATTATTGATACTAAGTTTATTGCACTTTGAGTACTTTAGAACATTTCATTCAATTATTTCTTTTTTAAGTTTAGTAATTAAATTGCATACTATCAATTCTCTGTGGGATCGACCTTTGCCTTTGCACATTACTACTACAATTGACTCGTGCACTTGCGAGGACACATAACAAAATTGTCCATCAGGCCTCATATGGGGGCATTCGAATACTTGAGTGGTAACTATTGTTATAAGAGAATTCTATTAAATCTAGGTGGTCTTCCCACAACCCTTGAAAATCCAGCACACATGCTCTCAACATTTCTTCAATTGTCTGAATGGTCCTCTCTGTCTGTCCGTCCGTGGCGTGGTGGAAAGCGGTGCTAAGGCTCAACTTCGTCCCATGGCCGCTTGTAAAGACTTCCAAAACTGTGATAGGAACCTCGGATCCCGGTCGGAGACGATATCCCGTGGCACACCATGGTACTTCACCACTTGATTAACATAGGCTCGGGCTAACTGAGTCATTGTCCATGTTTCCTTCATTGCTATAAGTCGAGCAATCTTGGTTAACCGATCCACCACTACCCAAATCTTGTCCTTACCATTGCGGGTCACCGGTAAGCCTCCCAAAAAATCCATGGAGATAAGAGTCCCACTTTCCTTGCGGTACCTCCAATGGTAGTACTAAACCCTTAACTCTACAACGCTCCGCCTTGACCTTTTGACAGTTTAGGCATCGACCCACGAATTCCGCTATTTCCTTCTTCATATTGGGCCACCAAAAGAGGTTCTTCACATCCTTTTATAACTTGTCACCCCCGGTGTGTACCGAATAGGGTGTATTATGCCCTTCTTCAAGAATCTGACGCTTCAACCGATCACACGATGCGGGTATACACAGACGGCCCTTGTATCTCAATCCTCCGTCAGAAGATAGCTCAAAAGGTCCTACTCTTCCTTTAACCAAGTCATCCCTCACCCTCATCAAACTAATGTCTTTCAACTGCTTTTTCTTAATTTCTTCCAACAGAGTAGGCACAATCCGTAGGTTGAAAAGACGAAACTCCGACTCCACTTCTCCTTGCTCCACCACTTCCAAGTTCATCCTTTGAAGTTCTTTACAAAGCTCGTCAGCTACCACCCAAATGGAACTGACAACGTGCTTGGACTTCCTGCTTAGGGCGTCAGCCACCACATTTGCTTTCCCTTCATGATATTGAATGTCCAGCTCGTAATATTTGATAAGTTCCAACCAATGTCTTTGGCGCATGTTAAGATCCTTCTGCGTGAATATATACTTGAGACGTTTGTGGTCTATAAAGATCTTGCAACGTACTCCATATAGGTAATGCCTCCAGATCTTCAAGGCGAAGACTACTGCCGCTAACTCCAGGTCGTGAGTCGGGTAATTCTCTTCGTGCACCTTGAGTTGTCTTGAAGTATAGGCAATCACTCTCCCATTCTGCATCAACATGCATCCCAGTCCCTTATTGGATGCATCACTGTATACTTCAAACCCCTCAGTCCCGGATGGTAAAATCAACACAGGTGCGGTAGTGAGCCTTTCCTTTAATTCCTGGAAAGCTGACTTACAAGCTTGGTTCCATTGAAAAGGCACATCTTTCCTTAGCAACTTCGTTAAAGGCTGGGTGACTTTGGCAAAATCCAACACAAATCTTCGGTAGTAACCAGCTAACCCCAAGAAACTCCTTACTTCTGCCACTATCGTCGGCACGACCCACTCTTTTACCGCCCAAATTTTATCCGGATCGACCGAGATACCGTTGTTGTCGATTACGTGTCCCAAGAACGCCACGCCATCCTTCCAAAATTCGCAATTCGAAAGCTTGGCGTACAGTTGCTTTTCCCTTAAAGTCTGAAGTACTGTCCGGAGATGCCCTTCATGTTCTTCTCTATCCCGAGAGTAGACGAGTATGTCATCAATAAACACGACCACAAAGTTGTCAAGGTGAGGTTTGAATACCCAATTCATCAGATCCATGAACACTGCTGGTGTATTAGTCAATCCAAACGGCACCACCGTGAACTCGTAGTGTCTGTAGAGAGTTCTGAATGCAGTCTTAGGTATGTCCTTATCCGCCACCTTCAACTGATGATAGCCTGACCTTAGATCAATCTTGGAAAATACCCATGCACATCTGAGTTGGTCAAACAAGTCGTCGATCCTCGGTAGTGGATATTTGTTCTTGATCGTCACTTGGTTTAACTCACAATAATCAATGCGCAATCTCATACTCCCATCCTTCTTCTTTACTAAAAGCACAGGCGCTCCCCACGGTGATGTACTAGGTCGAATATACCCCTTGTCCAACAACTCTTGTAACTGAACCATCAATTCCTGCATTTCTTTAGGCGCTAAACGGTAAGGAGCCTTCGATATAGGTGCCGTCCTAGGCACAAGGTCTATCGAGAACTCAACTTCTCTATGAGGAGGCATGCCCGGGATTTCCTCGGGAAATACGTCAAGGAACTCACGCACCACCGGTATGGATTGAGACACATCTCCCTTTGCCTTCAGATCCTCGACAGAACACAGATAGGCTTCATGACCCTTCTCAAGGTACTTCTTCATCCTTAACATCGATACCAACTTGACCTCGGACTCCATCGTTGTTCCCCGATAAGACACCCTCTTCCCGCTTGGTCCTCTGAGTACCACCTTCTGCTCACCACAAAGAATCTGAGCTTTGAACTACCCCAGCCAATCCATGCCTAAGAGTACATCTACACCGTCCAGGCCGAACTGGATCAGATTACTGGGGAACTCTTCTCCACCGATGACTATCTTAACGTCTTTGAAGAGGCGGTCGCACGACTTGACATCTCCGGAAACCACCTTCACGTTCAGCTTCACTTCAAGCCATTGGTTGAGCCTAGCTTATTCACGAGCCCTGGCGACACGAACGAGTTAGATGCACCGGAGTCAAACAGGATCACGGCCGGAAGCGACTGCACCATAAAGGTTCCTGTTACCACGTCGCCATCCCCAACCTGAGCTTCGCTAAAGATAAGAGTCTTCTCATGTGACGGCTCTCCAGATGAGTTCTGAACTCCCAAACTTCTAATGGATCTTTGCTCACGAGGCGGTGGTACCGTAGCATCACTGGGGCTTACTCGCGTAGACGTACCACTCCTGATCCACTACTCAATGACGCTGGGAGTGTTGCAAACTCCCACCACCTTGGGTTTCTTAGCCCCCTTGCTAACATCGTCAAGCGATACCGCACGTTGGCCTGGCGGCGCCATAGCAAAGCTTCTACAACAACAATACTGTTACGAAACAAAACAACAAGCAAGCACGCAAACTATAAACAACACACAGCTCACCGCGCGTCCTAAGAGTCCTACGTCCTAATCACTTAGATACTTATGGTCATACGTTGGCTCTGATACCAACTGTAACACCCCCGATTTTCATGCCAATTTAAAGCTTAAATATGCAAGGCAAACTAATCATCATAACATAAAAACGTAAACACAGCGGAAGTCTAAACATAAAATTGAGAAAATCAAGGAGTGGTATGCCACGTTCACTCCAACGTGAACGCACAGGCAAAAACTAAAACCATCAATCTATATGTCTAACATCAGTGGCACACAGGCCAAAAACACCAACTAAACTATTCAGGGAATCTAAACTATCAACGTCTAATGCTCTCGCCATGTACTCAGGACCTGTAAAGCACATAAAGAAAGGGGGCGACGCCCGGTCAACGAATATTGCTGGTAACCCATCAATACGCGTTCAATAGCATATGTATGGATAGTATAATACAAAGTCATTTTCGAAACGGAATACAGTATATATCAGTTCAAAACCGTAAGAGAGAAGTCAACTGCAAAGACACTATTTCACTCTCAAAAGAACAAGGGAATCAACATCCCAAAACAACATCAAGACAAGAACAACAATAGAACAACTCAGCACCACTCAAGATGTAATCTACTGATCGCAAAGCAGAAAACATCAAGGCAAAGACAACAACAATAACAAGTACAACTCGAGGTGAATTCTACTGATCACAAAGTAGAACACCACTCGACATGCACAACAGAAAAGGATAGACATCAACACATTGGCACTTCATGCCACAGTGACACTTCATAATCAAGCATATACAGTTTACTAGCATGTATCTTATGGTCACGTTTTCATAACAACCATAACAATCAAACCATCCCTATCTCATCACATAGCACACTTTGTTGGCGCCACATGACCAATCGCATGCCCATACATGAGGGTCAGCGCATATAGCTCTGACACGGCCCCGCAGCACCCTGCCCCGTATCGCAACACGGAGGGGTCGATCGCAACCGACCGATGAACCGCAGCTCATCATAATGTTTGATCGCAACCAAACAGTGGACCGCAGCCCAAGAGTAGTCATCTGACCGCAGCCAGGAATATGAACCGTAGCTCATGTAAAACGTTTGATCGCAACCAAACGGTGGACCGCAGCCCGAGAGTGTAAATCTGACCGCAGCCAGCTTTTGAACCGCAGCTCAGGAATAACCAATTTGATCGCAACCAAATTGGGGTATCATGCACACATAACACATAGCAAGCACATGCAGCCCACATTAACACATTAGGAACGAGGAGAAAACGTATAATAAAACCTATGCGTGGTCATCCATATACTAGGAATAATCCTAAGGGGTTCATACTTCCTTCACCTAGGCCCACGGGATACCAATTCACTAGCATGCGATATATAAGACTCATTTATCCTACGAATGGTACCCGAAACATCAAACTAGACATAGGCACGATGGACGGAGTCTGTTGGGACACCACGGGGGTCGGGGGAACAACAAACGGGGAAGCCGGGATCCCGAAGTGGGAGAATTTCCAGCGGGTAGCCGGTGGGTGAAGGGTCACCTGCCGGCTGCCCGCCGGCGACGTGATTCCGGGCAGCGGGTGCCCGGCGGGCAGTCGCCTGCCCGCCGGCTGCCCGTTGCCGGCGATGTCCGAACTTGGCCGCGGGTAGGTGGCGGGTACCCTACCCCCCACTGACGCCCCGGGAACCTTTGCGGAACCCGAAACCATGCTTAGACACCTTTAAACGTTATTGACGATAACACGTAGACAGTTAACGGATCCAAAAGCAATAAACATACGACACATACCTATCATGCTTTCTAAACATAATTAACACCCAAACATATGAATTCCCACCCAATATATCAAGAATAACACATACGAGTTTCACGATACATCCTAGGACTCTAATTATATTTAAATCATCAAGAACGTGATTCATCTTTTAACACTAAGAAATAATACGATTTATCAAGAATATCACACAATCATTAGGAATCTAGGTTTATCAAGAATTTCACCCAATCATCAAGAATCTCTTTCCATCATCAAGATTATCAAGATTACCCAAGAAAGCATAACATCAATTATCAAGATCACACCATCAATATCATAAACGAATCATCAATACACAAGAATATAGAGGGATGCCTGGAGGGAGATCATAGCTAAGAAAATAGGTTTTGTTGAGACATGGGTTACCTCTTAGCCTTAATTAATTCCTTGGCTATGAAGGGTCTTTCTTTAAGCTTTCTTCTTTCTTGATTTCTCCTAAGGGGATTCTTGGAACTTCTTGTGTGGTGAGAGATTATTGTGGTGTAAGATTTAGGTGCCTCCTATGATCCTATATATATATATATATATATATATATATATATATATATATATATATATATATATATATATATATATATATATATATATATATATATATATATATATATATATATATATATTCCTAAGAGTCATAATTGGGGTCTAAATACTATGGGCTTGCTAATTCCATTCCTTATAGGACTAAGGACTTGTTTTAGGGATAAGGGTCCGTGGTCCATAGTGGACCATATTAATTAATTAAAGAGAATCCTAATCATAATCTGAATAGTAAAAGGCCTACTTCCTTTATTCCTAATAGATAACTAGGTCTAGGATTCCTAATTAGAATCTGAATAGTAAAAGGTTTACTTTCTTTATTCCTAATAGGCTTAAGACTCTAATTTAGGCAAGGCTCCACGGTTCATGGTGGACCTTATTAATTAATTAAAGGGAAACCTAACCGAATTAAATCATATTTAATTATTATTAACGGGATTAATTAAATAATTAATCCGGGATTGAAGGCCGTAACACGGGGAGTTACACCCCCGGCCTTATTGCGGTTCCAACCTTTACCTCCGAGTGCCACCCTATACTTCCAAGTCCAACCTTTTGCCTTCGGGAGCCATCGTTCCTCCTCCAACAATCGCCAAACAAAACCGCTGAAAGCACTGTACACAATGTACATTGCAAGATCATATCACAAAACCGCAAAACCTTGTGAGTTGTACTCACGATAACAAACCACCAAACTCAATTCATGGCCACCACGATGACCACATCTGTACCTTGGTGAATAATGTCCCATACCATTAATCGTGCAATCCAGGTACATCCAACACACACGTTCATCATAGGAATCAATCAGCGGATCACAACGAAGATATGAAACCATACTCAATCAAAGAAGGACTATAATCCAACACCAACGATTGTCAACACAAGTTGCTACCCCCCAATAAGAAAGAACAAACCACACACGTTAGCATTTCAACATCAAACTAGCATGCTTATCAAACGGGTAAATCAAACATAGTTCCGAAGAACATACAAGAGTTATCACGGTTCAACGAATCACAAGGTTTAACACTTAGCACGATTCAAGACACCAAATCCTACATAGATTCTTACCATTACGTCTAGATATATGAAACATCAAGAAGACACTCAAATAGTCCGACAAAAGAACATCGGGGAGACAAAACATCAATTACCGAGTCAAACGAATCACGAGAAACAAATCCCCAAACATCACCATTGTGTGTTCCTCGCGGGTGGGGCTATGGGTGGACCTCCACCCGTGGTTCCGCCCGCGGGAACCACTCCCACAACCACACGTACCCCGCGGGTGGGGCGGCGGGTGGTGCCCTACCCGCCGTTCCGCCCACGGGTACACAACTGTACCAAAATTAATCCCTTCGGGGATTTTCAACCCCAAGCTCAAATTCAAGTCCAAAACACCCAAAATCTCACAAAATACAACAATATGACTTGAATCAAAGGAATATCCAAGCAATGGCATACAAGAAACCTAATAACAAGCTCTAGATATGTATTCTCACAAGACAATATATCAAATCTCACATTTCATAGCAAAACTCACATGTATAATAAATCATCATATAGGTAAGTAAAATAGATTTTGTAAAGCATGGGTTACCTCTTGTAGCCTACAACTTCACTTATCACACCCTTATAAGCTTCTAACAAGGCTCTCCTTCAACTTCTACTTCACAAACACACCAAAAGGCAACAAAGATTCTATCTTTAGAAAAAAGACACCTTAAAAGGTACTAAAAACACTAAAGGACCAAAGATCTTACCCTCCTATATGCTCAAGAGTAAGAAAGGTTGAATCTTGGAGACCAACTTGAAGAGTCTTGAATTTCCCAAACTTGGCTTGAAGAAGAAGCTAGCTAAATTCTAGAGAGAAGGAGGAGCTTTTCTTTTTAGGGTGTTAGGGAAAAGAATGAAAGATGACTCTAGGTTAGCTTGGAATACAATCATAAAGTGAAAAGTCTTCTTTACCGTTATTAAAATGAAAAATTGTAAGGAGACAAGGGAACAATTCTTTAAGCTTAGAGTACAACTCCTTGACTTGGGTTGACTAGTCAATTTCTAGTTCCTGACTATTGAATTTTCAGGATTTTAGGAATTAAACTATCAATTAAGCTAGGATTAATTACTTAATTAATCCTTAAATGGAATTCGGATTTACGGGGTGTCACACTACCCGTGGCCCCACCCGCGGGGAACCATTATTGTTGGTGCGGGGATTTGTACCCTGTGATTCTTTTCTTCTTGGTGTTGATGTTTTGACCTCCCGTTGCTTGATTATTGGGCTCTTTGTGAGTCTTCTTGACGTTTCGTATCTCTAAAACGATGTGTTAGGAATCTATGTTAGGATTTGGTGTCTTGAATCGTGCTAAGGGTCCAACCTTGTGATTCGTTGGGCTAATATGAGTCTTGAAGGTTCGTTTTAACCCTTTTGGTTTATCCTTTTGATGAGCATGCTAGTGTGATGGTTATATGCTAGTATGTACAGTTTGTTCTGTCTTGTTGTGGGTTGGCAAATCGCGTTGCTAACCATTTTGATGTTGGATTGTAATCCTTGATTGTTGAGTATTGTCTCATGACTTTGTTGAAATCCCTTGGTTGATTCTTATAGTGTATTCTTGTACAAATTGGTGTACCCTTTGTTGATACTTGATTAGGGCTATTGATGAGCCTTAGTCCTCTTGATGATGATGACTATGTGTGACTATGAATGAGATTGGTGGTTTTGTTATTTGAGCTTTGCTCACTTGAGATCGGTGGTATATGACTATGAATTGAAAAGTACCCTCATGTACTATTCTGATTGGTGGTGTAGATTGGTGGGGGACGACAGTCCCAGACCGGGAAAAGGTTGGACTCAGAAGTACAGGGTGGCACTTGGAGGTACAGGTTGGAACAGTGATAAGGCCGGGGTAGCCATAAGGGTGGCACTATGGTATAAGGTTGGAACTTGAAACATGAATGTGTCATTATGTGATTGTATGATTCCCTTGCTTACGAGCATGTGTTTGATGAACTCTACCTTGTGAATGGTAGGTTGCATCTAGAGTTATGTTGTCCCTTGTTGTTGTGGTTTGTTGTCTTGTTGAGGTTGATGATCCTCGTTCTTATTGAGAGTGTGATGAGTCTTTGATGTTGATCTTCTTCTAGTTTTGAAATGACTATATATTGTATTCCTCAGTTCCAAATGGCTTTGATTATATCTATTTATACTATGCTATTTAACGTGTATTGATGGGTTACCAGCATTATTCGCTGACCGCGTGTTATCCCTATGTTTTAAAGGTCTTGAGTAGATGACGAGCGCGCTAGATGTGGACTCTAGATAGTGTAGCTCCTGTTCTTAGATGTTGTCCTGTGTGCCTAGATTAGTTGCCTGTGTGCCTAGACTTGTTATGCTTAATGATTGTGATAGATTTAGCCTGTGCCCCCATGGTTTATGGGTGCGGCATAACACCTTTCCCGGTTTTAATAGCTTCCACTTTTGATTGCCTTAATGATTAGTTGTTTATCGTTTGAATTTAAGTTTTAAAATGTTGGTAAAATCGGGGGTGTTACACAGTGGTTTCAAAGTCTTACGACTAACTTATAAAGGAGGCGATGAGTATAACGACCGTCAACGACGTTGTTTCGCCATGTACTTGTTTCTGCCGGATGCCGTGGATGGACTGCCATCTTTGCTGGATAAAGCGAGCTCTGTATCTGGGTTTCTAGAATGCCACCTCCCTACCTATATGGTTTCAACTGGCAAGTTTCTGATCCCAAAATTCCAAATATCTTTCCAGCTTGAAGGTTCAAAAGATATGAAGGAGCTTGGGGTGGTGGCGCCGTTCAACCCCAGTGGTGGCGCTCTTGCTGAGATGGTGGATTCATCGGAGAGCTCCGATCTCTATGTTTCAAAAATCTTGCAGAGATCATTTATTGAGGTTAATGAGGGAGGAACAGAAGCCGCAGCTGTTTCATGTGCTCCACCGGCGGTTGGATCAACTTGCATGGTAGAGAAAGAAGATAAAATAGACTTTGTGGCTGACCATCCCTTCTTGTTTGCCATTCGAGAAGAATTTATTGGTGTCATTCTCTTGGTTGGGACTGTGCTTCATCCTCATTATAACTCAAAAACACTGTCTTCAAAAATCCCACAAGCCTCGCGGCCCCCTTTGTTCTGGCGGCATCCTCCCGGATACTCTCCCAGATGCTCTGTCAAACCTGAGCTTAAGGAGCTATTAAATGAGTATTTTATATATTTTAGAACTAGAAACTGAAACTTTAGTCATGAGCAAAGAATATATTTAGTGATAATTCAATTATTTGTAACGTAAATGTTGCCTTTCATTTACTATCAACCAGCCGACCAGGCAAATTTAATTTAGTCCTATATATAGACACCAAATCAATCACTTATTGGTGGTAGAAATAGTTCTTATGGAATCAAATTTTCCACTTTAACAATAATTGTCAATTGATCGAGGACACTAAATTCTATATATCAGTATAGTAATTAGTGAATAATCTCATCATGAAATCCACAAGTAGATTTCTCAATTTTGTTTCAAAAAAATATGTAATCATGCATCTACATATGTTTAACATATTGGACTATTAGTAATGAGACTGCATTATATATGTTTTTTGAGCTATTAATCCACTTGACCACCCTATGAAATCACATTCATTACCTCATTTTAAAGTTCAAACTCTGATATTACCAATATAATAAAATTATATGCATATTTTTATTATAAGGGAAGAAGATACGCACATATACAAACTACTACATCAGATGTTACCATAATCGCTTCCCACATAGAGAGGCAACTTGGTACCAGTAGACCACAAGGTCCTTCATAAAATTATATGCATATAATCATAAACAAATTCAAATTCCAAAACTCTAAATTATTTGCATTTGTCTAAAGTCTAATAAAATGTACTCCGTATGAATTATTATCATTATTTATGGTTCACAATTATGACTATTAATTATTTAAAATATATATTCTCATTGTGTATTATATCACTTGAATGGATAAAGTATGAATAATCTATATACTCAACGTGAAATATATACCCCCATCAAATTCGCAAATTATGCCGTGGAAATGTGTTCACCATGCTTAGTGAACACGCTTCCAAACGACGTCGTTTTTGGTGTCTTTTTAAAAAAAAAACAAAAAAAAAAACACACTGTTCTATTAACGGCGTTAGCACCGAGTTTGAAGGCAGTTCTGATTTGGCAGTTTCACAATTCTTTGCGGTTGATTTGATCCGACATTCGCGATTTTTTCCTATTCGCGATGGAGGAGACTTCGGTTCGAGGAGAAGATTCCACCGATCTGATTTTTGCGATTCCAGGTTCGTTCGATTTTATGCGTTTGATTTCGTTTGATTTATGAGATATAGCATGTTGAAGATTTAGTTGTTTTTATTGGTATTTGTTCAGTATCTATGCAGTTTGAATGTTCATAATGTCGTAATTGTGTATTAGTACCATGTTCCTGTTATGAATTTTACAATATGAGATTATGTATTTTCTGTTACGCAATTATGAATTTTGATACTCTGTTCATGCATGTGGTATGAATATTCATAATGTAATAGTACTATGTTCATAACATATTAACTGGTATGTTACACTGTTTGCATATACTCAGTGAATGAAGACTTTGTTGGTGATTCAATAAGCACTGATCAAGCAGAGTTAAACATTGACATTGTTGGCTCGTCTTCAAGTCCAGGTTCTTTTTATTAGTTTGTGTATCATGAATGTGGTTTCTGGTAGTTGTAGGTACTGATTCATGGTGATTATATGCAATTTGAATGTCAGTAATGTTGTGATTGGTATTAATACTCTGTTCATGTTATGAATTTACAGTTTTGAGGTTATGAATTTTCTGTTATGTTGTTATGAATTTTCTATATGAGATTATGAATCTTATGTTATGAGATTATGAATTTTATGCTATGAGTATATGAATTATGTGTATCTGTTATTGATGGACAATATGTTCTTTATGTAGAGCATGGCTGGATTTATTCGGCATTTCCCGTCCCCCCTCTACTTAAATGAAGAATATATTTCCATCAAACTTATTTCTGTTATGATATTATTCACTATCTACGCAACTTTGAATGTCCATAATGTCACAAATGTTATTGATACTGTCTCTGTTATGAACTTTCTGATATGATATTATGAATTTTATTCTGTGTGATTATGAATTTTCTATTGTAGCATATTATATTCATTATAGGTGAACTGCACATTCATATTTTAGTAGTTGGTATAGGTGTGGTTATATTTTTGTTGCAATTGCAGTTGATGAAGACTTGGTTGGTGTTGTAGTAAGCAATGGTGATGAAGCTTTTGAGTTATATAATGGATATGCATACAGAGTGGGTTTTAGTGTGAGGAAAGGCCAACAACGTTATAAGGCATCTACTAAGTCAATTCAGATGAAGAGGTTCTTCTGTGCTAAGGCTGGGTATAATGAGAAACCAAATAGTGGTGTTAAGCTTTATTCAAAAATTGATACAAGGACTGGTTGTGATGCACTTGTTCAGTTTGATGTGGGGGGTGATGGGATGTGGACATTTACAAAACATGTGAAAGAGCACAATCATGAGTTATGTTCATTTGGCAAGAGTCATCTGCTCCTTTTGGATAAAAGAGTGGGAAATAATCATCTTGAATATTTAAAAGATATGAAGAATAGTGGTGTTGCATTGGCGGATGGTATGAGGTTTTTGAAACATCAGTCATGGGGTTCTCCATTGGTTGGCTTTACCAACCGCGATGCTTACAATTCGATGGCTTCTGAGAGTTTGAAGTGTTTGGATGGAACTGATTCCAATTCTTTGATTGAAATATTCAAGAGGAGGCAATCTAATGAGGCTGATTTCTTTTTTGATTTTGAAGTTGATTTGGATGGAAGATTGTGTAGTTTTTTTTTTGGAGGGATGGTCAAATGAGAAGGGATTATGAGGTGTTTGGTGATTTGTTAGTGCATGATACAACATATCGCACTAACAAATATGATATGATTTGTGGTCCTTTTGTAGGGATGAACCATCATTGCATGAATGTAATGTTTGGATGTGGGTCTTTGATGAATGAGAGGATAGAGTCATTTGCGTGGTTGTTTAAAGCGTTTTTAAGATCCATGGATGGCAAGTGTCCACAGACTATCATGACGGATCAATGTTCAGCTATGGCTGCTGGCATTTCTATGGTGTTTCCTACATCACGCCACCGTCTTTGCGTATGGCATATTGGTGAGAATTCGAAGAAGCATATCAAGGCATTAAGGAATCATAAGGATTTTCTAGATATGTTCAATTGTGTGTTGGAATACACCGAGACTGAAGCTGAGTTTGAAGTTTATTGGACAAGGTATGTTATTATTTACTTTGTTCATTAGGTACAGTATCATATATTGGTATGTTTAGTCATTTATTCTGTGTATTCAACAGGGGATAAAAATTATGAATTTACATTATACAATTCTGAATTTTCTGTTATGTCATTATGTATTTTCTGTTATATGATTATGAACTTTCTAATATGAGATTATGAATTCACAGTTATACAATTCTGAATTTTCTGTTATGTCATTATGTATTTTCTGTATGTCATTATGTATTTTCTGTTATATGATTATGAACTTTGTAATATGAGATTATGAATTTTCAGAATATGCTTAGTAAACATGTGTTTTAACTTTTTCAGGATGGTTACAAAATATAAGTGTCATAAGAATACATGGCTAGAGAAGCTTTATGACTGTAGGGAGAAGTGGTGTCCAGCGTTCAACAAGGATTATTTCTCCGGGGGTATTTTATCTTCTCAAAGGAGTGAAACTGCAAATCATCCAATTTCTAGGAGGTTGTCCAAGACTGCTGGTTTATGTGATTTTTATTCATCCTTTGTGAGTCTTATTTCTGAATGGAGAAGTAAGGAAAATGGTGAGGATTTCCGGTGTTCTCAAGGAGTACCTGCCATGATGATGGATCATGTGAAACTTCTTTCACATGCTAGAGAGGTTTATACGATTGAGATATATTTTTTGTTCGAGGAACAATTTATGAAAGGTAGCTCTTGTTATCAAGAAATGGTGTTGAATAATGGATGTAAGTGCAAGTATCACGTGTGGCGACCAGACATAGATATCATAAGGCATGAAGTAACTTTTAAGCCAATCAATTTGGATATATGCTGTAGTTGCAAGCTGTTTTCAGAATTGGGAATACTTTGCTGCCATTGCTTACGTATACTTCATGTGCACTGTGTTTCTAGTATTCCCGATAAATACATTCTAAAAAGATGGACTAAAAAGGTTGTTGAGGGTAGAAATGTGGACATTGCATCCGTGTTTTATAATGGTGGTGTCCCTTCTTCAATTTGGGCTGTTGAGATTAGTAGGAAATTGCAAAGGCTTATTGTTTGTAGCCAAGATAACAGTGTTGCTAGACAATTCTGTGATGAAGCTGTTGAGAATGCAAGGAAAAACATTGAAGCAGAGATTGAGGATGTGAATATTGAAGAGGGTGCTGTGTCTTCGTCAAGTGGTATTGTCCAAGACCCTTCAAGCCGGAGGAGTAAAGGTGTGAGAAATAAAAGGAGTAGTAGTGTTATTGAGAAGAAGTACAATGCAGCAAGGGGGAGAAAGAGTGCTGCAAACAAGCTTGCTTCAATTACAAATTGCTCTGTCCAATCATTGGTCTTGGAAAATATTTCAGAGATTGCTCGTGATGGATATCTCGTACATCCAAGCTTTGGGGGTTCACAATTTGTTCATTTTAATAAAAATGTAGACCACAATGTAGATATAGATTGAGATTGTGTTAATAGAACTTCATATGTTTAGCAGTGATGTGATGAATACTATGCAAAATATTTAGATTTGAACTATATAGTTGCAATATGTTTGATGTGTACATCTGCAGTTTTGCATTATATGTGTCAAATTATGAATTTTCATTTATGTGATTATGCATTTTCCTTTATGTCATTATGAATTTTCCTTTATGTCATTATGAACTTACAGTATGTACTTATGAATCTTATGATATTTAGATTGTGAATTATATGTGTCAGATTATGAATTTTCCTTTATCAGTTTATGAATTTTCCTTTATGTGATTATGAATTTTCCTATATGTGATTATGAATTTACAGTATGTACTTATGAATTTTATGCTATTTAGATTTTATGAGAATTATATGTCAGATTACGAATTTTCCTTTATTTGATTATGAATATTGCTTTATGTGATTATGAATTTTCCTTGTTGTCATTATGAATGTTCCTTTAATGTTATGTAATAATGAATTTACAGTTATAATTGAAAACTATACATTAATAATCTCATAATAGAAAGTTCATAATTGCATAATAGAAAATTCATAATATGGTAGTTGAAAATTCATAAATCAATATGATCCATATGTAATCTGAATTAAGAGTAATAGATTGTATATTCACAGGTGCAAAATATCTGTGCACATTATAAAATGATAGATTCTTAATCTAGGGTACCAACATTCAAGATTTCAAAATGAAGTATTGACAAAATTAATGCTTCATGTTCACAACATTTTCAAACACCAAAAACGGTATAGTTTCATTTCTTCTTTGAGAGATCCTTTGCTGCCTTCATAACCCGTGATCTTTCAGTGTTCCTACCCCATGTGATAATGTTTGATGCAAATTTAGCTCTAAGTTCCCAAATGAAGTCAGCCTTCAAAAAAAAAACGTTAAAATAATTAGTTTAATGGGATGTTAAAAAACAAAACAAAAAAGTAAATCTAAGTTGAAATTAATATATGTTATACTCTTACATTTACATGGGTGTTTCTCTTGAACCCACTATTCCAATCTTGAATATCCCCCTTGTACGATTCCATGTGTCGCATGACATATATGCCACAGTCGATGACATTGTCAGGCTCCTTCCAGTGAAGGGCCAAGTATGATACAGGAAGCTTTTTGTATCTTACGTAGTAGGGGTGATTTTTCTGCAGTCAAGTACTCTTTCAAAGCAGTCATCTGGACAAAAATGAAACTAGTGTGATAATGATTCATAGGAAATGTATAACAAATGATTGGAAGTTCAAGTTTAATGTTAAGTTACCAGTAGACTGGGGCAATCTCGATATTTGTCAGCTTCGGTAACACCAGTAGGCAGGGTCTTGCTGTCAATGATTTCAACACTTTTTGTGATGGTGTTGATGCAGACAATAAAGTAGTGTCCGAGTCGAAGCACGGGGAAAAATATCTAACGTCAAAAGAAGAAGAAGTTAGAATAGAGAAGAAATATGTCATTAATGAATAAAATTTGAATAAAAATAAATTACCAGATCAACATCATTGATGTCAAGATTTCCAAATTTGGAAATTTCATACTGTAACTGCTCATTGAAATTCTTCTTCCGCTTTTGAAGCGGAAGATCCTTCATCCACTGTTCAGTCGGGTCAAGTTGAAGCTAAGGGGAAAAAAATACGTATTAACGATAAGTTGTGCAATATGTAATGACAGTCATACATAATTCATAATATCATAACATAAATTTCATAATATCACAAAGAAAATACATAACTGCAGAACAGAAGATTCATAATCTCATTTGAGAAAATTCATAATCTCACACAGAAAATACATAATCTCACATTAGAAAGTTCATAATATCAAAACCGTAATTTCATAAACTCACAATAGAAAATTCATAATCTCATATGAGAAAATTCATAATCTCACACAGAAAATACATATTTGCATGACATAAAATACATAATTGTTTAACAGAAAATTCATAAGAGAACAGAGTAAAAATTTTTGGTCTGAACTTACATGTACCAACGTGCTAAAATAGATGCATTTTGGCTTCCCCAATGTGCGTTTTGTGTTGAGGAGTGTATGCCTCAACTCCCATACATCAATGAAGGTGCTAAAAATTTCACCGTTGCTTAGGGTGTGGAAATCTCCCCGTGTCATAGAGAAATCATCAAAGCTAAATAGAGTTTCACTACATCAACAAAAAAGTTAGATAAATAAGTAAATAAATTAATACATGTTTATCAATGTGATATATTCATGAAAATAAAAAGTTTATTAAATAGTCAGATTCAAACATACTCTATTGGATGATTTGTAGAAGCATCCATGAAGGCATAATTTGATACGGCCCTCTCTGTGACACTAGCATTATGGACAAACGGTGCATTCTTTGTCCAGAAAGGTGACCTCAAATTCAGCGGGATGTTTTTGTATTTTCAGATTGGTCTCTTTCGGACGGTGACATCCTCAACATCAGATTCGCTGTCCAGAAATGCTCTGTAAACACATGAAGCTAGTTAACATTATCATAATTGCATAATCTCATAACAGAAAATTCATATTTGGATAACAGTAAATTCATAATGGCATAACTGGAAAGACATAATTGCATATCAGAAAATTCATAATATCAAAACTGTAATTTCATACTCACAATAGAAAATTCATAATCCCATATGTGAAAATTCATAATCTTTCAGAAGAAAATTCATAATATAATATTAGAAAGTTCATAATGACATAATATAAAATTCACAATTTCATAACCTCATTAGTTTACCTATCAATATCATCAAGGTTAGCAGCAAGTGTAGCAGCAGGTGTAGCAACATCAGCAGCACCAAGGACATCTTTGGGGAATGGCACCCTAATCAATGGAGTTATTTCTTGGGTAGCAGCAGGGGTTTCAGAAGTTGAAGCAGCAGGGGTAGCAACAATGGTAGCAGCATGTGTAGCAGCAGGGGTAGCAGCAGGGGTAGCAACAGGGGTAGCAGCATGTGTAGCAGCATTAGTCAATTCTGCAGATTCCCAGAGCAGACCTGAGAATTTCAAAACGATTTGCTTCTTGTGGCTTAATCAGAATATCCGCCAGTTGTTTGTCAGTTTGAATACATTCAAATTCAATCTCTTTGGATTCAACCAGGTCTCTGATGTAATGATGCCTGATATCAATATGCTTCGTTCTGGAATGTTGAACTGGATTCTTGGAGATATTAATAGCACTAACATTGTCACAATAGAGTGTCATAATCCCTTGAGTAAGACCATAATCCAGCAACATCTGTTTCATCCATACCAACTGAGTACAACATCCACCAGCAGCTATGTATTCTGCCTCTGCAGTGCTTAACGAAATTGAATTCTGTTTCTTACTTAGCCACGATACCAAGTTCTTACCAACAAAGAAGCATCCTCCAAATGTACTCTTTCGATCATCAATATTTCCTGCCCAATCAGCATCACAGTATGCAACAAGACTCAGTTCACTGTCCTTGGAGTACCAGAGGCCATACTGCATCATTCGCTTTACATATTTCAAAATGCGTTTTGCAGCTATCAGGTGTGATTCCTTTGGATCTGATTGATACCTTGCACAGATTCCAACACTGAACATTATGTCTGGTCGACTGGCGGTTAGATACAACAGACTGCCTATCAGGATTCGATAGACTGTGTTATCCACTGATACACCGGTTTCATCTTTTGATACTTTTGTGGAGGTAGAGATTGGTGTCCTGGATGGTTTACATGATTCCAGATCAAACTTCTTGACTAGATTCTTAGCATACTTTTCTTGTGAGATAAAGTATCCTTCAGGGCTTTGCTTGACTTGTAGTCCTAGAAAGTACGTCAGTTGACCAACCATGGACATTTCAAATTCTTCCTTCATGACTTTTACTAACTCATCAGTGTATCTCTGTAAGGTTGACCCAAACACAATGTCATCAACATAGATTTGGGATATGGTTACATGACTTCCAGTAGTCTTCACAGACAAGGTTTTGTCGACACTTCCTCGTTTATACCCATGTTGGAGCAGATACTGTGTCAGTCGTTCATACCATGCCGTGGGGCTTGTTTGAGACCATAGAGAGCTTTTCGAAGCTTATAGAGATATGATGGATGGTCTGGATCTTCGAAACCTTTAGGTTGAGCCACATAGACATCTTCGTGCAGATAGCCATTCAGGAATGCTGTCTTAACATCCATCTGAAATAGTGTGAATCCCAAAATACATGCGACAACCAACAGAATCCTGATTGATTCGAGTCTTGCTACAGGAGCAAATGTCTCATCATAGTCAATCCCTTCGATCTGAGTGTACCCTTGAGCCACTAGCCGAGCTTTGTTCCTGGCTATATTCCCAGCTTCATCAGTTTTATTTTTGAAGATCCACTTTGTTACAATTATGTTGACACCATTCGGTCTTGAAACTAGATCCCAAACATGATTTCGATCAAACTGATGTAGCTCTTCCTGCATTGCCTTGATCCACATATCATCCTGTAAAGCTTCTTTAACATTCCTGGGTTCTATCTTTGAGGTATAGCAAGCAGACCCAGATATTTCTATCAGATTATTTCTTATTCTGCTCCTGGTCTTCATCCCATCTGATGGATCTCCAATGATGTTATCTGATGGGTGATTTTTCTGAGTTCTGGTGAGTTTGTCTTTACCTGTATCATTTATGAGATTTGTCTCCTGTTCTGAACTTTCTTGATCTTCATCTGAGGATTCTTGTGATTTGGGCTGACTGTTGCTGTCTGCAGTATTTGGTTCACTGAGAGGAAGCTTTGTCACTGGATCTATCACTGTTGTGTCTACTGATTCTTCTGGACTGTCATCTATAACCACATTTACTGATTCCATCACAGATTGAGTTCTCTTGTTGTAGACTCTGTAGGCATGATTGTTTGGAGAGTATCCAAGGAAGATGCTCTCATCACTCTTAGGTTCAAACTTCCCTCTTTGTTCTCTATCAGCCAGCACATAACACTTTGTCCCGAACACATGAAAATGCTTCAGGTTTGGATTTTTTCCTTTCCAGATCTCATATGGTGTTTTGGTCGTTCCTAGTCTAAGATAGACCCTATTTACAGTATGACAGGCTGTGTGTACTGCTTCAGCCCAGAAGCACTGCAGCAGATTAGAGGCATTTAGCATAACTCTAGCCATTTCTTGTAATGTTCGATTCTTTCTTTCCACCACACCATTCTATTGAGCAGTTCTAGGAGCTGAGAACTCATGTGATATACCGTGCTCGGAGCAGAAATCTGAATATAGTGAATTCTCAAATTCTTTTCCATGAACACTCCTCAGTCTCTGAACTTTTATTATAGACTCATTCTTTTCCTTCTAAACCCTTATGCACAGAGTTTTAAAGGCCTTGAATGCTTCTGATTTTTCTCTTAGAAAGTATACCCAGCTGTATCGAGAGAAATCATCTACACACACAAATATGTATTTCTTTCCCCAATGCTTTCAGTCTGTGTTGGACCCATGAGGTCTATGTGAACAAGATCTAGACACTTCTCAGTGGTGATGCCTCTTACTGCTTTGTGTGGAGTTCTGATTTGTTTCCCAATAGCACATGCACCACAGACTTTTTCCAGATCTATTCTGATCTTATGTACACCTTTCACAACTTCCAGTTTTATCAGCTTATCTATATCTCTGAAGTTTACGTGACCCAGTCGTCTATGCCAAAGTTTTGATTCATCAGATTTGGATAGGTGACATGCAGTTTCGTTTGCCAAAACATAACAATTGTCTGAGGACCGGGTTCCTTCCATGACAAGTTGATTTTCTTTGTCACTAACTCTGCAGCAGTTACGATCGAAGCACACATTCCAATTTTGATCACACAACTGACTGATGCTAATCAAATTAGCTTTCAACCCACTGACTAACAGAACTTCTTCTAATTGAGGCAGACCTGGTACATTCAGGGTACCTTTTCCAACTATTTTCCCCTTTTGTCCATCTCCATATGTTACAGCTCCACTGCTGGGTTGAACCGCCATCAGACACTTTACATTTCCAGTCATATGTCTGGAATAGCCACTGTCGAAATACCATCTAGCTTCAGTTGTAGACACAGTCAGAACTATAGTGGGGTAGCATATAACTTCTGACTTTCTGACCCAAACCTGTCTAGTAAACGGTGTAATAGTCTTGTTCTGATATTTTTCCTTCCTTTGATCTCTGTAGAAAAAATAACATTCAGGCCGAGTATGACCTTTTGTTTGACAGTAGTGACAAATGGGAGTGTAATGTCTAACTCTGACAAGCTTATTTTTGAACCTTGAATAATGAGATTGATGCGTTACTTTGGCAAGGTCAGTATCTGCAGTCTGATCATATCTCCTTCTCTTGTCAATTTTCTGCACTGGCCGAGATGGCTGTCCTTGTTCAAAGTTGTGTACTGCTGTTGTCTTAAACATACCCTCTTTGACAAACATAGGTGCATTATTCGAAGATTCACTTCGTTCAAATCCTAAACCCTTTTTATCATTAGGATTTCTGCCAGAGTCTAGAATCTTATCTAAGGTCGATGTGGTGTCCATCATCTGGATATTTTTCTTCAGACCCTCCAATTTCTTTATCAGTTTTCCTTCTCTGGATCTTATATGAGTGATGAGATCTTCCTTTATGACAAGGTCTGTATTCAGTTTTTTTATAAGATCATCCATTTGCTTCAGCTCGTCATTCAGATTTTTATTGACTTTCACAAGTTGTTCCCAGTTTGCAACAAGTTTAGCAAATTCTATTTCAAGTTGAGTATGTCTCTCTTCAAAATCATCAGTTGATATGTAAGATTCTTCATCTGATTGGTTTCCGTCTGACTGAACATCTGTAGCTGTAAAGAAGGCTACAAAGTTTCCCACATTATCATCTGACTGATCATTGGATGTTTCCTCCTCATCATCGCTTAAAGTAGCTACTGACATAGCTTTTTTCCTCTTGAGATACGTTGCACATTCAGCCTGTATGTGACCATACCCTTCACATTCTCTACACTGCACTGACCGGTTGAGGGACTTCCCTGTATCTGCGGAACTGTTTCTGTTCTGTCTTGTTCGACCAGTCTGAGATTGATTGTTCTGTGAAAAAGGTGTTGTTTCAGCTTTCTGATATGAGGAGTTATTTCCTTTGTATTGTGTCCTGGTGGGCTGACCTTGATTCATTTCATCGTCTGTCCAAGTCTCCATGGGCTTATCTTCAGTGGTTCCATCTGCATTCTGAACAGTTGGACGGCTCCACTCAGTTAGGACAGTACGATAAACCCTGGTACCTTGTGCTTGGAGATATATCTCCATGCGAGCCTTCCAGAAGGAGTAGTTGTGACCATCTAGTTCTGGTGGTTTCATACTTGCATCCATCCTAAACACAAACAACCAGCCAACGAACACACACAGAGGCACTTCCAAAAGACAGAGAACAATGCAAAACTAAAAACAACCCGTACGGATCAAGTCACTATGTAGACTTAAAAGCTCTGATACCACATGTAATTTTGCATTTCCTCTTTTTAAACAGATTAACTGGATTAATCAACTGACGAAATGTACTAACTGATTCAGCGATGCGGTCAGTCAGTAATAATAAATCATAAAGAAGATTAAAGAGAAGATAACAGCACAAAACCAAAGACACAGAATGTTTACCCAGTTCGATACAGTGTGTATCTACGTCTGAGGGACGATCACATAGGCGTCCAATCCACTAAATCATAATCCAATGTACAAAGGTAGATATACAATAATCTTACCCAAGTGCCCCACACAAGGTACATACCAGTCTACACAGGTTTAGTGAATTGTTGAAGATGGAGAGCCATGCATACAGAAGTCCAATGAAACCCCTTCACTTGGAGAACCCACTCTAATGCAGTCCACTTCAATGACGCTCTATACAGTTGTTCCCACAACTGTGTGATCACAGTGTCCTTTCGTTTAAGCAGCAGTGATTCTTCTCAACTTCATCATCTTAATCACCATGAACATGTTGTATTGAGAAGATTCATAATAATCAAAGATCTAGTCTCATATAGCAGATGTGGAGTGTTTCTTCTTGCTTAAGGCGTAACCCTAATTCTCTTAGAATGATGGTACTTATAGATCCGTCGATAGAACACTCCTTCCATAGTTATCTTTGATTGTAGATGGTAGGACAATATTTGAAGAATGTAATCTTAAAGATTCGGTCCATACCTTTCCAAAGCAGATACGCTGATCTTCCTTCCAAATCTGTCTTCTGTAAACCGCGTACAGCTTTTAAGAAAAAACCTTCTTAAATCAGATCTTTAGTGTCAGTCCTTCTGTTGTTGCTTCTGATTGATCAGTCGTCTGTAGAGCTAGACGGACACAAGCTAAACCTATCTTAGTATGCCATAATAATATTTCCAATTATAAGATGGGGTTTTTGAACAATTAAAAACACTAACAGTGCAGTATAGAAATTACAAATTTACATTATAAATTTTATGAATCTACAGTATAGAAATTATGAATGTACATCGTGTCCACCATGCACATGGTGGACACGGGTTCACAGCATAACGCTCCATCCAACCCAAATCCGAATTTTGTAATCACTACTCGTGTACGGCAAATTATGTTGTGTACACGGTCCATCTTGCAATGTGAATCCAGGTTCAAAACGCGCGTTTGGAATAAAAGTGTCGTTAGTGACACTGTTTCCTCAGTCAATAATATTTTTTGTGAATATAGAGTTCAAAAATTATAAATATAGAGTTCAAAAATTGTGAATATAAAGTTTAAAAATTGTGAATATAAATTCAAAAATTATGTTATACTGTTGAATGTAGAGTTCTGTAATTGTGAATGTAGAGTTCTTTAATTGTGAATAGAGAGTTCTGTAATTGTGAATATAGAGTTAAAAAATTATGAATATTGAGTTCTATAATTTTTTATATTGAGGTCTAAAATTGTGAATATTCAGTTCTAAAATTGTGAATATAGAGTTTAAAAATTATGAATATAGAAGACGAAATATGAAGACAAACGGCAAGAAAAAAAACAAGCAATTTTTTTAAAAAAATTTAGACGGTGTCATTTTAATTTGAAGCAAAACGACGCCGTTTTAGACCGGAATTCACCATGCAAGATGGACCGGGTCCATGGCATAACAATTGCTCAATATGTATATTCTCAACCCTGATTTAAACTTTTATGTAGGTACTACTAATCTATAATGCAACTATAAGTAAAATTTTGTTAATGCGAGCTTTTCCTAATTTAGCCGCTAGCTAGTTCATAAAGCACCTATGGAATATGTGTATGTAAATATGTAATCACACCTCCCCAATTATTATCATTCATGGGATGGTATATTAGTATAACTTTTTTATCGTTAAAGTTATGAGGAAATTTAAGGAGTTGTTTCTAACTTTTCAATTTCAACGTGTTCATCAAATACATGAATAACTTTATTTTAAAGATGGTGCATAGAATTTAAGTTATGGTTGAAACTAGCTAGACTTAATCGTTTTGTACAAATTTTTAATTTGTTAGAATGAAATTTTATAATATTATTAAAATAATGGTTGAAGTTATATTTTTTATTTTCTTTTTTAAGGTATCAAAAGATTCTGAATAGTCTTTTAAATTTAATAATATCAAAACTTTTTCTTCGATTATGCCACGACGACATCAAAATTAATTGAATATTAATTCAATTAAGATGGATGTAAATTAAAATTTTATGTCTCAAATAAATAAATATGATAACGACTTATTGAAATTCAAAACTTAAATGTTTGTTCATTACCAATTAATTTATAATAATATCAGAAATATATAGTTTTGAAAGTTTGACACAAATTAAACAATATAATATTAGTTAATTTCCATATAATATTTTGTAATAACGTAACTTTATTAATTCTTTTACTAACAAATAAATTAATTAATATTAAGAAAAGTTTTAGCGGGAAAGTTGAACTAGAAGATTTTATTTTTATTAACTAGTAATTGTCCCGTGCGATGCACGGACTATTATTAATTTAACAAATTTACTAATTAAATTTTTGACATCGTTTGAATTAACAAAGAAAGTAATGATTGTGGAAACAGAAAAATGTACTTGAGTTCTTGAGCTCAAAATTAGTTTGATTAAAAATGTAAGTATAACTATACAATGTAATATTTAATATTTTTAAAAATTTAATTATGCTATTATTATGTTGATTTTAAAGTTTATTGTTACTTGTATTATTATTTGAATTTGAATTTTTTTAAACAAATTTGAATTTGAAATAACTATTTTAATTATATAACTAACGTATTTAAATAAAACTTGTAAATAAAATAACAGACCATATTTGTCGAAAATCTCCCCCAAAAACTTATTCGTTTGAAAAAGATTATTTATGTAAGAACTATATTTATTTTATATCTAATTTCTCATGTTTATATATGTGGAGTCAAATTAATTATAATTGAGGTTTAAATGAATATATACACAAATTATATTAAATATAATACTTTTTTACCAATAAATTTGAACATAATAAACTTTTTTCCATACTTCATTATGCTTTAATATATATAGAGATAGAGATAGAGATAGAAATAGAGCTATAATAATAAAATATAATTTATAAAATATAAATACACATAAAAACTTCAAAATAATATGTATAAATACATTTACCCACACAATTAATGCATTCATACTTGTTAATCTTGTTTCTATCAAAATACATTCACACTTTGGAGGAAAAATTTTGTGACTAGATTTTGCTTTATTTTATATATATATATATATATATATATATATATATATATATATATATATATATATATATATATATATACATATATATATATATATATATATATATATATATATATAAAGATTATATAGAGAGATAGTATAAATTGATGTAAAATCAGTATTCAAATTATTATTATTGGTGTAAATAAAAATTAATGAATCATTATTTTCTTATAAATTTACGTTATTGCGCAGAATTTCCAAAGAATATTACCAATTAATAAATATTAGTTAATTTTCATATATTTTGTTACCAATTAAACTTTATTAATTCTTTTATCAATAAATAAATTAATTAATATTAAGAAAAGTTTTGAGTGGAAAAAAGTTGAAAAGAAGGATTTTACTTGAGAAAATTTCAATTTTGGTCCACAGACTATTGCACTTGTGTTAATTGCAACACTTGACTTTCAAAAATGTTTATTTAGTACCTTGACTATGCAATTTCTATCAATTTTGGTCACGCCGGCCAAATTGCCGGCCAAATCTCACCGGAAAATTTTAATAATTAAAATAATAGGGATATTTTAGTCTTTTTGTATCACTTTTCTTTCTCCCCTTTCTGCGCCGGCAGTAAATTTCGCCGGAGAAGACACAGCGGCATCTGTTCTGGACGTGTTATGGGGACGGAAGTAGATGTGTAGATTGGAATCGAAGTAGATGTGTAGATTTTTCAACAAAAACAAAGCAAGAGTTGTCTTGCTACCATTTCGAACAAAAACACCGGCATTAAGAAATCGAACACATTAGAGAATTGGAATTGAAGTAGAAGTGTAGACTTTTCAACAAAAACAAAGCCAACAAAATACAAAAAATAAAAAACAATTCCAACAATTTCAAAGAAAATGAAACTCAAACAAGTTATGGAACAGCTGCTTTATGATATTTTAACATTTTCCGTCTCCCCAAGTTAGTTTCGATTTCTTCTGTATCTTAGGGTTCATCGATTTAATTCATTATACCTACTATACCTAAAGTGATTTTATGTTTAAATTCTGAAAGCTTTACCGTGTACACATGAATTTTCTACCCAGTGTTCATTTATGAGATTATGGTGCCTAGTCAGTTCATTGTAATTTGCTTTTGTGATTCTCTTTTTCACCCTTAATATGTATTCTGTGCACATTGCAGAAAACAAAGCCAATTTCGCTAGGTTTGGAGGATGAACTTCAGCAGGTGAAGCTTGCACGAAGAAATCATCGCCGGAAATGGAGAGAAGGGATGGGCTCGCCGGAGAAGAAAGGAAAGAGGAGTAAAAAGACTAAAATACCCCCATTATTTTAATTATTAAAATTTTCTGGTGAGATTTTGCCGGTAATTTGGCCGGCGTGACCAAAATTGATAGAAATTGCATAGTCAAGGTACTAAATAAACATTTTTGAAAGTCAAGTGTTGCAATTAACACAAGTGCAATAGTTAATGGACCAAAATTGAAATTTTCTCGATTTTACTTTTATTAATAGTCTAGATTGGTGTAAAATCAGTATTCAAATTATTATTATTGGTGTAAATAAAAATTAATAAATTATTATTTCCTTATAAATTTACGTTATTAGGCAGAATTTCTAAAAAATATTACTAATTAATAGATATTAGTTAATTTCTATGTAACATTTTGTTACCAATTAAACTTTATTAATTATTTTACGAATAAATTAATTAATTGTGTTCTTGTTTTATTTTGTTTTGCGTGCCAAAGTTGCTGTTGTCCACATAATTTGCACTTAAGTAGTAATCCATAATTTGCATTGCGTTCACATTAAACGCATTCACATTATGATGACGTCGTGAGCACAGAGATAGTATGATAATTCTTACAATGTTAGAGGATCGCCACAGGTGGATTCACAAATGTACAGATTATTATAAGTATATATAAGGAGAGAGTCTACTGAGATAGTGAATCATAATCTAACTCAAATACATGAGTCATAATAATTAATGTTAAGAAAACTTTGAAGAGGAGGATTTTAATTTTATTAATATTATATTGAAGTATACAGATTAGAATAAGAATTTTAATATAGAATTATAGGAAAGTAGAAAACAATATATTCCATTAGATTATTATTATTGTTTTGGGCGGAAAATTAAAGTTGAGGATTTTGTTTAAACTAACTTTGAGAATGAATATTTTGATAATTTTATATAACATTTTTTCTTTCTTTCTTGCATTATCGTTCAACTAACAATAGAACAATAAAATATTTTACCCTCCAGTTGAAATCAAAATTTATTTGAGTGGGTAAGTAAAAGAAATATATATGAACAAAAAAAAAATTAATTAAGTACCCAATTTCTTCATTTACATAATAGAGAAAACAAATGCAACATATCTTACATAACTTAGATGTAAAAAACTAAAAACAAAACAAAACAAAAAATCAATTTCATACAAATTGAACACATTAAACCATTAAACGTAAAAGGGTTTATACCAAAAAGAGATTTGATACAAGAAACTGACAAAAATATAATAAATTAAAAGTTAACTACCATTTACAAAATGTCAAACTTGAATCATCTACTTTAATTTAATCTTCTTGTGACTTGAAGAAAGCTCTCTTTGGATTAAGGACATGTTGTGCTTTTCATATCATATCGAGCTGAGAGCACATTCCACAATACTAATTAGAATGCATGAAAATTGTCTGCTTAAAGAATTTATCAGCACAAAAACAAAACAATTATAACGATCCAAAATTTTAAAATCTCCGTTAAACATAAAGAAAAGCGTGAGAATATACATTTTACCTGATTGAAAAGTCAAGCTCCAAATTGCTCTTCCTCAATTTTCTGTTTCATTCTTGGTGATGGAGTGCTGAGTTTTGGGCTATATTTATAGGTGATTTAGGAGTGTTTGAGTACAACATGGAGTTGGGAGATTGAGTTTGATTTTAATTGGGTTTATCAGTGTTGTATGGAATTAGGCTTTATAATATTAGAATAAGAATTTTAATGTAGAATTGTAGTACGAATAGGAAAGTATGAAACAATATATTCTACTAGGAATTGTATTACACTATTTTACAATATTTGAATAAGAATTTTAATGTAGAATTAATGTACAAATAGGAAAGTAGAAAACAAGAAAGAATATATTCTATTAGGAATTGTATTACACTATTTTAAAATATTATATTAGAATAAGAATTTTAATGTAGAATTATAGTACGAATAGGAAAGTAGAAAATAATATATTAAAATTTGAGGATTTTGGGTGGGAAGTTAAAGTTTAGGATTTTGTTTTTATATATAGCATAGATTATGCAATAATAAAATATAATTTATAATAATACTAATAAAAATAACAATAACAATAATAAAAAAAAATGCATAATAATAATGATAATAATAATAATACAAAGTAAAATAATATATATAAAAAAAAAACGTAACTGATGTGGAATCAACTTTGATCCCACATCGTTACTGTTGGTTTTCACAGCCTCGATGGTCGTTCGCCAGACCAACACTACCGAAAAATGTGCTTGCGAGATAATGATAACAAGAGATAAAAATAACTGAAAGAGAGAGAATAATGAGACATTATTTCCCTAGGGGTTTGCCCTTAAAAGTGTCGATTTGATACATGGTGATCCCGGGGATATAGTTATACATGAGCACGGGGCTCGTATATGGTAAGTAGGGCTGACGTAAGGTCAAACCTAGAGACGGGTAGGGCTGACGTAAGGCTTATGCAGCCATCTACTTATTACCATAAACCGTCTGAAATAATTAAGGAAGCTACGTAAATGGGCAGAGACTGCTTCCTAGAATCTGCTTATGTCCATTTCTGGGTATGCACCCCGTCAGGAATGCCTGGCCGCCATGGAGTATCTTCTGGGGCCATCGTTTCCTGGCAAGGACACTCTTCCTTCGCAGCCTGGTCCCCTGGTTGGGTTCAGGGTGGCGCCTGGTCGGGGACACATCGCCCGCATAGCCTGGTCGGGGACACATCGCCCGCGTAGCCTGGTCTCCCGGTCGAGTTCAGGGTGGTGCCTGGTCGGGGACACATCGCCCGCGTAGCCTGGTCATCCATCTGAATCTGCTGGGGTATTCAGCCGGAGACACGCTGACTACTGAGGCTGGTCGCCCAACTGAGCCTCGTCCGAGAGCCCATCCGGGGATACACCGACTACTGAGATTGGTTGCTAAAAGATGAGCAGCTGCCGCCGTCAGACGTCTTATATGATGGTCGGAAGGGTCTCGGGGATCCCCTTCACGCTAAGTATTGAACCATGCTTTGACCCAGCTGCCTTGCTTGACTCCCGTCCAGGCAGCTAATTTGGGGTATCTATCACCAGTCCCTCACTTTTTTAGGCCTAGCCGAATGACGACCTAAAAAAGTAATGAGAAGAACGTAAGTCCTTTGATATATCTCGGCCGCCTGGTTTGTTGGGGGTTCGAGTGGGCTCTCGCATTACTCCCAACTGGCTCCGTTCTCTCGAATTGTGCTGCTTTCCCCAACTGGTCCCGCTTTCCCCGACTGGCTCTTGGAAGCGGTACGGTTGTGGCGGGTGTAATTATAACTCATTTTTGCTAATTCCGCCGATTAGACTCCCAAAACGTGTCTCTTCGTAACCGTCACCTCAAGCGTAACGTCAACGAGCCCCCATCCATCCGATCAAGGACACGTGTCACGATCTCGCCGACCATCCAACCTTATAAATACCCGATATCGTCCTCCCTTTTTCTTCTTCGCACTTCATAGATTCATTTCGAATTTTAACCCTTTCCAGGCTTATATTCTTCCGGTGGCCGGCACTCTCTATCTCCCCCTTTATCCCTCCATCTTCCGATCGTCACTCTTTTCAGGTGAGCCTTCCCGTCTCTTTCTTTTTCGGTGTTTCTTTCCGTTTCTTTCTGTCCATTTCCCATGTCGTCGTCGACTTGACGAAGACGTTCGCCAGGGCTAGACCACCAATCCTCCGGCGACCACTTTTGATCTGGCGGGAGCCGGTAGGCGTTCCTCGGTGGCTGTGGTCGATCCTCCGTCAGCCGAGAGTTGGGTATATTCGAGGACTTGGGCGGTCATCCCTTCGGGAGGTAGATTTTCTACATGCCCGCCGGTTGCTGGGAGCGGTTGTAGCTCGCCGCCCGGGCGATCAGTTGATAACGGATCCCCCTGGCGGCGTGTATGTGGGTATCTACTATCAGTTCGTCTGCTACGGCTTCCGTGTCCTTCTCTCGCCCTTCTTTACTCTCCTCCTTTAGTACTACGGCATAGTGCCCAGCCAGCTGACTCCCAACTCCTACTGCCTCTTGACCGCCTTCCTCACCTACTGCAATCGCCTTAGGGTATAAGCTACCCTGCCCCTTTTCCAGCAGCTTTTCTGGCTTACGCCGGTTGGTCTAGTTTCCCCAGGTCTACCTCGTGTCCGAAGTAGAATGAGGCTACCTCTACACGACATTCTTCTAGGCATTCTACTAACCCCGGGATTTTGTCGAAGGTCCGAATCCATTCCTCAAGGATGGCGGGATCTTCTTCTCCCGAGAAAGTGGGTGGTCTATGGTTTGAAACTTGTCGAGCGACTTCTGAGTTTGTCGGAGAGCTACGTCGCTTAGTGCGGTTGTTGGTTGTCGGTTGTTGCGGAGAGCTACGTCGCTTAGTGCTTGGGCGACTTGGGTTAGTTGTTGTAGGGTTTGAGCCAGGGGGTCTTGTGTAGCGGGTTCCGGAGTCCTTGATTGTCTTCTGGTTGGTGCCATGATGCTGATCTATAGAGCCAATGTTTATAGTAACGTTTGAGTTAGAGTGTTGTACCCTTACCTTGATGTGATAAGCGAAGGGGAGTTCTTTAAATTAGATGTAAGTTAGTGTGGGAAAAAGTTATGTGATGATAGGTAGGCTCTCAATCTCACCGCGTGTCTTAAGATTCCTGAATCCTATGTTCCTGAATACATAGAGTTCAAGCCTAATGTCCCAAAGTCTAGTCTTAAGAGTTTTATCCTAGGGTCAAACTTAGGCTCTGATACCAACTGAAACACCCCGAAATTTTTGAACTTTTAAAACTTATATAATAAAGTTGAATTCTCATTAAATCCCAAAATCAACATAAGTGTGCGGGGTGCTATGCCACATCTGAGCTGGAGAACTCAGATGCACAGGCTAACTAACTAAAATCCTCAATACAAATGTCAATACATAATCATGGCACGCAGGCCGAAGGAAAACTAACTAATCGAAGCTTCGGATCTCTAGCACGCTCCGGGTCTAATCATCGGTGCCTGAAAGCCAAATATATCTGTTCAGCGAATGATGCTGGTTACCCACTCCAATGCATTGAAATACATTATAGATAGATATATATAGATATATGAAAATCATTTTGAAGCAGGAAGACATATACTTAAGAGACTCTAGTTTTAAAACCAGGAATAGACTTAGCAAATAGGGGTAAGCACAACAATCGATGATAACAGTTAAGTAGAATTATCATGAAGAATACGCAACTAAGGTCACAATCTATTTCGACATCAATCATATCATCATTCAATCATCATTTGTGACACTCAATCACACTGAGCTGGCGCCACGGGATCAATCGCATGCCCCGAACATGAGGGTTAGCGCATATAGCACTAACACGGCCTCGCAGCACCCTACCTCATACCGCAGCATGAAGGGAGTTGATTGCAACCAATCCTTTAAAGACCGCTGACGAACTCAATATCGGACCACAATCCTACACACCGCTGTCGCGCCCAGTCGGTGGACTGTGAATCCCCTTTACAAGGGGGACATACGACCCTACACATCGTTGACAGGCACAGTCGATGGACCGTAGCGGATCAAGCCCTACACACCGCTGAGAGACTCAGTCGGTGGGCGAAGATCCTCGGAGACTACGACCCTACAGACCGCTGGCCCATCACTCGGTGGATCACAGCCAGCCGTAGCCCTACACACCGCCTGATTACTCAGGTCGGTGGACTACAACCTGCCTCGGGTTTATTGGCCCTACACACCGCCTGGCGCGTCCAGTTCGGTGGGTCATCATACCCGAGGCCCATGTGGACCGCAGCCCAAGAAGTGCAGCTCATAAGTAACCAATAGTGGACCGCAGCCCTATTTAATATTTATATACCTGACCGATCGCAACCGGCCTGGTTAACAGTTGGGATGGTTCTCAACCCATCCAACTGCCCATATAGCCAATTTGATCGCAACCAAATTGGGGAATCATGCATCACATAACACACAATAGCACATAATAGCACATTGGGAAGGAGAAGACACATAAAAAAGCTAACGTGTGATCATTCACATACTAAGAATAGTCCTAAGGGGTTCATACGACTTCCACCTAGGTCAACGGGTTACCGATTCGACTAGCATGCAATCCCTAAGACTCTTTTAACATACGAACGGTACCCAAAACATCAAACTAAACTCAGGCACGACAAACGGGATCCTTTGGGACACCACGGGGGAATGGGGAACATCAAACGGGGAAGCCGAAGACCCGGGGTGGGCACGGACCAGTGGGTAGCCGGTGGGTGGGGGTCACCCGCCGGCTGCCCGCCGAAGATCATCGCCCGGGCAGCGGGTTGCCGGCGGGCGAACGCCTGCCCGGCGCCTGCCCGCTGCCCGGCGGTGATTTTCGGGCAGCGGGTAGGTGGCGGGTACCCCTACCCCCACTGACTCTTTTATCAAAATATGCGTCCCGGGATCCTTTGTGGAATCCGAAACCATGCTTAGACACTTTTAAACGCAATTAACGACACCACGTAGGTAATTAATGGATCAAAAGCAAGAATCACATTGAACACATCCTAACACGACTTCTAGACACGAACAACACCCGAACATGCAAATTCCCACCCAAATATAAATCCAGAACATCACAATACCAATTCCCAATCCAACCTAGGGCTCTAATCCTAACCAAATCGTCAAAATCATATTTTATTTTCATTATCAAGAACCATCAAGATTTATCAAGAATCATCACATAAATATCAAGAACCTCTTTTTAATCATCAAGATCACTCATAAAATCATCACATCAATCAATCAAGATTATATCTTAAATATCATAAAGGAATTCATCAAGACACAGGTATATAGAGGGAGCCAAAGAAGGGGATCATAGCAAAGTAAATAGGTTTTGTCGAGACATGGGTTACCTCTTAGCCTTAATTAATATCCTTGGCTATGAAGGGTCTTTCTTTAAGATTTCTTCTTTCTTGATATCTCCTAATGGAATTCTTGGAACTTCTTGTGTGGTGAGAGATTATTTGTGGTGTGAGTTCTAAGTGCCTCCTATGTCCCTATTTATATAATTAAGAGTCCTAATTAGGGTCTAAGTGGCATGGGTTTACTAATTCTATTTCTTATAGGACTAAGGGATTGGCTTTATGGATTAAGGCCCATGGACTATGGTGGACCCCTTTTAGCTAATTAATGGATTTTAATTCCCTTTTTGGGTTGAGCAATCAATTAATTAATTTGGATTTAGGGGTCGTAACACAGGGTGTTACAGCCCAGGTGGACGATTTGAACCTAAAGCTCGGGCAAGCTGCTTCTGCCTTGGATGCCGAGTAGAGGAGGAACGACCAGCTGGCGACTGAGCTACACAACGCCCGGGAGACTGCCGTAGCTGCTTTTAGGCAATCTCACGAATTTCAAAAGGAAGTGGCGGAGTTTCCGAGGGCTAACGCTGAGGGCATCACCATTGAGTGGCTGGCTTCTGTGTCCGGGCAGGCTTATCTTTCCGAGGCGGGGACCGAGGACTACTAGGCGGGGATGGCGGACATTCAGAAGGAGATTTACAGCGCCCTGGGCCGCCGCTACTCGGATTTTGATTTGTACCGCTATGGACTCCCGGCCGCCTTATATGAAGGTCTCATGAGCCCTGCTACCCCCACATGTAGACAGGGGGATGCCATCCTGGAACATCAGGCGGTCGGAGGAGGAGGCGACCAACTAGGCTTAGCCGATGATCCCAACGTTCTGGCAGGGGACCAAGGGCCGGCGCTGCTGAACTTGGATGAAGTGGAGGAGGACGAGGGGGCCGAGCAACTTGAGCGCGGCCAGCATTGACTTCTGTCTGCCCAAGAGAACATCCCCACTGGACCAACGGAGGGGGTGAACTTAGGGTAGGCTAGTCGTCTATTTTTTTCTTCCCTTCTTTTTGGATGTAATCTACTCTTCGGGGTTTTTTTGAATGTGAAACTTTGCCCGCCGGGCTTTTTTCTTTATGACTACCTTATTTCCTTTGTGAATACAGCTGACCGCCTGCGGGCCTCGGTTAAAATTTCTTTTAAAATTGCTAAGTCCCTTAGTAGACGAGACTGGCTGCCTATGAGCCCTTCAACGAAAATCTGAAAACTTGCTAAGTCCCTCAGTGGACGAGGCTGGCTGCCTACAAGCCCCGAGGAACATCCGAAAACCGCTAAGTCCCTTAGTGGACGAGGCTGGCTGCCTACGAGCCCCCGAGGAAAACTTCAGAAGACTTGCTAAGTCCCTCAGTGGACGAGGCTGGCTGCCTACGAGACCCCGAGGAACACTTTAGACCACCAAGTCCCTCAGCGGGCGAGGCTGACTGCCTACGAGCCCCGAGAAAAGTCCGAAAATCTGCTAAGTACCTCGGAGGGCGAGGATGGCTGCCTACGAGCCCCCCGAGGAACTTTTTGAGAACTGTTGAGTCCCTCAGCGGGTGAGGCTGCCGCCTACGAGCCCCGAGGAACGCTCGAAAATCTGCTAAGTCCCTCAGTGGATGAGGTTGGCTGCCTACGAGCCCCCCGAGGAACTTTCCGAGAACTGCCGAGTCCCTCTGCGGGCGAGGTTGACTGCATACGAGCCCTGAGGAACATCCGAAAATCTACTAATTCCCTCAGTGGATGAGGTTGGTTACCTACGAGCCCCCTAAGGAACATCCGAAAACTTGCTAATTCCCTAAGGGGACGAGGCTTGCTACATACAAGCCTCGAGGAACATCCGAAAACCGCTAAGTCCCTCAGTGGACAAGGCTGGCTCCCTACGAGCCCCCGAGGAACACTTCAGAAGACTTGTGAAATCCCTCAGTGGACGAGGCATGTTTCCTACGAGACCCCGAGAAACACTTCAGACCGCCGAGTCCCTCAGCGGGCGAGGATGACTGCCTACGAGCCCCAAGGAGCGTCCGAAACTCTGCTAAGTCCATCGGTGGGCGAGGCTGCTTGCATACGAGCCCCTCGAGGAACTTTCCGATAGCTGCCGAGTACCTCAGCGGGCGAGGCCGGCTGCCTTCGAGCCGGTCGAGGAACATCCAAGGAACGTTCTAAATTCCATGCGACGTGGCCGCCTTCGCCTTAGCAGGTGGGATCAGCCTTCCTCGTCAAGAGGAGGTGATCATCCTTGCGGCGTGACCGCACTCGCATGAGCATGCAGAATCAACCATCCTAGTCAAGAGGTGGTGATCATCCTTGCGGCGTGGCCGCCTTCACTAGAGCAGGCAGAGTCAGCCATCCTCATCAAGAGGAGGTGATCATCCTTGCGGCATAGCCGCCTTCGCCTGAGCAAGCGTAGTCAACCATCCTCGTCAAGAGGAGGTGATCATCCTTCCAGCATGGCCGCCTTCGCCTGAGCAAGCATAGTCAGCCATCCTCGTCAAGAGGAGGTGATCATCCTTGCGGCATGGCCGCCTTCGCTTGAGCATGCGGAATCAGCCTTCCTCGTCGAGATGAAGTGATCATCCTTGCGGCGTGGCCGCCTTTGCCTGAGCAGGCGGAATCCGCCATCCTCGTCAAGAGGAAGTGATCATCCTTGCGGCGTGGCCGCCTTCGCCTGAGCAGGTGGAATCAGCCATCCTCGTCAAGAGGAGGTGATCATCCTTGCGGCGTGGCCGCCTTTGCCTGAGCATGCGGAATCATCCATCCTCGTTGAGAGGAGGTGATCATCCTTGCGGCGTGGCCGCCTTCGCCTGAGCAGGCAGATTCAACCAATCTTCGTCAAGAGGACGTGATCATCCTCGTGGCATGGCCGCCTTCGCCTGAGCAGGCAGAATCAGCCATCCTCGTCAAGTGGAGGTGATCATCCTTGCGGCATGCCCCCCTTCGCCTGAGCAGGCGGAATCAGCTTTCCTCGTAGAGAGGAGGTGATCATCCTCGCGGCGTGGCCGCCTTCGCCTGAGCAAGCGGAATCAACCATCCTCGTCAAGATGAGGTGATCATCCTTGCGGCATGGCCGCATTCGCCTGCGCAGACGGAATCAAACAAAACAACTATTTAAGATAAACAATTGAATATGAAACAATAATTAACCAAACAAGTAGTTAGAAAGAAAAATAAAAATAAAAATAAAAAACGACAATTAACTTGAAAAATATGCATAGATTTTATTAATGACAAATTATGTTGTTATAGCGTATATGCTGCATCTATGTATGGTTCTAGAGACAGAAACTAGTAAGTAGGTTAAATGAGGTTTAATTTGAATGTGAGTCAACAATATAGAGAAGACATAATTTGAAATGGGAGAGAACTTGAAAAGTTGAGAAGATGAAGAAGTTTATAACTTAACCTGTAAGATTAATTTAAATGGAGGGGGGCCAAATATTTTGAAGAAACAATAAAATTTTAAAATTCTATATAATATTTTTTAAAAAGAAATTAATACATATATAATATCGTCCCTGCTTCTTGAGGTGCATGATTTGTATACTTAAGGTGCGGCAGTTTTGTGAAACTTAAGGTGAACCATTTTAAAACCTTAGGTGTGTGGTTTGTGTTCTTAAGGTACGCCATTTTAATGCGCTTAAGGTGCCACCGTCAACCGCACGGGAACCCTTCCTTTTTTTTTAGGTGTACCCAAGGTTGCCACCGTCGGACATAGTGACTAATTCGCTCATTGAATTGTAGGCACCTCTTTGGGTGGAACAACTAGGATTGAGATTTAAGGTTGCTCCATACCCATGACCAATGATCGAACCCTTGACTTTTGGTTAAAGATTGATGAGTCCCTTCCACTCAACCACACCCTACAAGTTAATTCCAACAATATGAATAATAACTAATGGAATTATATATCTAGAAATCAAATTAAAAGATGTAAATTTTAAATTTTGTATTAATAGAACTAGTATTTACACTCGTGCGATGCACGAAATGGATTTGTTATAATATTTTTAGAATATTTAGACTGATATACAATTATATAAATTATAACATCAAATATTATATAATGCAATTCAAGAATTGAGTTGTATCGATTGTATTTTCTAATGTTATCATTGCTTGAATTCGAGCAAATAATTGTCCAATTAATAACCAATGTGTAGATGTACGCATCCGGTGCTGAAACTTTAGAGATTTTATATATTAGTGTTTATGATTTGTATTAAGTGGCAAATTTTGCTCGTTGTCTAGCAACTCAGTTGTATAAATCATTTGCTATCCTAATTTATTTGTATGGAAGATATATTTTCTGTGTAGATGTATACTAATTTTGTCATCTTCGCACAAAAAGAAAACATAATATCACTGGTTGGAATTACACATGAAAACCTCTTTGTAGACAACATTGGTAGTAGCAACAGAATCTTGTTCATCATCATCTAGAGCTAACACCTTCAGACCATCAGGATGGGTGACTTGGGAAAAAATCACATGCAATTGACCATTGCTCATTGCATTACTATTTTTTCTGGGAAATCAATGAGCTCGGATCCATATGTATCCCATATAATACATATACTATAGTTAATCCGTTTTCTTTTTGAAATGGTTAATCGGTGATAATTTAGAATTTTGAATCAAATAGTAATATTTATTTCCTTTTTCAATTGGCCTAATTTATGTGCCATTTTTAATCATAGTCAATTGTTTTTTAATACATATCAATTAGTGAATTATTAAAAACAAATTTTTTTTAATATTATCAGTCAGTTATTAATAATAGATTCTTTTTCCAATTTACGTATACTATTATTAATCCGTTTCCTTTTCGAAATAGTTAATCGGGATTATTTTTAATTTTCAGTCAATTATTAGTATTCATTTATTTTTTAAATTGTAATATAATTAACACAGTCATGCAATAACGTAATAACAATATTCTCGGTGCAAAGTATTCTCAAAATAGTTTGCCCATTGCATGACCTCTGGAAATCAATGAGTTCATATCCATATGTATCCCACATAATACATATATTATAGTTAATCCGTTTCCTTTTCAAAATAGTTAATTGGGGGATCATTTTTAATTTCCAGCCAATTATTAATATTCTTTTCCTTTTTCAATTGGCATAATTTTCGTGCCATTTTTTTTTATCCCAGTCAATTATTATTTTGTTACTACATATCAATTAATTAATTATTAATAATAGATTATTTTTTAAATATTTCCAGTCAATTATTAATAACAGATTCAATTTCCAATTTATCTATACTACTAGTTTTTTTACGCACTTTGCGCGAATGAGATATTTTCCAATGATTATTTTTAAATAAGTATTTCAAAGTATATCAATGCAATATTATATAGGAGATGTTTATGCATAGGTAAAGAAATGTTGAATTTGTTTATTTAAATCAGTAATTTAAAGTATATAAATTCAAGATAATATATAAGAGATTGATTATAATTGTTAGTAAAATAAATGTTTGCAACTTTGTAATAACGCTAGTCTAAATACTTAGTCTTACAGTGATAGTCTAAATAAATACTACTTTTGATTTAAATTTCTCTAATTCTTCTTAATTCTCTTTTGGGTAACATTGTCATTGTTTTCATCTTCAGTACATGTCCTTTTTTTTTATTGGTAGTGTGTCATGTGCAATTAGGTTATGGTGGCAGTATAGAGTGGTTCATCATGCAATGAGATTATGCTGTAGGAAGCTTTAGATTTGCATTGCTGTGTATATGACTGAGATTTTAGTTGTAATATGAACTCTTTATCTACAAACACCTATTGATATTTAGTCGTGGTAGTAGTTTTCCCCTAGCTACATGTTTCATGTGTTGTGACTTGTGAGATGTGTGTCGTAGGTTATCATGTGAAAATTTTGAACAAAATAATAATATTTATTATATTTGTATAAAATAATACTTGGTAAATAAATAAATAAATAAATATATATATATATATATATATGTGTGTGTGTGTGTGTGTGTGTGTGTGTGTGTGTGTGTGTGTGTGTGTGTGTGTGTGTGTGTGACGACCCAAAATTTAATTTTATAATTTTAATTTTAAGAAATTCCAAAATAGTCATTTTCACTCCATTATAAATTTGTGAGATAAATTGGTGTTTGAATAAATTATTTTGAGTTACATTTTAAATTAATTCAACACCAGGACTTATTTTAATTTCAAAATCCTAAATTTTCGGGTACTTTGCGTACCAAGTTTTTAACTGAGAAACCTATCTGAGTGAGACCGGGAGAAATATGAGAAACCTGAACCAAGTGTTTATATAGAAAACATTTTTGGAAAAATCTATTTTGACCCCCAAACTATTTAAAAATCACATTTCTAGACTATGGTCCATGTTGCAAGATGGACCAAAAGCCTTTCATCCTTTGTCTGATATTTTTTGAATCAACCAAAAGACAATTTTGCCATCCACCAATCATTGTTGAGTTTCCTAGGGTTTTGTGCCTCTATATATTAGAGAGACATCAGACCTTTACCTCTTGATTCCCAACCTTGTCTTCCCCAAAAGCTTTGCAAGAGAACCAAAAGAAAACACAGTAAGTTTCATAAGCTTTTCTCATCCAATCTTAGCTTTCCATTGCTTCTCTGCTTTCCTCCTATCCTTTGTCCCTGAGGCACCGGCCCCAGCCAACGGCCCAACAAGGGGACCGTTGGCTAACAACCCTAGGAGATGGCTGTTGCCTAGAGCTGGCAAGCTAGCGGATTGAGGGGGCGGGCCTTGCTGAGCCCCGCCCCATGGTCCGTGAGTTGCTCCTGTGCAGTGGCCGGGCCCTTGTGGCTCAGTTATGTATCATTTTGGACCAGATGTCACAGGCCCTTGTCGCTCGGTACCTCAGGGTCGTCTTGACGCACATTTAGGCTTTGATTTCGTTGAATTTGGATTAGAAATGAGCATGTTATGGTAGAATTTTTGATGAAATGCTTCACAGTAATGTTTATTTGAGTTCACTGTTTTTGGGAATTTCTTGGTATTACCATCCCGATGCTATTTGAGTACTTGGATAGAGAAGCATGAACACTTTGTGAATAAGAATTGTTAGAAAAGCATGACTAGAATGTGTTGTATGTTCAATGGAAGTTGGAGCCTATTTTGTTGGTAGAAATGTACAAAGTTTGTCATTTTGCAAACAAGCATGATTGTATATTCTTAAGAGTTCACTGTGCTATATAGAATTGAAGTATGATTGTATATATAGTCTTCTTGCATTTCAAGCACATCATGTCTTTATAAGAGCATAAATGGCCAACGTGAGACTAAGTATTATTTTCCAAAATTCATGAGCATATGGTATATCATTACCTTGTTGCACTGAGAAGTTGTTGAGTTGTGACATGCATAAGTATGGTGCATGAGAGGTTTTATGTGAGGTTTTGGAGGACCCGTTTGGACTACGTCCTCTTTGAAGAAAGAAATGGACATTGCGGTCCAAGTATATGTAACGCAGCGTATTTCCACGTTACGAGGTTGGAAACTGCCCGCCAGGCTTGGAATCCTGATCAGGGGGTGTGCACGCTAAAAGTTCGATACCTGATTCCACTGATTTGAGTTTAGAACCAAAAGAGTGGTTCGGTGGATGAGATGAGCATAGGTCGGCTAGAAGCCGTACCGGGATAGGTTCGTTCACGCTACGGTGAAGTTCCTACCTCATCCACTTGTAAAGAAAGCGCGTCATTGCGACTCTAAGAAAGCGAGCCATTGCGAGTTGCGACTCTAAGAAATGAAAGTAAGCGAGTCCTTGTGGCTCTAAGAGACCTCCACAGAAAAGTATTATATTTACGAACGAGTGTATGAGTATACTTATAGTATTGCACGAGATTGCATAATGAGAATGTTGCACGAGATTGCATGATGAGAATGTTTGCACTAGATTGCATAATGAGAATGATTAACCGAGATTGTATATTGAGCATGATTGCTTTAGCTGCATTTTGATGCCTTATATATCTAGTTTGCATGATGAGAATTCGAAAGCATGAGAATAAATCTCGTATTGATTGATAGCATGAGTTCGTTATGATGAGTTTTGTTATGAGAAATATGTGTTGGAGTGATTTTGTTGATGAATTATTTATCGTTGAAGCATGGCTGTTGATATTATAGGTTGCGAACATATAGAAAGTCTGTGATGTATTTTAAAGTTGTCTAAGTGTTGAGATTGCTTGATTAGAGTTTGTGAACAAATGTTTTTCCAAAGTATATACTGTAGTAATTTACAGGGTTGAGTGTGGTTATACTTAGTTTCGTGCTAACGGGTGTTTTCCTACTTGTCTACTTGTTGTTTTGCAAAACCCCTTTCAAGTGGGCCCTGCGTTTGAGAGTTGATCGAGTTAGACTAGCTTAGTAGATCTAGTAGTCTAAACTCTTTTTATTTTTATGATGTAATGATGACGGATTGTAGACTTAAGCTACCTATGTTTGATGATAGATATCGAGGTGTTTTTCCCCAAGTGACTTTAAATTAAGTAATTTGAATGTTAGTTTGTTTTAATGATTTAGTTCCATCCTTAGCCTGTGCAATCACCGTGGAGAGGTGATTGTGGCAGTGACACTCCCACTAGTTGGTTATTTTAGTTTGTTTATCCGCTGCTTAGTTTATCTTGATTTTAGTTTTAGAACTGTAATTAAGTTTAAGAAAAGTGGGGTGTTACAAAATATATATATATATATATATATATATATATATATATATATAACATGTTTTGTATTAGAACTTTGATATTTAATTACAAGATAATGTAAAAAGAAGATAATGGACAATGTAGTGAATATAATAAATTAATAAATTTGAAAGTATGGAATCTTTGAATTGTAGAAAATAAAGATAATATAACTAAAGAAATTATATTTCTTTTAAATTTTTTTATAATGAATAAATATATTTTTTTAAATAAAGCATTATAAACATCTAATTCTAAATTAATTAAATGTATATGTATTATTTTTTGTTATAGCTACTAATTTATTTTCTAATCTAAAAACATAATAAGTGTGAATGATGGTTATACCCTCATTTATGTCCGTTTTTTCCGTTAAGTTTTTTTATACATTATGCTATAAGAGTTGTACTTTAAGATATTTTGGACAAACATACCCCTATCGTTATAACTTCCGTTATCTTTTCCACTATTGTTACCATGCACATGCATCCACCATATGTTTTCTTATCTTCTTCATTAATAATAATATATACACATTATATATTTGAGTTATAGGTTAATTATTATCTAAAATATAAATATCAAATTTATAAAAATGTTTTACATTATTAGTATTATTATTTACAATAATTTAAATATTTAAAATCTAAATAAATGTAAAATTTTAATATAATGTATTAATATTGGACACCTATTTTTTGCGCATCGCGCATAAAAAAGTACTAGTAATTTAATAAGAGTAATAAAATTTCGTACATACTTTTCATCAACAATAATAAAATCAATGATTTTTTTTTTTTTAAATTTCCATTCCTTGTTGAGACAAATTGTTTTGAAAGTTTGTCAATGATAATTGCTACAATTGATGTGAATAGAGGATAATAATAAATAATTCAAAATATATTGTAACAATAGATATTGTTATAATGATATAGTAAAATTTAACTTACAAATTTCTTTAGAAGTTTTCATGCATTTATAAAATTCTGATGTGTAAACTTGTTCAATTGGAGCTAATAGGATGTTAACATTGTCAATTATTTGGAAAATGGTCCTACCATTTTAGAGTCCATGTGTAATTGTATTTATTATCAACAACTTTGTAGTTAGGCCGCACAGGTCTGACAGTGATTGTAAGAACAATTTTGTCCGCTAAAAAAATAATAGTATAATATTTGTAAAGTAATGTACAATTGTACTATTATAAAAAAAATAAAAAAAATATTAATACCATAGTAACCTAAATCATTCCTATAATGCAAAAGCATAATTGAAATATTAAATTTTGTTCTAAATAATCAAAACAAGATTAATTAAACGTTTAAAAAAAAAACCTTAACTTAAATTTGTTTAAAAAAAAAAATCAAATAATTTTCAAAGTTCCTGATTTATAATATTTGATGCTCAACTTTGAATGCTATGTATTTAGTCGGGCTAATTATTTGACCAAAGTTTATGTTAAATTTTATATTATATATATATTTTTAATATGTTTTAACATATTCATAATATATGTTTAACAATTATGAGTTTATGTTTTTTTTTTCGGTGTAAATTATGAGTTTATGTTAATATAATAAATAGTTGACGAAATATTCTGTTTAAGGGTTATTTAAGGGAAGAAAATAATACAATAGAGGGTAAATAAGGGAAATCATGAAAAATACTAAAATCAAAATAATATGAACCATTCATTTTAAGAAATAACTAGTACCGACATTTTTTTTGTTCAAGTTAAGGGCCTAACATTATTGGCTTTTATTAGATTTGTAGATTGGTTGGGCTCTCTGGCTATTTCCTTTCATTTGAATCAATTTGTGATCATTTTTAATTTTTAATCAAGTATTACTATTCATTTCCTTTACCAAATGGCATAATTTCCGTGCCAATTTTATTCTCAGTCAATTATTCTTTTTTTTAAATACATATTAATTAGTTAATTATTAATAACAGATTTATTTTTAATATTTTCAGTCAATTATTAATAACAGATACTTTTTCCTATTTACCTATACTATAGTTAATCCATTACCTTTTCGAAATAGTTAATACGTGCATCATTTCCAATTTTCAGACAATTATTAATATTTATTTCTTTTTTTCAATTGGCATAATTTTCGTGTCATTTATATTTTCAGTCCATTATTTGTTTAATACATATCAATTAGTTAATTATTAATAACAGATTCTTTTTTTTTTAATATTTTCAGTCAAATATTAATAATAGATTCCTTTTCCAATTTACATATACTATTGTTTAGACAATCTAGCCATTTCCTTTTTCATTTCGATTGATTTGGTATCATTTTTAATTTTTAGTCAATTATTAATATTCACTTCATCTTTCAATTGACCTAATTTCCATGCAACTTTTATTCTCAGTCAATTATTCTTTTTAAATACATATCAATTAGTCAATTAGTTAATTGTTAATAACAGATTCTTTTTAAATATTTCCAGTAAATTATTAATAACAAAATACTTTACCAATTTACATATATACTCTTGTTTGGACAGTCTGACCATTTTTTTTTTCCATTTGAGTCAGTTTGGAATCATTATAAAATTTCAGTCAATTATTAATATTCATTTTCTATTTCAATTAGCCTAAATTCCGTGCCGTTTTTATTCTCAATTAATAATTATTTTTGTAATAGTCTTTTTTTAAACTATAATTTCACATCTGAACATGGTGTGAATAAACAACTAAAACAAATGCATATTCAAAGTAATGTAAACCACAATCATTATTGTGTGGACCATGGCCCATACAAGTTGTATGGATCACATTTTGTATATTGTAAACTAATGTACATTCAGTACAAAAATAATGCACATTGTATTCATGGGATGTACATTATTTTTGTGCTGAGTGTACATTAGGCTGAGATTATCCCAGCCAATTTTAGATTGGCAAGATGATGTGGATTAGCCACATCATTATTCTTGCAAACCCCTGAAAAAGCTGCCATGGCAGCTTTTGTACTTTTTTTTAAAAAAAAAATTTGTTTTCTTTACTTTTTAATATTTTAATGTAATTAATAATGTTATTTTAATATGTTGGGCCCAGTGTGAATAGTAGATGATTTGCAAATGGGATTATGTGGAAATTGGACTCATTTTTTAGAGTGGGAGAGATTTGCAGGGATAGTGTTAGCCTTATATTGTATAATGTACATACAATACAAAAATAATGTACATTTAATATATTAAAAATATACTTTTTATTATGGTCCACATAACATTGTGTAAACCATGGTCCACACAATAATTTGCCTGTCACGCAATCTTACAATTTAAACAAAATACACAAATTTTAAAAGGGATAAGGGTCAAAGAAATAACTTTTTTCCAAAACACCCTTGTATTATTATTATTTTTTAAAAAACTTATAACTGAAGCATTTAAAGGCTCCTTAAATGAAAGGGTCTTTTAGGCTATCAATGCTTGCCCAGCAGTGATGGGCAAACAAATCGTTTCGTAAATCATCAAGGGAGCAATGATTCTCTTATATAGAGGAGCTCTTTGAGCTCCTCTTCATTCAGTAACGATGTTGGATCAAAGTTGATTCCACATCAGTTACGTTTTTTATTTTATTTTATTTTATATATTATTTTACCTTGTATTATTATTATTATTATTATTATTATTATTATTATTATTATTATTATTATTATTATTTTTATTTTTATTATTCATTTATTATTATTATTATTATTATTATTATTATTATTATTATTATTATTATTATTCATTTTTTATTATTGTTGTTGTTGTTATTATTATTATTATTATTATTATTATTCTGTTATTATTATTATTATTACTATTATTATTATTATTATTGTTATAAATTATATTTTATTATTGCATAATAATAATAATAATAATAATAATAATAATAATAACAACAACAACAACAACAACAACAACAACAACAACAACAACAACAACAACAACAACAACAACAACAATAATAATAATAATATTATTATTATTATGAATGTCCTTATATATCATTCTACATTTACCCGCTAATAGTAAAAAAGTTAATTTTACCAAACATCTTTTTACAAATCGCTAGTCAAACTCGCTAACACAGTCCGCTATCTGATATCCGCTAACCGCTAATCGCGGATTACCAAACAAAGCCGAAGTGTATAAATAGGAAAAGGAATCCATCTTTATGTAAATAAATTAAGGAATTCATATTTACGCAAATAAATTGAAAAACGAATCTTCAAAAATTACTATTACGCAAAATCAGTACTCTACGTGTGTAAAATTCAAATTATTATTATTGGTGTAATATTCAAATTATTATTATTTGTGTAAATAATAATTAATAAATTATTATTTCCTTATAAAATTACACATAATTTCCAAGGAATTTTTTTTATTTATTATGCAGAATTTGTTTTCATTATTCTCACAATTATCATGATTTAATTATTTCTTAAAATTTGGTAGCCACTTTTCATTTTTAAGTATATATTGACTTTAATTTGTGGTAACTGTTGGAAGATAAAAATATCTTATCCTTCTCATATCCTTTTTTCCTTCCCTCTTGTAACCGTCTCCTCTCTCCCTCTCCCTTTATATTGTAACTCAACAGTAAGAAGTGGACATAATAATACTCTGCATTTTTCCTTTCTCTCTTCTCTCCAAAGCTTCAACATGTAATTGCTTAGTTTCCGACATGGTATCAGAGCCACCACGGTGGTTCACCTACGCCGCCGCCGGCATCGGAGAGTTGAGTCGAAGAAGCCAGACTCCTGATGCTCGATCTCCATTGCGATCTTCTCCGTTCAATCCGCAGAGGATTATTGCTACGCAGAGTAGCAACAATGCTGATGCTCAACAACGATTCTGCAGAGAGAAGCAGAGAAGCCAAAATCCAGTTCAGGCTACCTCCACAACCGTTCCGCAGCGGAAGGAAGGAGCTCGTCCGTCGATTCCGATCTTTCAATCTCCAGTTCAGGCGACCTCCACAACCGTTCCGCAGCGGAAGGAAGGAGCTCGTCCGGCGATTCCGATTGCTCGATCTCCAATTTTGGCGAAATCCATAGCTGTTCCGCAGAGGAACTACTATCCAGAAGATCTAGAAAAGTTCGATTTGAAGAAGATGGAGCAGTTCTCCGACTCAGCCACAGCGGCTCTGTCTCTCGTTCCGAAGTGCTTGCAGGAGCTGACAGTTGGAAGCTCCGCAAATCTATCTGATGCTGTTCTGAAGGCATCTGAGTGGTCCAAAGAAATCGCCGCCGAGGCGTTCAAGCGATCTGAGGAGATCGGGGCGGAGGCTTCCAAGTGTGCGGAAGAGATCAAAGTTGACGACAGCAAATCAACGGCGAGGCCGAGTTCAGATAGAATGTCGGAAAAGAAAGAACAAGAAGAATCCATCGTCGGCGATAGCTCGCTTGACCGATTCTTTCTTGCTCATTTTGACCTCTTCTCTCTCGTTCACCAGATTGATGAACTTGTTGTGCAAGCACTAACCAGCAAGAAGGAAATTAAGGAAATCAAATCCTTTGCAGATTTTCTGTCTGAAGTGCAAGTGTCCATGAAGCCATGGATTTCTAGATTTCAGAAAGCTCGTTCTGATACATCCACAAGGCCTAAAAATATAGTGGAACAGCCACTGGAAAGCAAGATACTCCTAGTCCCTGCTGTTAAAAATGATATGAGAAATGTTGTTGATAGCCCTGAACAGTGTAAATGGGATTCTCTGTTTTATTCATCACCACTGGCAGACTTGGCAGTCCAACAAGCTGGTTCCAAGGGCTCAAAGAAAGGTGTCCAGCAAACATCAAAATCTCAGGTAGCTAGGTTTTTGGCTTTATCAATGGTGTTGCGAAGGAAACCTGATGTTTTAATCAACCTGTTGCCAACATTGAGGGAAAATCCGAAGTATCAAGGACAAGATAAGCTTCTTGTTACAGTATGGGTGATAATCCCGGCTGGTCAAGGTGATCTGTATGTGGGATTATACGTGTTGGCACATCATATCTTGCCTTTAGTTGGAGGAAAATCGGGTTCTAATCCACAAACAAGGGATCTGATCTTGCAGTTAGCGGAAAGGATTCTTGCTGCACCTAAAGCTCGTAGTGTTTTGATAAATGGTGCTGTTAAGAAGGGAGAACGTTTGGTGCCACCATCAGCACTGGACTTGTTGTTACAAGTGACATTCCCTGCTTCTTCTGCCCGAGTTAAGGCAACTGAAAGGTTTGAGAAGATTTTTTTTGTTCATCCTCAAAGAGGTTACCCTTGCTGGCTCTCCTGTGAGCAAAGCTATGAAGCAAAGCAGCTACTGAAGGCATTCCAGAGCTATCTCAGGAAGCTATTGACATTTTTTGTGTCTGGTCTTTGTCCCAAAGTGTTGATTGTTACAAACAGTGGGACAATATATATGTGGATAATATGGAAGCAAGTGTTGCTGCCTTGAGAAAGTTGACAGATGAGTGGAGATTGTTGTCTGCAAAACAATCTTCTCTTGAAGCTCTGGATGTAATGCTCAAAAGTTTCAGGCATAGAGAAATCCTTAACAAGCTCTGGGTGTAATGCTCCATTTTGTTCTTTTATATCTAAGTTGGGCATATAGGTCCTACACGCTCCAACTTACGGGGGGTGTTGGAAGATAAAAATATCTTATCCTTCTCATATCCTTTTTTCCTTCCCTCTTGTAACCGTCTCCTCTCTCCCTCTCCCTTTATATTGTAACTCAACAGTAAGAAGTGGACATAATAATACTCTGCATTTTTCCTTTCTCTCTTCTCTCCAAAGCTTCAACATGTAATTTCTTAGTTTTCGACAGTAACAATTCATTTGATATTAATTAATTTTCATATAAAATTTTGTTACTAATTAAGCTTTATTTAATTTTTTTTACCAATTAATTAATATTCAGATTAGTTTGAGCGAGAAAGTTGAAGATAAAGATTTTACTTTTATTATTTTACTTTTAAACGCCCCGTATGTCCTTATAAAGCAAAATTTGATAATATTAGGTACATACATACTATATTATAAAAAGATATTGTTAGAATATATATAATATTTTGAGTATTTTTTTTTTTTTTTTGAATCATAAGGAAGGGGATACCCAAAATTACATAGTTGGCAAGATAAGTTGGCGCCACACAGGTTGGCCAAGACTACCATCCTCTAACATTTGAACAAGACGGGCAGGCGGTTGGCTAAGTAAAGAAATGCCTTTTTGAACACTAGAGCTCTTTGCCAAGAAGTCAGCAACCGTGTTCCGTTCCCTAGAGATCATCTCAATGTTCTATTCGCTTTTGCTTACAAGTTCAAGTCTGTATGCATTAAGAATGTTGTCCGAGATATCCCCAATAGGTTTGCAGTGATTCATAGCTTCTACTATATCCCTGGAGTGACTCTCAAAGCAGACTCTAATGCAGCCTAAATCCTTTACTACTTGGATACCTTTCAGCAGGGCCCAGGCCTCCGCCACCCTAGAAGAGCAAGAACCAATGCCATAAGTGAAGCCTTAGCTTTGATCCATAAACCTTGGTCATCTCTTATAATTCCACCGCAACTAGCTCTCTTCGTGGTGGGATTGAAGCTAGCATCCACGTTAACTTTACACCAACCTGGCGGAGGTTTGGTCCATCTAAGTATATTCCATGATATGGTAGTTGTGCTAGCAATCTGATTAGTCGCACGATCAAAAGCTTTGTTGATATCCGCCACTTGAGATTGAATCTTAAAACTTTTCTACCTGGGCAAAGGATCTTCCTCGTTAAAGACTCGGTTATTCCTGTACTTCCATAGCCACCAAAGTGCCACCACAAAGAGGATTCGATTGGTGTGTTGCTGGTTGCCTATTTTGAATCCACTAATCCCGCAATCGAGCCACCTTGTAAACGGCATGGATGCGGTGGTCTGCAGCATATTCGGAAGGATTACTTCCCAATGTAACTTTTGCATTGACACAGTTCCTAAGTATGTGTTCAATCGATTCCTCTCCTTCATTGCATGCTCCACAATCACTACTATCAGTGAATCCGCACTTTTGTCTATTGACATTAGTCATGAATTTGTTGTGACTTACTAGCCAAAGGAAGGTATGAATCTTGCTAGGCACCTTCAAGCTCTAGATGTTCACCATGGCCTAGTATCCATTGCCTCGTCTGATATGTAATTGTAGAGTAGGTGGAGCTGACAGAGAACTTGCTCTTTGCATCAAAGCCCCAACCTAGCAAGTCCTTTTGATCATCATCAGGCACAAGTGCCATTGCAGCAATTTCATCACACACTGCTGGAGGAAGGAGATTGTGTATCTCAGACCATTTCCAACCGGTGGCAACATCCCAATAATCTGCAACTTGAGCATATAACTCCGGAAGAGGAAGACTAGAACTCATAACTTTGCAGAGAGGGCGGTGGCCAACCCGGGAATCTAGCCGGAACAGGGTGTTCCTTCCGTTTCGAACCAACTTTTTCATGCCTTTTTTTGAGGATTGGAACAGTTTTTAGGATTCCTTTCCAAGCGTTTGACATCCTTGCTTTGGGCTGCCAATTGGATGGATCATCACTTAAAATTGAATACTTAGCTCGCATAATTTTCGTCCAGAGATTCATCATGGACCTGCAATTTCCAGCTAAGTTTGGATAAAAGGGCTGTATTCATAGCTTCCATTTTTCTGATTCCCAGGCCCCCCACATTCCTATCCTTAGTTACAGTCCTCAATGCAACAAGATTACACCGCCTCTGATCCTCTGAGCTTCCCCACATGAAGTCCCGACATATTCTTTCACAGCGATTGGTCACACCAACAGGAAGAAGCGATGTTTGCATAATGTACACAGGGATAGCTGCCAAGACAGATTGAATAAGGACTCTTCTTCTAGCAAGAGATAGTGTCCTCCTCTTCTATCCTGCTAGCCTAACTTCAATTCTCCTGATCACACTATCAAAGGTTCCTTTTTTAGCCTCCCATGGAAAGAGGGCACCCCTAGGTACTTGCCTAAATCTGTGGATACTAGAATGTCTAACAATTTTGAAATATCATGCTGCAACTCCACAGGTGTGTTTTTTGAGAAGAGCAGGGAAGATTTGAGAAGATTGACTTTCTGGCCTGATTGCCTGCAAAATAGATTAAGACAGAATTTAGTTATCATAACCTGTTGAATAGAAGCCTCACCTAGTAGGATCATATCATCCGCAAACAGGAGGTGAGACACATGAGGGCCATTTGTTGATATTCGAATGCCCTTCCAACAACCAACAGTAACCATGTGATTGATTAAATGGCTAAATCTTTCAATGCACATCACAAAGATTAGCGGAGAAATTGGATCCCCTTGCCGAATGCCCCTACCAGGATAGAACCAATCCGAACGATTGCCATTTAAGGATATTGCTAAGCAGGCTAACGTTATACAAGACATAATATTCCTAATCCAACATTGGTTAAAGCCTGTTTCTTGAAACGTATCCTTGATAAACTCCCAAGACAGCCTATCGTAGGCTTTCTCGAGGTGTAGCTTAAGGATCATCCATCCAACTGGACCTTTCTTATTCCTCAAAGAGTTTAGGACTTCTTGATACACTAGTATATTGTCAGTTGTTTGCCTCCCCGGAACGAAACTAGATTGGTTTGGACCAATTAGTTTATGCATGCAGCACCAAAGTCTGGCTGACATGGCTTTTGTGATAACTTTGTAAGATATGTTGCAATGGCCAATCGGGCGGAGTTTCTTAACCGATTCTGGGTTTGGAATTTTGGGGATGAGTGCAATCGTAGTGTCGTTCTCGCCTACCTGCAAAACACCTAAATAAAAAAAAAAAAAAAAACTTAAAGAAGCTTTGACCAGTGAACTGTCGACTACCTCCCACAATTTTTGAAAACATCTGGCGCTTAACCCATCCAGTCCAGCCGCCTTCGAAGGAGTCATGTCGAAAAGAGATTGCTTGATTTCTGAATACATAAAAGGCTCACTTATTCTCTTCTAGACTGACTCAGGCAAAATGAGAAAGCATCCTTCCCAATTCTTCTGAACTGGAGTGCACCTATCTTCCGCGAAAAGAGATTTAAAGTAGTCATGACCATGTTTTAGCATAGCTTCCTCTTCGTTGATCCAGGCCCCTTGCTCGTCCATTAGTCGACTAATTTTTATAGAAGATTTCTTCAACGCTGTGGCAGCATGATAAAATCTTCTGTTTCGGTCGCCGGAAGTTATCCAGTTTTCCCGCGATTTCGGGTACCACATGAGCTCCTCCTGGAACAAAACTTCCTCAAACTCCCGTCTGAGCTTCCTATCTAATTTCAACAAGTCTTGTCTAAAGTAGTCAGCCAGTGAACGTTGAATTCCTTCAAGTCTTGCAATAATTCTTTTCTTCCGATGGAATATATTTCCTTCCGAATGTGTTGCGATTCCAGTCTTGAAGGTTTTTCGCTAGAGGTTCTTTATTTGACACTAAGTCTGCTTCTTTCTGCCAGGCATGATGAACAAATTGCTTGAACTCCGGATGAGCTGTCCAAGTAGGTTGAAGCTGAAATTGCTCGACTTGAGTGACGTTCTCAGACTGGATGTGCGAATCAAGAGTGGTGCATGATCAGAACTAACTATTGGCAAGTGATTCACAGTAGCTTATGGGAATTGATCCCTCCATTCAATATTACAAAAGCCCGATCGAGCCGCGCACCCTTAAAAGAAGATGACTTGAGACCCCTACCCCATGTAAATTTGGCCCCGGTGAATCCAATATCCAGTAATCCTTCCCTAAACATCCAGTGGTTGAAACCTACACAACGAGCAACTGAAAAATTATTAGCATTTGAAACCTCATCCCTCTCTAAGACTGAGTTGAAATCCCCCACGGCAAGCCATGCTCCATGGAAATCCAAACCATCTTGACTCTTGAGAGAAGATCATCAAAAAGCTCCTTTGTTAGAGATGAGTCCGGGCTGCCATAAACTAAGGAGAGAAGCCAAGAAGCTGTGTTATTCTCAGAGACTTTTAATGTCACAAATTGGATGTGTGTATTTAGGATGTCCACTGTTAAAGTTCCCGTCTAGAAAATCCATATACCACCCGAAAAACCAACAGCCTCAATACGAAGCCATTCATCAAAACTGAAAAAGCTCGTGGATCTTGAATGCAAGAGATATCCTAAAGGTTCCAACTAAAATTTAATTCAATTATTAAGCTGGACTAGCTCTATGATTTACTCCAGACAGAATAAAGAAATTAATTATAAAAGCAATAAATGGAACCGTGCACCAGGAAATGTTCACGCAGTTCGGAGCCTCACTCCTACGTCTGCGGGCCCACTCACGTCAACCCAATCCACTAGATGATCAACAAGGAGTACAAGGGGGATTACATTACACATTAAAGCGTAAACTAGACTACTCCAACGCCCTACTCCAGCATCACCATGGACTTGACATGCATGTTATCTTCATCACAACTTGAACCAGTTGAGAAACCTTCAACACATGAATATATTGATAGAAAAACCAGTGGAGGATTTGAGAAATGATATGTAGAATTTTAATCCTTGAATCTTCAAATTAATAAGAATCCAAAAGTAGCAATTTATAGGAATAAATTGGTAACTTCTTTGTCTGAAAATATGCATCTCCAACTCCTCAAAATAAGCTGTAACACCTTATTTAAAAGTTCCATGGAAGTAAGGTCTTGACCAAAATAAATGTTTGAATAAGCCTCACCTTTCCTGGACTGCATCCTGGCGCTGATCATGGATTGCATCCTGGCGCTGATCCAGACTCAACCTAACACAGACACTGGATTAGGTCTAGAACCACATAGCTAACCACTTTGACAACTAATTTAAGCTAACTTAAGTGGGTTTTAAATGTGAAACATTTTACACTTACAATCTCCCCCTTTGGTAATTAGTTGACAAAATATACTTACAAATATACTAGTAGGATTTTAAATAAAAAATAGATAATCTTTATTAACCAAATAGCCACTAAATATATTTGCTTACAATGGGTAGGAAATACTATATACTCCCCCTCAACTTGATACTCCCCCTTTTTGTCAAATAAGGGCCAAAGGTGATCATCAATGGGTAGGACTATTAGTTGACGGAGTGCCCGATTTATCTATAGCAGGGGCAGCTTCCAATTCGTCATCTATTATCACGAGTAATATCCATATCTCATTCATGCATCACTTATCATCCATTTCAATAATCTCCATATTCAACCCATATTCACAATAAAATTCACCACGAAGATGGTTTAAATAATCAATCCCATCAACAAGATAATCCAAGGAAATAATTCAAATAATATGATGATCCAAATAATATGATAATCCATATAAGATAATTCGAATAATAAGATAATCCAAATAAAGATAGTCTAAATAAGTATGCTCCCCCTCAATTAGTACATTGACTGTTCGTCAAATAAAACATCATAGCTTAGAGCAAGATTCATTTTGCTATGTCTGAAAGAATTTGCCATATGAACCTGAACAAGCTTAAAGAAACAAGAGACCCAGATTCAAATTGGGTCAAACAAAACAGATAGTTAGCAAATAAACCAGCCACATTCAGGTAAAGCAGATTTAGGCAACGATTCATATAAAGCGTATTCAGGCACAGATTCATATAAAGCATATTCAGGCACAGATTCATAACACGTAGCACAGAAAACACAACCAAAACCAAACACGGTCATGACCAGACAAAACACATAACACACAAAAACAAATACAGATGCCATTAAAAGAATAGCATTTCCAAATTCAGACACCAATTCAGAGGAATATGTAGATATAGACACTGGATCAAAGGTTCCTGGAGTAGAGACAAAAGCAGAGATAGAAACAGAGAATTCTGGAGCAGACACTGACACAGAACCAGACTGGACAGGATTAGCAACAAACATAACTGGAGCAGATAAATTAGAAGGTAGAATCACACAAAATAGATCAAACCATAGATGGACATTTAATGAACACATAGAACCAGTCAAAGAAGACAAAACAACATAATCTAGGCAAAATAGAACTACGCAGTGCAATAGGCAACGAGAATGACAAAAAAGATAGGAATTGAAATTGGTATTGAGTAAATACCATCACTAGTAGAGGAGAGAGTAGAAAATGGTACCCCAATTCCAGATTTTTGAACTCTCAAAGTCAGCAATCGGAGAATTAGGATTAATATTTTCTGGACTAGGCCAGTAATTCTTCTGGATCTGGTTTTAGTTCGATGATGACCCTTCAATCTTGTATTTGTAGATTCTCTAATCCAATTCCTCTGTCTTCTGCTTTTCCCTTGAGATGCGATTGGAGTTAACTGGGATATAAAATCTGTTTTCCTAACCCACACATGTTTTACAAACGGTGCAATGTGTTTGTGGGTGTACTCTCACGCCTTTGATCTTTATAAAAGTAAAAACACTCAAGTCTGGTATGGCTACGAACCCTGCAATAATGACAAATAGGGTTATAGAATTAAATTTTGAATTGTCACGCCTTACATTACCAAACCTTTCCCGCGCTGTACTAGTTTCTGGAGTATCCGGATCTGGTCCAGGTGCTGAGTTAGAGTCAGAAGCTTTTACAAAAACTATCACAGCCTTGTCTTTTCTGCAAAAAAAAAAACCTAAACCATACTTGGTAGATGTTGTCCTTCCAGAATCTAAGATTTGGTCGAGGGTGGAAGTGTTGTTCATCATTTTAATTCTCCTTTTGAGCATGTCCAACTCTTGTTTGAGTTCTTTTTCGCGTTTGAGCCTGTATTTGACTATGTCGTCCCTGTCAGTAATTTGATTTTTATACACTTTCCTAGCATTCTCTAGATTACTAACTTGACTAGACAGAGATCTATTTACTTTTACAAGAATTTCCCATTTTGCATACAACATTTTATATTCTACTTCAAATGAGGGAACTGGTAAATCATGGTCTTCAGCCGACACATATTCTCCAGCTTCTGAGTCTACTTCAACTTCTAGGTCAGACTCCATGTTGGCTATTGCAGTGAATGCCACAAGGTTACCGGAGATCTCTTTTGGTGGATCAGATCCTGGATCACGATCAGGTTGAAATTCGTCATCATCACTCCAGGTTAGAGCTGCCTTCATCGACTTCTTACGCCTTAGGTATGTTGTGCATTCTGCTCGAACATGGCCGAAACCTTCATATTCATAACACATAATGCCTTTTCCACTTGATTTTCCCTGGACTGAGAGTTTCGTGATGGACGAAAATTAGATGATCCAGTCTTTTGGTTGTTACGTGATGCGTTTGATGTTGATCACTTATGGTTTTGAAACTTTCCATTTCGAGAGTTGTTCATCTGTTTCACCTGTTTCAAAAGCTTCGAAAGTTGGTTAATTAAAAATTCAACTAGATCATCATTTACCGCGTCTGGATCAGATACTGACTCATGTTCTTCAGCTATAAAGGCAATATTTTTCTTCTTTTTAGTGCGGTTAGAGAGTATTTCCATCTCATAGGTTTGCAAGTTTCCCATTAATTGTGCTACTGTTTTGTTCTCCGACCCGTCATGTTCTTGAATTGCCGTGACCTTCATTCTAAATCGTGGAGGCAGTGAGCGCAAGATCTTGTTGACAAGTTTAGGTTGAGAGAAAGGTTCGCCTAGAACGATTGCATGTTTTGCTAGTTCCTGAACACGGGCATGCAAATCAACTATTGATTCGTCTTTTGTCATTTTTAGATCTTCAAAGTCAGATTTGGACTGCTTGACTGAGTTAGTTCCTTCATAGGTAGTTTCCAAAATCTCCCATGCGTCTTTGGCAGAGTCACAACTTGTAATAAGGGTAAACTGACTCTCATGCATTAAGGAATAAATAATATCTAAGGCTTTATTGTTGTAGTTCGCAGTAGTCATCTCAGCATTTGTCCATTCTGTTTCTGGTTTGAGAATTGGAGGGGCTCCTGAAGTGGCTCCATCTTTGGTAAGATGAGTCTACCCAATGAGAACTGCCCTCCAGATCATCTCCCCATGAGCTCATAGGTGCATTTTGGTACGAGCCTTCCAGAGCGCATAGTTGTCACCAATTAATTCAAAAGGTGCTCTATGTCGTTCCATTCTGCAAAACTCAATGCACAGTAAGTCAAAGAAGATCGACCAGAAAAGTAGAATCAAGAACAAAAACCGAGATCTTGATTTCAAGAAACACGAGTAAGCCATATCGGTTAGACTAATATTTTAAGTCCCCAGGCTCTTTGATACCAATTGAAAAAGCTTGTGGATATTGAATGCAAGAGATACCCTAAAGGTTCCTACTAAATTTTAATTCAATTATTAAGCTGGACTAGCTCCAGGGTCTACTCCAGACAGAATAAAGAAATTAATTATAAAAGCAATAAATGGAACCGTGCACCAGGAAATGTTCACATAGTTCAGAGCCTCACTCCTACGTCTGCGAGGCCACTCACGTCAGCCCAATCCACTAGATGATCAACAAGGAGTACAAGGGGGAGTACATTACACACTAAAGCATAAACTACACTACTCAAGGGCCCTACTCCAGCATCACCAAAGACTTGACGTGCATGTTATCTTCATCACAACTTGAACCAGTTGAGAAACCTTCAACACGTGAATATATTGAAAGAAAAACCAGTGGAGGATTTGAGAAATGATATGTAGAATTTTAATCCTTGAATCTTCAAATTAATAAGAATCCCAAAGTAGTAATTTATATGAATAAATTGGTAACTTCTTGGTCTGAAAATATGCAGCTCCAACTCCTCAAAATAAGCTACAACCCCTAATTTAAAATACCATGGAAGTAGGGTCTTGACCAAAATAAATGTTTGAATAAGCCTCACATTTCCTGGACTGCATCTTGGCGCTGATCCTGGACTGCATCCTGGCGCTGATCTAGACTCAACCTGACACAGTCACTGGACTAGGTCTAGAACCTAACAGCTAACCATTTTGACAACTAATTTAAGCCAACTTAAGTGGGTTTTAAATGTGTAACATTTTACACTTGCAATCTCCTCCTTTGGCAATTAGTTGACAAAATATACTTACAAATATACTAGTAGGCTTTTAAAGAAAAAATAGATAATATTTATTAACCAAAACAGCCACTAAGTATATTTGCTTACAATGGGTAGGAAAGACGATATACTCCCCCTCAACTTGAAAAAGCTAACTCGGAACATATTTTATCTGCGTGAACACCAGAGACCTTGGGTTCTAAAAGGCAGAGAATCACAAGATTATAAGCACGAAGGTAATGGTCAAGGGTGCGGCGAAAGGGGCGTGTGGCCGCACCTTGGCAATTCCAGACTAGAATAATCATAAGAAACAAATGGGGAGATGAAAAGCTCAGTTGAGCCTGCGGGACTCCGCAACCATGCCAATCTGGCTTGAAACACTAGCATCTCCATCCATTGCGTCCTTATTAGGTGTGACGCAATCAAAGAAATCCATCCCATCAATGCGAGAGTTGGGAGCCACCGGAGAAAAAAACCGGGGTCTTTGGGACGATGGTGGACCACCATTCTTGAGGTGACTCCTCCTCTTGTTGAGCCTCTAACCACAAGGTGAGTTTCCTCTGCGGTTGCTCTATGAGGAGTCTGTCCTCTGCTACCTCTACCTCTAGTATTACTAATAGAACCCTCTTGATCGTTCAAGGTGTTCTTGAACTTCCGATGACCGTTGCCTAGTTTCCGATGGTGAAGCTACTGGGAGCATTTTCTCTATCTACATGATTTTTTATTTATTTGAAAAATATTAATATTTTGAGTATTTATTTGCACTATTTAAATTTGATAAATAATATAATTATTGAATATATGTTACTATCCGTGAATCGCACGGGTGCCATACTAGTTGCACTATAATGGATTGTAAAAAAAAGTTTAGAAAAATGTTATTTTTCCTTAATATTTCACCACATAATGTGACTTATAATTATTGAGTGCTCATAAATGGGATGATTATTCCACTATATTTAAAAATAAAATTAATTGTTCAATTAAAAAATACCATTTAAAAGAAGAGTGTTGAAAGAAAATTTATGAAGGGGTGAGTAATATTAGGCAAATAGCCTAATATTGCAACTGCCCACAATATATTGATGTGAAGTGTGCTCACAATATTCAGTTATTCACATTGAGAACTTTGGCAATGCATGGCTTTCACGTTTGTATGTTGTCACAATTCACAACTCACATGGTATAGAAAGTACGTGTTCCTAAGTGACAGATACTTTTTTATTATCTAAAACAGAATAAGTTAGCCTGCACGGGTAGTTTAATTGATTCTTAAGTGATAAAATGTGGACAAGGATACACAATTAAATCTTGACAGCGGTGGTGTAGGGGGCGGGTCTCACCCTCTTGTGGACACCAAGCATTGACCCTCCCACTTAATGGGTCCTGGAATTATTGTGAATTTAATTATTAATTTAAAAACTCTTGAGAAAGTACGTGTTTTGTCATTGTTGAAATCTTATCGGGCACTAATTAATAAAATTATCTTAATTGTTTGGTTGAAGACATGCATATGTCATTAAACAAATTAACTTTGAAAAAAAAAGATTATTAAATTGAAAAACCTATATATATGAGCTAGCTAGGGAGGAGGAGTCATCAACCATTATATTCTAAGTCCAGAACCAAAGCAGAAGTGCAAATTAAAAGTCCAGCCAGAAGATGGGAAGAGAGAGTTTAGCTAAGTTCTCAACAATGGCAAAGTCATATTTGGCTGTCATCTTCTTGCAGTTTGGATATGCAGGCTTGGCTATCATCGCCAAATCTGCTCTCAATAAAGGCATGAGCCACTACACTTTCGCTGTCTATCGCAACATCACCGCCGCTCTCATCATTGCTCCTTTAGCCATTTTCTTCGAAAGGTACCTCATCATCTTCTTCATGTCTATACTTATTAAAAGAAGAAGAAGAATATATATATATTTGGATTCGGACAAGGCTTCAGGTGCTAACGTGGGGATGCACAATCAAATAATTATCAATGCACGATAAAGCATTTTCAAATACACTACACTAGCTGATTGTCAACCTTTGATATGCACGGTCAAGCATTTCCAAATGTGAGAATCAAAACAAGCATTTCTAAATCAAAATAGCACCGTCAAATATTTACAAATCCACTGTCAAATATTTTTAAATGCGTGCACTAGAGTTGACGATCAATGAGAATCAGGAAGTTCACGGTGCATTTGTAGATGTTTTACACTGTGCGTCTGTGCATCTGCACAATCACACATGAAACCTTGTTCGCACGTGATCCCACTCTTATATTTATATATATTTATATATAAGCATAAAGTTTTAGTGATTTAATTAGTATAATAATATGCATGCGAAGTACATGTGTCATTGTTTTTTTTATGCAGGAACGTTAGGCCTAAGATGACAATTTCCATTTTCTTGAAGATAATGGTCCTTGGTCTGCTAGAGTATGTGTTTTTATTATCAATTAGTTTATCCCTATACTATGTACCTTATTATGAGAAATGAAATTATTATCATATGCATGCAGGCCTGTTATCGACCAGAACTTGTATTACACAGGGATGAATTACACAACGGCAACTTTTACCACGGCCTTGGGCAATGTTATTCCAGGCATTACTTTTATTTTGGCATGGATTCTTAGGTACATTTTTTATTGATAATGCACCGTACGTCCGTACCAATAATAATTACTTTCAACCTAGCTTGCTATTACAATAACCTCAAAACTTTTATATAAAATTGACTAGAAGCTCTCAAGAAATGACTATAATTATCTACTATACTTGAAAATGATTTTGTTGAGATTCAAATTTCTCTAGTCATTAAGGGAATCCCATTAAGGAATTCATGCACAAATTTTTTAAAAAAGTAGATGATTTGGAAGAAAGAGAAAGGAGAAAGAAGATGTGAGGTTGTTCCGTTATAATGGGAATTTTGCAGGGATAATGGGTCCCACCTTGTGGAAGAGAGTTGCGCCTCACGTGCATGAGGCGCAACTCTCACGCCTAGGTGAGCGTGTAATTCTAATATTTCTTTTTTTATTTTTTTTTTAATTTCAGATTTTAATTTTTTTTTCTCTCTCTCTTATTCTCTCTTTCCTAATCACACCTGTAAAATCTTTTCAAAATCTTCACACTATTGTAGATGCCATAAGTCAAGAAGTTAATTAATGACAAGTATCATTTAAAATTGTTCATTTTAATGCAAATGTTATAAGGCGCGCGCGCACACACACACACACACACACACACACACACACACACACACACACACACACATATATATATATATATATATATATATAGTGGTTCAAATAAAAATAACTCCTTGTAAAAAGTAAGGATTGATCTCAGTCACTTATTCACTCTTCAAGTTTATCAATGGTTAATAGTTTTAGTAAAAAGACACGGATCAATTTTATAATTATTATAAATTTTTAAATTTATAATATTAATAAAATTGACATGTCCCTTTTACCCTTATTTTGATATATATATATATATATATATATATATATATATATATATATCATTTTCGGGAAAAAAAATGAAATGGGTAATTGGGGAATCATTCAAAGCATTCCTTATAATTTGGGTAGTGAGACACATGTCTTAGCTTCCTTTTTCTTCTCTCTTCCTTGGCTGATAATGTTGGCTCACTCACTATATAAACATTATTAAGGTTTGAGAAGAAACACACTCAAAAAGCTTCTTCCTTCTTTCTCGTACGAGAATTAATATATATATTATATAATATATATATATATATATATATATATATATATATATTATTTCATGTCTGCCTATTAAAGTTTGAGCAATAGTGAGGTTCGTCTACGTGATTGCTAGTGCAAGCTATCCGTAGTAGGTCTGTGTAGCCTGTTGAAAGCGTGCCAGGGTTTTAACTGCACCGTTACCGGGCAAATAACGCTTTTAAGGTAGTGTTATTATAACACGGCACAGATTTTCTTTCAACCATACACCAATAGTGTCCGTGCTTCTTAAAAGGCTTCCAGATCGCGCGTTGACGTTGCAATTTTCCCCAACAAATTGCATATCAAATGTCTAGACACAACAATAATATCCTTGAAAGAGCTATCCTCGGAAAGGGTTTGATCGAAACTTGAACTGTATATATTAGTTTTATCCCGTGGATGCGATACTAGTGTAGTATAAAAAAAAGAAAAATATTGTGATGTTGAGAAGTTGCTGAAGGGTTTTTAATATGCAGGCTTGAGAAAGTGGAGGTGAGGAAATTGCATAGCCAGGCAAAGATTTTGGGAACAGCAGTGACTCTTGGGGGTGCCATGATTATGACTCTTGTTAGAGGACCAAACATTGGATTACCTTGGACCAAACACACACAACATGTCCAAACTGAAACTGCTTTACATTCTCAGCAAGATCTTGTCAAAGGTGCTGTCATGATCATAGCTGGTTGCTTTTGCTGGGCCAGCTTCTACATTCTTCAGGTTATACATTATTTTATATTACTCTAAATATAATTACACAAAAAAAAATGCATATGTTTTATTTGTCAAAGTATGAGGTGTCCCAATTGTTATATCGTGCATCAGAGCGCACAATACATTGTGGACCTTAAAAAATTCTTCTTCTCCAAAATCTTTTCATTCTAGTAACGAATTCTCTATAATAACTCGTAAATCTAGATCGGCTAATTGTTCTCGGATAGCACCCACACCCGTAGAAATTTCTCGATTGCGAAATGTATCGAAATCTTAGGTAATAAAAAAAAGTGGGATGTTGTATTTCCAAGATTGGATTTCATATTCGAATAAGTCCCATAATCGTAAAAAAGTGAGTTTTTTAGTTATGGGCCTAGCAAAAGAAATAGTTATGGGCCTAGCAAAAGAAAAATTGGGATAGGATTCTATAGGAGCTCCCCCTTGGAAATCGGACGTGAATGTAACGAGATTGGACGGACGGACGGAACGGTATCCGTCGCGCCAACTCTTCACAAACTTATAGAAACCGCGTCGTTACGATATAATTTGCCAAGGTGTCCTAAGCAGGTCCTAACTGTAGGAGGCACCTTTAAGCCCGTGTTATACGCACTGGCCCGGCCCAACCCAATTAAGAGGTGTCCTGAGCATGCTCTAACTGTAGGAGACACTTTTAAGCTCGTACCATATTCAGACTAATCCCTATTTGCACTGGCCAGCCCAATTAAGGGCTAAAGTGCTGGCTAGATTGATTTTTCCATACGAGGGGGTTCAAACTCCCAACCTCTCTTAAGGGATGAGGGTGCACGGCCACTCACGCCAACTGCAAGCTAGTTAAATGCATATGTTTTTGAATGCAGCTAACTTATTAATTTGTTTTCCTTAACAGGCAATTACATTGAAATCATACCCTGCTGGACTATCGCTTACTAGTTTGATATGCAGTGCGGGATCATTGCAGGCCTCTGTGGTAGCCTTAGTGGCTGAGAGGAAAAATCCTGCGGCCTGGGCATTACACTGGGACAATAAACTCTTAGCTTACATTTATAGTGTAAGAAAAAATCTTGGTTTTTTTTTTTTTTACACACAAAACTAATATAATGTTCATGGTTTCTCCGAGAGATTTAAATGATTTTAAGGATTTATTTGCAGGGAGTAATTTGTTCGGGAATCGCTTATTACCTGTCAGGTGTAATCATGGAGGACAAAGGACCAGTTTTTGTCACTTCCTTTAATCCATTAAGCATGATTATCGTCGCAATTATGGGATCATTTATGTTAGCTGAACAGTTGGACTTGGGAAAGTATGTCATTTAAGTAATTCTTCCCCAAAATTTGAATCCCCAACCCCAAAACCCCCCACGATCCGATCCGACAGAGTATTTGAGATAATGTAAATCAAGTTTTAATTCTTCTCCTTCTTTCCTAAAAAGGTTGAATCCCCAACCTTAAGGGCCTCCACACTCCAGCCGGCATAGCATTTGGGAGGATCTAAATCACGGTGACTCAATGACTCTGTAGATAAGACCACATGTCGGTGCGCACAAGGGATCCGCCCACTTTGGGCATAATCCCGCACTGCCGTCGCCGAGGCGTTTGAACCTGGATCTCTTCTCCCAAATACTACCTACTGAGCTATTGAGCTAATCCGTGCGGACAAAAAAGAATTAAACCCTTCACTTATGACCTTAAATCCCTTCTACTTATGATTAACTAGATTTTTTTTTTATAAAAAATACATTTTTTCCACCATTGTCTTATTTGATTTAATCATATATAGGGTTTTGGGAGCCGGCGTGATTGTTGTTGGACTATACATGGTAATATGGGGCAAGAAACAAGATGAAGTTCCCCCGGAATCAACCGGCAATCAGATAGCTCTGCCGTCGACATTAGTTAAATCCTCAGATACCCTTAGAGGAGTGGCCGGAGATGAAGCAGTTTAGTTTATGAAATGCCAAGAAAATTGAAGCATAAATTAATAAATAAATAGGTTTTCTATAAATTAATAAATAAATAGGTTTTCTACGAGATTGGATTTCCATCACTAATACAGAATAGCTAATCCGCAACTGTTGTAAAAGACTTTTCGCAATTGTTATGCAACTATGATGCATCATGTAAGAAATCTCTGCTTCTATGTCTCTTAGCTTTACTTTTAATCAGTTTTAGTTTTTTCAGTGTTGTGCTATGAGGCTGGAATGTCACAGACAGTATTCTGTATTTTATATAGCTGGACGAATGGTTTAGATAGTAGAATGTATCTGCGTCGTGTTATTACAAACACTCCCTTAAAAACATTTGCGACCAAGGAATCGCTTGTTTTCGACAAGGAACACAGATACGCAGAGATGAAAAATCTGCTTACACAGCTCAGGCGTAAGTCCTCTATTCAGGTATATTTAATGGAGTTGGAAGAGACAAGTTATATACTGATAGCTATAACTGCCTCTTCCTTTTCAGCCATCCAGAAGAGCTACAGAATAGGAGAAGAAGAGGGATCCATGTTGCACGTTCAAAGAGGGATCCATAAGAATAGGGATTAAAAATATAAGGCGAGAGCAAAACTTTGACCCCACCCCACCGCGACGCGCGTGCGAACCGAACCGAACCGAACCGAACCGAGCCGAGCGGGCGGCGGCGGCGACGGCGCGCGAGATCTCCCCTTGTTCCCTCTCCATAACACTTCAAACCTTAGGAAAGGAGTTGGTGTTTAAATAGTGAGAAAAGGTAAGCTAGTCTTTCAATGTGGGACAAAGGGCAAAACTAAATATGCCTCTTAAATGCTCCCAACAATCCCCCACACATTTAAGGTGGCAAGACTATACCCGACCAAGCCTGAGAATTACAGGAGCTAATTTCCATATCAGTGTGTATTACTTGAACTGACATGTAGTGGAATTAAGTAACTTTTTCCCGAGAGTGAACGGAATCTTGAACTCATCGGTTAATCGAGTTTTGAACTTAACTGCACTCATTAGCTCTGTAATAAGTCCCTGTTCTGTCTATCTCTATATAGACTTATAATCTGTCAAGTCTATCTCAGCATAGACCACCCATTTTAGGCTACAGATTCAGTACTGTTCTCAACAGCCATTTGGTGTAAGTCTTTCCGTGATTTTCCCTCACAGGTGGTTGATCACGAATTTCTTACCTCATTGGGTTTTAAACCCATTTCCCTTGAAGTTTCAAGGACGGTCTTCCGATTCAGACCAATTGTAAAAGGGTCTGCAATGTTCTTTTCAGACCTCACAAATTCCATTGTGATTACCCCATTTAGAATTAGTTGCCTTACAGACTCATGTCTGACTCTTATGTGTCTTCTTTTGCCATTATAGACACTATTCTGTGCAACACAGATGGCAGTTTGTGAATCACAATGTATAGGAACAGCAGGTGCTGGACACCCCCACAATAGCACGTCTGCCAGTAGGTTTCTTAGCCACTCTGCTTCCTGGCTTGCTAGATCTAGAGCTATGAATTCAGCTTCCATAGTTGATCTAGCAATGCACGATTGTTTTGTTGATTTCCAGGATACAGCGGCTCCACACATAGTGAATACATATCCACTAGTTGAGCTTGCATCATCACTTCCGTTTACCCAATTCGCATCACAATACCCTTCTAGCACGGCTGGCGACCCCTTGTAGTTGAGGCCCCAGTCCACTGTGCCTTTAAGGTACCGCAGTACCCGTTTTAGTGCATCCCAATGTGGAGCACTCGGGTTGTGCGTGTAGCGACTGAGTTTGTTCACAGCATATGCAATGTCGGGTCTAGTATAATTCATTAGAAACATTAGACTCCCGATTATCTTTGCATATTCTTCTTGTGACACACTAGCCTCTACGTTTTTTGACAGTTTTACACTAGGATCAAAAGGGGTCTTGGCCGGAGTGACCTCATAACTGGAAAACTTCTTCAAAAGTTTCTCCGTATAATGACCTTGGGATAAGAGATAACCCTTCTTGGTTTTTGTGATTTTTATCCCAAGTATCACATCGGCTTCCCCTAGATCTTTCATGTCAAAATTCTCACATAGAGTTCTTTTAGTTTCATCTATAGCCTCGATGTTAGAGCTAAAGATTAACATATCATCTACATAGAGACAAATAATCACAATGCTAGACTTTACCTCTTTAGTATATAAGCAGGCATCAGATCGGTTCGTTGTATAACCCAGGTCTATTAAAGTTTTATGAAACTTCTCATACCATTGTTTTGGAGCTTGTTTCAAGCCATATAGAGATCTTTTAAGTCTGCATACTTTCCCCTCTTGACCCGGATCTACGCATCCGGGAGGTTGCTCAATGTAGATTTCTTCTTCCAGTTCACCATTCAGAAATGCTGTTTTAACATCCATTTGGTGAACTGTCAACCTGTGTAATGAAGCCAAAGCAAATAGTACACGAATGGTTGCAATTTTTGTCACCGGTGAGTATGTGTAAAAATAGTCCTCACCGAATCTCTGAGTGTAGCCTTTAGCCACTAGCCTAGCTTTAAACCTTTCTATAGATCCATCTGGACTTAGTTTTCTTTTAAAGATCCATTTACAGCCAATGGGTTTACAGCCTTTGGGTAGATTTACTAGTTCCCATGTGTGATTTGACTGTATAGAGTCTAATTCACTCTTAACAGCTTCTCTCCACAAAGTGGAATCTACCGAGCGCATAGCTTCTTGAAAGGTTCTTGGTTCTTCTTCTAGGACTAATTGACATATGAACTGATCACAAATTTCATTCAGATCTTTTAACTCTGTCAAGTAAGTCACGAAATCAGACCCAAAGGTTTTCTCTATTCTAGGCCTTTTGCTTCTTCTAGGCTCCTCAGTGTTACTTGTGAAACTAGGAGGTAAAGGAGGAGGGCTTTGATACAAACTGACCTCATTTTTGTCATAGTCCTTTTTCATTGGAAAAGATGTTTCAAAAAAGGTTGCATCTCTAGATTTGCATATTGAATGATTTTCTAAAAGCAGGAATCTATATGCAGCACTATTTTCAGCATAACCAACAAAAATGGCATCTAGGGTTTTGGACCCCAGATTTGGCCTCTTGAAGGACGGTAGCCCTACTTTGGCAAAGCAGCCCCATACCTTAAGATAATTAAGGTTAGGGGCATGCCCTTTCCACAGTTCATAAGGAGTTTTTTCAAATCCTTTGTGCGGTACTCTATTCAAAATGTGGTTTGCTGTTAAAGCAGCTTCCCCCCACAAAGAGTCCGGAGCACCTGAACTGATCAACATTGCATTGATCATCTCTTTGAGAGTTCTATTTTTTCTCTCAGCAATGCCATTTTGTTGGGGTGTGTAAGGTGCTGTTAGTTCGTGAATAATGCCATACTTTTCACATAGTAATTTTAGTGATTTTAATTCGTATTCTCCTCCTCTATCAGATCGAAGCCTTTTAATCTTTTTGTCTAACTGGTTTTCTACTTCATTTTTAAAAATCACAAATTTCTGTTCGGCTTCATCTTTTGATCTTAACAAGTAAAGTTTTGTGAAACGCGAAAAATCATCAATGAAAGTAATGTAGTAACGCTTTCCACCTCGACTTTCAGTGGTTTTAAAGTCTGCTAAATCAGAGTGAATCAATTCTAAAACAGATGATGTTCTATTATTCACTGTTGTAAAAGAACTTCTAGCAAACTTAGCTTCAACGCAAATTTCACATTGAGTACATGCATCACTTGACAATTTAGGCAACATATTCATGCTTTTCAGTCTATTTAAGCATTTTGTACCAACATGTCCTAATCTATCATGCCATAGATTTAAAGAAACAACTATGTAAGCGGAAGAGGAAGCTTTATTATTAGCATTGTTTGCAGAAACATCACAATTGATTGAACCAGCTAAAACAGTTTTATTCCTAGCTACAGAAGCATCTAGCACGAAAAGGCCTGCACGGAAATATCCCTTTCCCAGGTATTTCCCACAGTGAGTCAGAACCAGACGGTCAGACTCAAAAACCATTTTTATTCCAGCCTTATTGAGTAGGCCTCCGGAAATAAGGTTTCTACGAAGGGAAGGGACATAAAACACATTTTGCAGTAAAAGAAGCTTCCCAGAATAAAGTGTTAACTCTACTTTTCCTCTACCACTTACCTTAGAAACGCTAGAGTTCCCCATAAACACTTGCTCATCTTCGGTGTTGGGCTCGAGCACTTTGAACAGGTCCTTGTTGTTGCAGAAGTGGCGTGATGCTCCCGTGTCCACAACCCACTCATCTGGGTCTCCCACCAGGTTGACCTCAGTTATCACCGCTGCTACCATTTCAGTGGGTTCTGAGTCTTCCACCAGGTTCGCTTGATTCTTTGGCCCTTCTTGGGTTGATTTTTGACCAGTTTCACTCGTGGAACCCTTCCGGTGATAACAATGCTTGGCTTTGTGGCCTCTTTTTCCACAAACGTAGCATTCAGTGTTGTTTCTTCCTTTTTTCTGAATTTTCCCATTTTTTGGACGATTGTTGTTCGGTTTTGAGTTTTTCTTTTGGTTTCTGGCACTTTCGCCAGTTTTAGACCTATCAAAACCACCACTTGTTTCAACCACATTAGCTTTAAGGGTGTCAGAAAAATTACCAGACTTTTGAACCATGCGGTTCTCTTCCTCTATATTGATAGTATTGATCAGCTCTTGTAGGTTTTGATTCTTCAGTTCGTGCTTTGTTTTGTTCTTGAAGTCCAACCATGACTCAGGCAGTTTGTCAACCAGTGAGTCAGTCAGGAAAGCATCGTTCACCAAAACACCTTCTGCTTTCATATCAGCTACAAGATTCTCGAAGTCATGTACCTGTTCAGTGACGGGTTTAGCGTCTGTCATGTAGAAGTGCAGCCAACGATTCACAGCGTACTTTCGCCTTCCAACGTCATCAACACCATATTTTTGCTTCAACAGTTCCCAGATCAGTTTCGCAGATTTATTTGGTGCAAGCATGTCGAACAACGCATTATTAACTCGCTGCAGTATGGTTGCGCGAGCTGTTTTATTATCCTTCTCATATTGTGAGCGAGTTGTCTGGGAAACAACAGAAACCTGTGCAGGCGCAGATGTTGATATTGGTTCTGAAGGATCAGCAGTCGACTTAGGATCAATCGAATCCTTGGAGGCCGTTGGTGTTGCAGATTGCGCAGGTGACTGCACTGCAGGCTCAACAAAGTTGGCAGGATCTTCAAGGATGACGTAATCCAGATCTTTGGATTCTAACAGCATCAAAACCTTCGCAGCCCATCGCTTGTAATTCAACCCACCCGTGAGAGGTTCAATTGGGGTAACATCAGAGGTGGAGTTGGTCTGAGACATTGTTAGAGGCAAATGTTTTTAACTGTTGTGCTATGAGGCTGGAATGTCACAGACAGTATTCTATATTTTATATAGCTGGACGAATGGTTTAGATAGTAGAATGTATCTGCGTCGTGTTATTACAAACACTCCCTTAAAAACATTTGCGACCAGGGAATCGCTTGTTTTCGACAAGGAAAACAGATACGCAGAAATGAAAAATCTGCTTACACAACTCAGGCGTAAGTCCTCTATTCAGGTATATTTAATGGAGTTGGAAGAGACAAGTTATATACTGATAGCTATAACTGCCTCTTCCTTTTCAGCCATCCAGAAGAGCTACAGAATAGGAGAAGAAGAGGGATCCATGTTGCACGTTCAAAGAGGGATCCATGTTGCACGTTCAAATAACGTGTGTAGAGTGCGGACAAGGTGGTCAAAGTTCCCATAAGAATAGGGATTAAAAATATAAGGCGAGAGCAAAACTTTGAGCCCACCACACCGCGCGCGAACCGAACCGGGCGGGCGGCGGCGGCGGCGCGCGAGATCTCCCCTTGTTCCCTCTCCATAACACTTCAAACCTTAGGAAAGGAGTTGGTGTTTAAATAGTGAGAAAATGTAAGCTAGTCTTTCAATGTGGGACAAAGGGCAAAACTAAATATGCCTCTTAAATGCTCCCAACAATACAGAAATGTTGAAGAGAGGACTAGAGAATCAGAATGATTTTTATAACTATCTCACATTCCATCAACGTTGAGACGTTATCTGATAGTTAAAACTGCTATTTACCATTAACTGACCAATAATAGAATTCTATCATTATTAAATGTAAATATATATTTAAGAGCCATAAAATAATTATAATGAGCCATAGATAATAATAATAATAATAATAATAATAATAATAATAATAATAATAATAATAATAATAATTATTATTATTATTATTATTATTATTATTATTATTCTAACATTCTCCCACTTAGCTCATAAGTAATAAATTTAATAATGAACTTGAAACGTAATATGCATAGTATAAGTTAATCCTTGGTTATATTGGTCAGAATATAAGTCATCGTTAAGTTAGAAACTAATAAGAATCATGGCGGTAATATGTCACTAATTGAACGCCCGCAGTCCCTTCCATGTATCACAATATTAATTTCAAACTCAATATGATTCATAATGAACTTTCCGGGATGGTCCACGATAATTTCTTTGTCGAAGACAAATCCTATTTATATTAACATAAAACATTCATGTATATATACTTCAAAACTAAACATGATACTTAATACAGAAATGAAACTATATTAAGCTCTAACTATCAAATATATCAAAACACAAACCTTAACATAATGTTAACAGTTTCCAATAATGTCCATTCTTTCAACATGCTCACGAAATGCTTTTGGTGGCAAGGCTTTAGTTAAAGGGTTTGCAATCATTAATCTAGTGCTAACGCGTTCAATTGATACTCTTCGTTCTCGAACATCTTCTTTAACGGCAAGATACTTCAAATCAATATGTTTAGCACCACTTGTATACTTGTCGTTTTTAGAAAAAAAGACTGTTGCGGCATTATCATAATAAATTTTCAGCGGCTTGGCTATACTGTTGACAATTCCAAGTCCCGAAATAAAATTTCACAGCCACAATCTATGATTCGTGGCCATAAAACATGCCACAAACTCAGCTTCCATAGTGGACGCAACAATGACAGTCTGCTTCACACTTTTCCAAGAAATAGCTGTAACACCCTGTGTTAAGACCTATAATCCAGGATTAATCACTAATTAATTTCCGTTAACATATAATTAAAAAGGATTTAATTACACTAGAATTCCCATTAATTAATTAGTGTGGTCCACGATAGATCATGGACCCTTATCCTTAACCAAGTCCTTAATTCTATAAGTAATATGAAAAGTGGGCATTTACCATTCAGATTCTAGTTAGGACTCCTAAATATATATATATAGGGACTTAGGAAGCATTTCGAAACCCTACCACAGTTAATTATACCACGCAAGATATTCCCGAGGGAAACCTAGCAAAAGAATTTCCCCGCCACCAAACGTAGAGGAATCCTTTGGAGGGAAATCTTAAAGAAGAACCTTAGTAGCCAAGGATATTGATTAGGGCTAAGAGGTAACCCATGTCTCAAAAAACCTATTTTCCTTGCTATATCTTATTCATTGGCGCCTTTGATAATCGTATGTGCAATTCTGTGATTGGGTCTTGATAGAGCCTTGCCTAGGATTTATATTGTGCTTATTTGGCAATCTTGATGTTCCTGATATTGTGATTGACTATATGTATCATCTCGTAATTTACTTATGTCTAGAGCCGTATGGTTTATATCGTGAATTTCGTATTATGATGTTCTTGGTATATTTTGGTGGGATTATGCATGATCGGGTGTTGAGTTTAGCTTAGGATTTGTATTTAGGGCTTTGAATACAGATTTCTTGATGTTCTTATGGTTCTGGATGTTCCTGAACCATTATATGATTAATGTTAGGTCTTGGCATGTTTATGAATCGTGTTAGGACATATTTGTTATGATTCTTGATTTAATCCCGTTAACTGAATACGTGGTGTTGTCGTTATGTGTTTGAATATGTCTGGACATGGTTTTGGGTTCCACGAGAGATCCCAGGGCCGAAAAGTTACCTGAGTATCAGTGGGGGGTAGGTGGGGGCACGGGTACTCGCCACCTATCCGCTGCCCGAAGGCACTGTTCCAGCGGGCAGCCGGCGGGCGGAGGTCTGCCCGCCAGCCACCGGCTAAAATAGTGAGTGGCCGTCGGCGGGTGGTCCTCCACCCGCCACCTACCCGCTAGAAAGTTTGTGTGGGTCGTGATGTTTTCACCCGTTTGTTGTTTCTCCGTGTCCCGTTGTACCCCGTTTGTCGTGTATGAGTCTCGTTTGATGTTTTGAATACCGTTCTAGGAATCTATGTGTGGTGTTTGTCGTTGTTGTTATGTCTTGATTGCTATTGATTGATTATGTGTTGCTTGATTGATCGATGATGATGAGTATCATGGTCATTGCGCAATGGGCGGTGTGAATGATGATGATGAGATTGTGATTGATGGAAATGAATTGTTGGTGGTTGGCACAACTTGTGCTCGGTCATTGTACTAAAGGTACAGGCCATAGCGGTTACTGTGCTAAAGGCACAAACCCACCTTAGACCTGCGTGCCATTGAGCATGGGTCAGGTTATAAGTGCTGCGGTGTCATGTCAGAGCTATATGTGCTGACCCCTTGATATTGGCACTAGAGGTGCGGATCATGTGAATGACACTGTGACACCATCTTGATATGTTGGTGATTGATAGGTGGTTTGTCGGTGGGGGCATGTAGTTGCCCGGAGGAATAAGGGGAGGTGATATAAGGGTGGCCTAGAGGTATAGGTTGGAACTGATATAAGGACGAAGGGGAGCTACAAGGTTGGAACTTGGTATAAGGTTGGAGTATGAATTGTATGCTTTGTTGATTACTTGCTAACTGTCTTGAATGCCTTTGTTGCCTCTATTTGTTATTTATATGCTTTTCTGCCTGTCATATCTCGCAACGTGTTCTTAGGACGCATGCTAGTCTTTATGATTATTCTATACTGTTGAGTCTGTTATTGTGTCTTGAGTCTTGATCTTGGATTTAAATTAGAGTCTCGTAGGTAAATATGTATTCTAGTTTCAAAATGATTTCTTATACCTACCTATATTGTATTTAACGCGTTTGAGTGGGTTACCAGCATTATTCACTGACGGTTGTTACACCGAATGTTTTTCAGGGACAGTTGAGTAGCTTCAGAGCGCGCTAGTTGGATTCGTGGGCTTAGTTTAGATAGTTCTAGCCTTGATGAGATGACCTCCGTGCCTTGATTTGTACATAGATATCAATTGTGGTTTATGCTTTGTTAGATAGGTTAGCATGTGTGTTGGTCCCAAAGGGGGTGTGGTAAAAGTCTAGATGGGGGGGGGGGGGGTGAATAGACTTTTAAACGTTTTCGCGAATACAACAATCGCTAAGGCAACAGAGATATCAAGACTCTTAACTAGATTGTTAGAGTCTTGTGCACAACGGAATAAATAAATACGAGTTGTGTGATTGTGTCAAGTATATCCACGTGATAAGCAGTAAGTAAATAAAGAAGTAAATGACACAAGGCAATTTATAGTGGTTCGGAGGTGATGTAATCCCCCTACTCCACTTGCTCTTATCATCCAAGAGCAATTCACTATATCCACCACTTCTTGGTTCCTAGATACAATGAATTTTCGTGATCTAGTGTTTTGATCACTAAGCCCACACTAATCACGCCCAGTGCCTCCAACACTGCTGCTTCGGATTTCACAACTCCGTGTTACTTTCCAGGATTTCACAGTTCCGTGCTACTTTCCCCCCGTCTTCCACGATCAGATCGACGTATCCCGTGATCTGGTGCTTTGATCACCAAGCCCACATCAATCACGCCCAGTGCCTCCGACACTGCTGCTTCAGATCTCACAGCTCCGTGTGACAATCCAGGATTTCACAACTCCGTGTTACTTTCCCCCCGTCTTTGACGTATCCCGTGATCTAGTGCTTTGGTCACAAAGCCCGCACTAATCACGCCCAGTGTCTCCGACACTACTGTATCACTTGTTTGTAGAAAAACAAGTTTCACTGGCTTCCAACTTTGAGATTTCTTGAATGGATCTTCAATATGTAACAAGTCTCTCAATGATGAAGAATTTAAACACTCTTGAATATTTTCTCTTTGAGCTTTGAGTGTTTTTCTCACTTGAATATTTTCTCTGTAAGCTTTCTCTAGTAGATTGGATTCGTATGTTCTTCTTGTTCGAAGTATTGGAAGTGCTTTGATCTGCTTCATTCTTCATCCTTTTATAGCTGGTTTTGAGAAGTTGTCCGTTGGAAAAAGATAATCTCAAATGTTAATTCCAGATCTCAAATTTGAATTCCAAATCTCAAATTTGAATTCTTGTAGCCTTTGCAGAGGATCTGTAGCTTCTTCAGAAGATCTTATTAAAAATAATATCTCTGGCATTTGAGATATTTCAGCCGTTGCTTAGCTCTTTGTCCATGTGAAGAGACTCTTAAAATATTTCTGATGCAGATCGTGTCTTCACGTGAAGGGCTCTTAAAATAATCTTGATGTAGATCATGCCTTCTGGGACTTTCATCTTCTGTGTATTTTAATCTCTCTGTATGGCTACTGATGAAGTTGTTTTGTGTTCGACCAATGAGATCTCTTGATCAGGGTCTGATACTGGTGATGAGATTTCAATCCTTGATTGAAATTTCATCTCTAACTTTAGCTCTTACTATATATAGCCTTTGAAACTCCATCGCTAACTTCAGCTCTTTCTATATATAGTTTGATGAAACTTCATCTTGACTTATGAAGACTTTGACTTGCAAACCGCATCTCTTGCTTCATCTCCAACCGCATCTCTTACTTCGTCTCCAAGTTCTATTATTTATTTTATTTCGAGACCACTATTGAAAAGCTTCTGTTTCATCTCTTTTAGTTTCGAAACCTCTTTTGAAACTTCAGCTCCTACTTCAAACCTCCCTCTTTTGGAACTTAACCTCTTTTCAAACCTCAGCTCGTACTTCATCTCCCCATCTTTTCAAACCTCAGCTCCTGCTTCATCTCCTTCTTAGTCCTTATCCTCAGCTCCTACTTCATCTCCTTCTTAGTTTCGAAACCTCTTTTCAAACCTCAGCTCCTAAGGATTCGACGTGACTTCCTTCTTTAATTTTGCCTTATAAAATTTTAGAGAGTGAGTTTTGAACCTAAAACCTTGCAGTTTATACATCAAGCTTTCATCCATCTCAACTGTACGAATTATTATCCATTGTAGCATTCTCCTTGATGTACTTCTTTCTTTCCATAGATGCTTGATCTCCAAAATAACTTTATGCAATCTCGTTTGCTTCTCGTTTCTTCGTATGAGATCATCAGTATGACTTTTTCTTGAGTTGGGGCGTGTGGGCTTATTTAAGTATACATATCATATGCATACGTCTCCTTCTTCTTTTTCTTCGTATTTTTCTCTTTTTCTATATTTGTTAATTTTCCTTTCATGGTCTATGACACGCCTAGACTTAACAAATAAAATTGTGGATTCTAAAATACAATTTGGCATATCAAAATCTATTACAATATATTCCTAACACTGTGCATCTGAGTTCTCTAGCTTAGATGTGGCATAGCACCCCGACTATTATGTTTATCTTATGCTCTGTTTGTGAAATAATAATAGATTAGCCTTTATTTTATAGGTTTTAAATATCTTAAAATTTAGGGGTGTTACAGTAGCCCCCTCGGCTAAAAGGATAAATAACCAAATGTGGACTTCCTTGTGTCCAAACACCCGGCAAAATCTGAATCTGTGTATCCTATCACCTCAAGGTGATCAGATCGCTTATAAGTAAGCATGTGTGTAACACCCCGTGTTACGGCCTCTGTATCCGGACTAATCGTGGAATTTATTCGGTTAACATATAATTAAAAATGATTTAATTAGACTAGAACTCCCATTAATTAATTAGTATGGTCCACAATGGATCATGAACCCTTATCCTTAATCAAGTCTTTAATCCTATGAGGAAAAGGGAAAGTGGACCTTTACTATTCAGATTCTAGTTAGGACTCCTGAATCTATATATATGGGATTAGAAAGCAATTAGAAACCCTACCACAATTAATTCTACCACGCGAGACATTCCTCGAGGAAACCTAACAAAGGAACTCCCCACCACCGAACCTAGGAAGATCCATTGGAAGGAGATCTTAGAGAAGAACCTTAGTAGCCAAGGATATTGATTAGGGCTAAGAGGTAACCCATGTCTTACAAAACCTATTTTTCTTGCTATATCTTATTTATTGGCTCATTTGATAATTGTGACACCCCGTAAATCCAAACACTAATCGAGGATTAATTGAAGAATTAATCCATGTTTCCTTGCTTATTTATTTCTAAAAATCCTGAAATTTAATAGTCGAGGGATTAGATTTTGACTAGTCACTTGAGTCAATAGGTTGTACCTTGTGCTTCTTGAGTTGTGCCCTTGTTCCCTTGTCTTTCGAACATTAGTACGAGTAGAAATGTCTTTTCACCTAAGATTTGTGATTAGAGCTAACCTAGCAAGACTCTCTCATTTCATTCATCCTTTCAACCAAAAACTCAAAAACTCTAGCTTCTCTCTAAAATAGTCTAGCTTCTTCTCCAAGCAAGAAATTGAACTTTCAAGCCTTGTAAGATTTCCTACCAAGGTTCCTACTTTCTCCATCTTGAGCATAGGAAAGGGTAAGATCCTTAGCTTTTTGGTGTTTTTGACCTTCTTTTAGTTATCTTTATCTAAAGTTATGATCTTTGTTGTGTTTTGGTTTGTGTAAGAAGTTCGTGTGAAAGAGGAGCTCTATGAAAGGCTTTTAAGGGTGAAAGAGGAAGTTGTAGGCTACTAAGGTAACCCATGCTTTACAAAACCTATTTTTTTTACTTATATGATGATTCTTAGCTTCTACTTGTGATTCTTGTGATGATTTGTGAGATTTGATGCATGATCTTGTGGTGATGCATGTTTGGAGCTTGTTCTTAGGATTCTTGAATGCCATTGCTTGGCTATTTCTTGGGTTCAAGTCATATTATTGTTTGTGTGTGAGATTATGGGTGTTTTGGACTTGAATTTGGCCTTGTTGTTGATTTTTCCCGAAGGGAAATTTTTGGTGTACAAGAGTGTACCCGCGAGCGGAACGGCGGGCAGAGGCCTACCCGCCGCCCCACCCGCGGGGAACCAGCTTCGTGGGTGTGTGTACCCGCGGGCAGAACCACGGGTGGAGGCCCACCCGTGGCCCCACCCACAGTGTACATTATTGGTGTTGGCCGGGGATTTGTTCCCCGTGATTCTTTCTTCTCGGTATTGATGTTTTGACACCCCCGTTGTTGATTTAATTAGCTATTTGTGAGTCTTCTTGATGTTCCGTATGTCTAGAACGGTGTGATAGGAATCCGTGTATGATTTGGTGTCTTGAATCTTGCAAACGGTCCAACTTTGTGATTCGTTGGGCTAATGTGAGTCTTGAATGTTCTTTGGAACTAATTTTGCTTTACCCGTTTGACAGGTATGCTAGTTTGATGTTGATATGCTAGTGTGTGTGGTTTGTTCCTTCTTATAGAGATTGGCAACTTGTGTTGACAATCATTTGGTGTTGGGTTGTAACCCTATGATTGTTGAGTATGGTCACATGTCTTTATTGTGCTCTCTTGATTGATTCCTATGATGTGATCGTATGTAAATCGTTGTACTCTTTGTTGATACTTGATTGAGGCTATTGTTGCATGAGCCTTAGTCTTCTTGGTAATGATGATGACCTTGTGTGACTATGATTGAGATTGGTAGTTTGTTACTTGAGCTTTGCTCACGATTTTGGCGGTTTTGTGATTGTGAAATTAATGGTACCCTCGTGTATTGAGAGTTCGGCGGTGAATAGGAGTGTAGGTGGGGGGGCGACGGTTCCTAGAGGCAAAAAGTTGGACTCAGAAGTACAGGGTGGCACTAGGATGTAACGGTTGGAAATGTGATAAGGCCGGGGGTAGCCATAAGGTTAGAACTATGAAACTTGTGACATGTAGTTGTCACCATGTGAATGTGATTTCCTTGCTTATGAGCATGTCTTGATGTGTACTACCTTGTGAACGGTAGGATGCATCCTGAGTTGCATTGTCTTTCATGTTTATGGTCTTGTTGTTATTGTGAGGATGTTGATCCTCGTTTCTATTGAGAGTGATTGATGAGTCTTTGATGTTGAATTCCTTCCTTGGTTTTGAAATGATATATAATCAAATGGTTTTGATTATATCTATCTATAATGTGCTAATTAAAGCGTATTGATGGGTTACCAGCATTATTCGCTGACCAGGTGTTATCCCTTGACTTTTACAGGTTTTGAGTAGATGCTGAGCGCACTAGATGTGGACCTTAGTTAGTATAGATCCCATGCTAGACGTTTATCCTTTGTTGGCCTGTGTGCCTTAGAATCGTTGTTTGTTATGTTGGATTGTCGTTGACTAGCCTGTGCACCAATGGTTTATGGGTGTGACATAACATCTTTCCGATTTTAATTAAGTTTTTGCTGTTGTTTATCTTGATGATTAGATGTTTACCTTTGGAACTTAAGTTTTAAAAATGTTGAAAAATCGGGGGTGTTACAATAATAGTATCAGTAATTCTGTGATTGAGTCTTGATAGAGCCTTGCCTAGGATTTATATTGTGTTTATTTGATAATCTTTGTGCTCTTGATGTTGTGATTGATTATACGTGTAATCTTGTAATCTTTGCGGCTGTGGGTTGCCCAGAAAATTGCCGCGTTGAGTTGGCTTCGTTCTACTTTAGCCACGATGCCGACCTTTGGTGGGTGCACGAAGGTCCAGCGTGCCAAGGGGTGCCTGGATTCGACTGGTCAGCCTTGAAGGACAAGTTAAGAGAGAGGTTCTACCCATCCCACGTGAGATCGGCTATGTACGAGGAGTTCTTGCACCTTCAGCAGGGGTCGTCATCTGTGTTGGAATACCACAAGCGCTTCCTCGAGCTAGACCGTTTTGCTCGGATGTTGGTTCCCACCGAGCTAGCAAAGGTGGAGAAGTTTGTGGCAGGGCTCAACTACGAAGCTCGGGAGGCTTTGACTCTGAGCAAGCTTAGGACGTTGAATGAGGCCTACCTGAGCGCAGCAGATCTGTATCATGTGCAACAGCTTCAACGGGGGTCCTTTGAGTTTGCCAAGAAGATAAGTGAAGGAAGTGGATCACACAGTTTCAAGAAGCCGAGGCAAGATTTCAGAGCCAGACTCGCACCTCCTCCGCCTCAAAGATCGACTCGGGTCGAGGGTGGAGAAAAAGAGAGGCCTTTTAGATGCAAGAGATGTGGGAAGGACCACGTTGGGAAGGATTACCAAGGGAACGTGCTTCGGTGCTTCAAGTGCGGGGAAAGGGGCCACAAAGCCTATGAGTGCCATCTCCAATATAACCAGAGAGCCTTGCCATTGAGCACGAGATCTAGTGGACCTCTGGGAGGGAGTTTCGATCGAGGTGTGGCAGGGACGAAGCCTTCGGGCAGGGTGTTTGTGATGATCCGGTCACAGGCCGAGACCGAGGGTTTAGTGGAGGAGGAATCGACAGGTAACTTCTTGAGCCTACTTTTTACCTTGCGAGTGTACCTTTATCGTGTTATTCTTGCACCTTTTGTGTGATTCTCCTTGTTATCTTTTGAGTGAATTCCTCCTTTGTGACTTGTTTGTCCCTGAGGTTTTAGGGGTATACATTTAATTAAGACCTCGCCCCTTCGTGTCACCTAAGTCTAAACCATTATCTTAAAACTTAGAATGGTCAATTAGTAGGAAGCCTCTAAAAGATAAGCCTAAAAAGCTAAAGGGAATTTAATTCATAACTAATGAGATTTGAACCTAGGCTTTCTAGTTTCCAACCTAATCTTTAAACCATCTAAACTAATTATGCTTCTTGAACTTAATCCCACATAAATCCCTTCAAACCTATAATTTCCAACCTACCGAAAAATCCCAAAATAAAAATTTTCTCTTTCCCAAAATTTTCCCAAAAACCCTCCTTTCTTCTCTTTTCCCCTACCCGTGACACAGTCGAGAAGCCCTCCCCACCCCGTCGATTTCATCTGCCCGTCGCCCTATTGCCGCCCACCGCCGCCGCCGGAAGTTGACCGCTACTTCGCCGGAATCACCGCTGAAAAACCGAGAAGGAAGAAAAGGAAAGGAAATGAAAAGAAGAAGAAGTTTGGGTCTACCTTGGTCTTAGACATCCCAAATGATGCCTAGGAGGTCTAAATCTGCAAGAAGAGTGGAATGGGTGGATGCCCATTACTCAGTTTTGGAAGGTAAAGCTTTTGATCCCGACTCTTTTTCGAGTTCTTTGTTGAAGTTTTTAAATTACGAAGGTTTGTTGGATGAGTATCTCGCAATTAGGACTGAGACTTACCCGAGTTTGGTAAAGGAATTCTACCGTCACATGGGTGTGACCAAAGATGGAGGGAAATTGGAAATTACCTCTAAGCTAGGAGGCGTCAAAATTGTCTTGACCGAGAAACGGTTGGCTCAGCTTTTGAGTTTTACAGTTACGGGAGTATCACATTACAGTGGTTACTCTTGGATTGAGACAAGCAGCATGAGTTATCAAAATTATCTGAGCTATCTATTGGGAAGATCTAGTGGGTTCACCCAGGCCACAAGGCCAGAGAGAAAGTGGCTTTCTGCTGAGCAAAAGATTTTGGTAATGCTCGTTTCTCATTGTTTGTTACCTAACAATAATAAGAGTCGCTTGTTGGGTAAATTGGAGTGCACCTTTGTTTTTTGTTTGAAATACAAGGTGAAGTTCAACTTGCCTTCGTTGATGTTGCAACATATGGTCTACTTTAGAGATCATAACCAGAAGAGCTTACCTTATGGCATGGTTTTAAGTTGGATCTTTGTTAGGAAATGGGTGAATGTTGAAGGTTGTGCGCCCAAGCCGGTGGGCAAGATGGTTTTGGATGCCACAAATCTCCGGAGTTGCAATCTGTTTCAGTTGGATGATGGGGACTACACCACTCTTGAAGAAGTCGCAAGGAAAGCCCCTGCCAAGAGGAGTTTTTTAGTTTTAGAGCTTGAGATCCCAGTTGGAAAGTTGAACCAAGCGGTGCAGAGTTTGGGTGGGGATGTTAAGGATGAATGCGAAGAAGAGGGAGGAGAAGAAGAAGAAGGGGGAGAAGCAGGGGAGACCAAGGAGAGTGACTCCGAGAGCGAAGAGAATGTAAGGAGGAAGGAAGTGAGGACCAAGAAAGAGCATGATGCCATGACACATGAGGAGCGTGTGGTGACCTTTCTCCGTCAATAGAATCAGATGATTGAGGAAGGATTCTCTTTCATGAAGGCTCAGTTTGTCACCGTTAATCAGAGGTTAGATAGGTTGGAGGCTAGTTCTAGTCGTGGTGGATCTGAAGAGGATTCGGAGGATGATTCCTCCTAGGCCGGAGTTTGGGGTAAGCTCATTTCTTTTCTCATTTGTTTGTTTTCCATTTGGTAGTTGTTGCTTGTTGGTTGTGTTTAGTTGTTCTCTCTTGTTTGCCTTGGTTGTTAGCTTGTTGTTTGGGTAGTTGGTTTAGTTGCTTTGCTTTGTTAGGATCTAGTTTGCTCTTGGTATAGGATTGGTGTAGAAGGGTTCTAGCTGTCCTCAAGGTGGTGTTAGTATTTGTGTTGCTCGAGAAGCCTCTTTCGTGACTTTTGAGACCTTGCATATTCCTGATTCTTGCAAAACCTTACATCCTTTGGATCTTTGAAGTCTTGTTTAGTGGTTTAGTACTTCCTTTTTGTCACATTGTTGATTCGTTGCTACCCGTTTGATTGAACTCGTCATGCCCAAGCTTCGGGGACGAAGCTTCTTGTTAGGGGGAGAAGATGTGACACCCCTTAAATCCAAACACTAATCGAGGATTAATTGAAGAATTAATCCAAGTTTCCTTGCTAATTTATTTCTAAAAATCTTGAAATTTAATAGTCAAGGGACTAAATTTTGACTAGTCACTTGAGTGAATAGGTTGTACCTTGTGCTTCTTGAGTTGTGCCCTTGTTCCCTTGTCTTTCGAACATTAGTAAGGGTAGAAATGACTTTTCTCCTAAGATTTGTGATTCAAGCTAACCTAGCAAGACTCTCTCATTTCATTCATCCTTTCAACCAAAAACTCAAAAACTCTAGCTTCTCTCTAAAATAGTCTAGCTTCTTCTCCAAGCAAGAAATTGAACTTTCAAGCCTTGCAAGATTTCCTACCATGGTTCCTACTTTCTCCATCTTGAGCATAGGAAAGGGTAAGATCCTTAGCTTTTTGGTGTTTTTGACCTTCTTTTAGTTGTCTTTATCTAAAGTTAGCATATTTGTTGTGTTTTGGTTTGTGTAAGAAGTTGGTGTGGAAGAGGAGCTCTAGGAAAGACTTTTAAGGGTGAAAGAGGAAGCTGTAGGCTACCAAGGTAACCCATGCTTTACAAAACCTATTTTCTTACTTATATGATGATTCTTGGCTTCTAATTGTGATTCTTTTGTTGATTTGTGAGATTTGATGCATGATCTTGTAGTGATTCCTGTTTAGAGCTTGTTCTTAGGGTTCTTGAATGCCATTGCTTGGTTATTTCTTGGGTTCAAGTCATATTCTTGTTGCGTGTGAGATTTTGGGTGTTTTGGACTTGAACTTGGCCTTGTTGTTGATTTTCCCCGAAAGGAAATTTTTGGTGTAAAGGAGTGAACCCGCGGGTGGAACAGCGGGCAGAGGCCTACCCGCCGCCCCACCCGCAGGGAATCGGCTTCGTGGGTTTGTGTACCCGCGGGCGGAACCATGGGTGGAGGCCTACCCGTGGCCCCACCTGCAGGGTACATTATTGGTGTTTGCCGGGGATTTGTTCCCCATGATTCTTTCTTCTCGGTATTGATGTTTTGACCCCCCCGTTGTTGATTTAATGGGCTATTTGTGAGTCTTCTTAATGTTTCATATGTTTAGAACGGTGTGTTAGGAATCCGTGTATGATTTGGTTTCTTGAATCGCGCTAACGGTCCAACTTTGTGATTCGTTAGGCTAATGTGAGTCTTGAATGTTCTTTGGAACTAATTTTGGTTTACCCGTTTGACAAGCATGCTAGTTTGATGTTGATATGCTAGTGTGTGTGGTTTGTTCCTTCTTATTGAGATTGGCAACTTGTGTTGACAATCATTTGGTGTTGGGTTGTAACCCTATGATTGTTGAGTATGGTCTCATGTCTTTATTGTGATCTCTTGATTGATTCCTATGATGTGATCGTATGTAAATCGTTGTACCCTTTGTTGATACTTGATTGAGTCTATTGTTGAGCCTTAGTCTTCTTGGTAATGATGATGACCTTGTGTGACTATGATTGAGATTGGTGGTTTGTTACTTGAGCTTTGTTCACGAGTTTGGCAGTTTTGTGATTGTGAAATTAATGGTACCCTCGTGTACTGAGAGTTCGGCGGTGAATAGGAGTGTAGGTGGGGGGGGGGGGGGTGTAACAGCCCGTGTTACGGCCTTTAATCCCGAATTAATTATTTAATTAATTTCATTAATAATAATTAAAAAGGATTTAACTTGATTAGAAATCCCTTTAATTAATGTGGTCCACCACAGATCGGGGACCCTTGCCTAAACTAGAGTCATAAGCCTATTAGAAATAAAGAAAGTCAACATTTTACTAACCAGATCCTAATTAGGAATCCTAGGCCCACACATCTATTAGGAATAAAGAAAGTATACATTTACTATTCAGATTATGGTTAGGATTCTCTTTAATTAATTAATATGGTCCACCATGGATCATGGACCCTTATCCCTAAAACAAGCCCTTAGTCCTATAAGGAATAGAATTAGTAAACCCATACCATTCAGACCCCAATTAGGACTCATATATATATATATATATATATATATATATATATATATATATATATATATATATATATATATATATATATATATAAGGACATAGGAGGCACCTAGAAGTCAGACCACAATAAATATCACCACACAAGAATTCCCAAGGAACTCCCCACCACCAAGCCTAGGGAGATCAAAACGGATGGAAATCTTAGGGAAGAACCTTAATAGCCAAGGAATGATTAATTAAGGCTAAGAGGTAACCCATGTCTTAACAAAACCTATTTTCATAGCTATGATTCCCCTCTTAGGATTTCCCCATAATATTGTGTATTGCTTATTTGTGATATTATTATTGATGATTGATGGGATGATTCCATGGGTGTTCTTGATGATTATATGACGTTCTTGATAATTATGGTGTTCTTGATGATTATATGACGTTATTGATAATTATATGGTGTTCTTGATGTTCTTAATGATTATATGAGATTCTTGATGATCATATGATATTCCTACCGAATCTTGATTTTGGAAGATGAATTGTGTTCTTGTTGATTTAAAAATAATTAGAACCCTAGGTTATATCGTGGAATCCGTATGGTATTATTCTTGGTATATTGAGTGGGAATTCGCATGATTGGGTGTTGATTATGTTTAGAAAAGCATGATAGGTTATGTGCCATACGTTTCTTGATTTTGATCCGTGAATTGCCTACGTGTGTTATCAATTGTGTTTAAAAGTGTCTAAGCATGGTTTCGGGTTCCACAAAGGTTCCCGGGGCGTTTTTGGTGAATAAGAGTCAGTGGGGGTAGTGGACCCGCCACCTATCCACGGCCTAGTTGGGCAACGCCGGCAGCGGGCAGTCGACGGGCGGGCAGCTGCCCGCCAGGCGCCCGCTGCCCGGAATAGTAGAACGTCGGCGGGCAGCCGGCGGGTGACCCCCCACCCACCGGCTACCCGCTGGTTTGTACCCCACTTCGGGATCCCGGCTTCCCCGTTTGATGTTCCCCCGACCCCCGTGGTGTCCCAACGGACTTCGTCTATCGTGCCTATGTCTAGTTTGATTTTCGGGTACCGTTCGTAGGTCGTATGTGTCTTATATATTGCATGCTAGTTGAATTGGTATCCCGTTGACCTAGGTAAAAGAAATATGAACCCCTTAGGAATATTCTTAGTATGTGAAGGATCACGCACAGGTTTTGTTATACGCTTTCTCCCCCTTCCCAATGTGTTGCATGTGCTTGCTATGTGTTTTGTGTGCATGTTACCCCGATTTGGTTGAGATCAATCGGGCTATACGGGCAGTCGGATGGGCTGAGAACCATACCGGCTGTTAACCAGGCTGGTAGAGACCGGTCAGGTATATAAATATTATATAGGACTAAGGTCCACTATACGGGCAGTTGAATGGGTTGAGAACCATCCCAACTGTTAACCAGGCTGGTAGAGACCTGTCAGGTATATAAAGATTATGTATAGGACTGAAGGTCCACATGGGCCTCGGTGATATGACCCACCGACCAGGACGCGCTAGGCGGTATGGGGCCAACAAGCCGAGGAAGGTTGTAGTCCACCGACCTGAGTAATCAGGCGGTGTGTAGGGCTGCGACCCACCGAGTGGTGGGACATCGGTATGTAGGACCGTAGTCTCCGAGGATCTTTGCCCACCGACTGAGTTTAGCTCAGCGGTGTGTCGAGCTTGATCCGCTACGGCCCACCGATTGTGCGCATCAACGGTGTGTAGGGTCGTAAGTCCCCCTTGTAAAGGGGATCGCGGTCCACCGACTGGGCGCGTCAGCGGTATGTCGGATCGTGGTCCGACGTTGAGTTCGTCAGCGGTTCTCAAAGGGTTGGTTGCGATCAACTCCCCTTGTACCGCGGTACTGAGGTAGGGTGCTGTGGGGCCATGTTAATGCTATGAGCATTAACCCTCATGTTCGGGGCATGCGATTGGTCCCGTGGCACCATCAATGATTATGTGATATGAATGATACTTGAATGATGATGTGTTTGAATTGAATCTGTGACCTTAGATGCATATTCCTTATGATGTTATCTCTACTTAACTGTTTATCATTGATTAATGTGCTTGTCCCTATTTGCTGAGTCTATCCTTGATTTTTAAGCTAGAGTCTCCTAAGTATATATCTTCCTGCTTCAAAATGGTTTTCCTATATCTATATCTATATATATACCTATATTGTATTTCAACGCGTTGGAGTGGGTTACCAGCATCTCTCGCTGAACAGATATATTTGGCTTTCAGACACAGATGAGTAGATCCCAGAGCGCGCTTGAGATCCGAGGCGTAGAGTAGCTAGTTTCCCTTTCGGCCTGCGTTCCATGCTTATGTATTGACATTATTTGAGGATTTTAGTTAGTTAGCCTGTGCACCTGAGTTCTCTAGCTCAGGTGTGGCATAGCACCCCATACTCTTATGTTTGATTTCGGGATTCAATGAGGATTTACCTTTATTATATAAGTTTTAAAAGTTTCAAAGTTTCGGGGTGTTACAGTTGGTATCAGAGAATAAGTTTGACCCTAGGATAAGACTTTTAAGACCATACTTTAAAATATTAGGCTTGAACTCTAGGTATTTAGGAACATAGGATTCAGGAATCTTAGGACGCGCGGTGAGATTGTGAACCTACCTATCATCACATAACCGCCCCACACTTTACCCCACATTAATTTAAAGAATTTCCCCCTTCGCTTATCACATCAAGGTAAGGGTACAACACACTGACTCTTCATTCCACATACTAGCCCTAGGAATTTTTTATGTCCTTGCATGTTTTTACCTGCTTTGTTGCTTATCACTCTTTGATTATCATACTTGTTTATTTGCTTAAGCATATATGTTCCTAATTGATTTTAGACCATGTTAGGAACTGCATATTATTGCTTAACTATTTGATCAAACATGCGTTATTCGGATATCTGTTACTTGATAAAGTATTTTGGAACTTGCAATTAGTAATTTTATTCAACGTATAAGGGCTCACTTGTCCTAATCATAATTGACCAATATAGTTAACTCACTAAATAGCCCGATAAGTACTTACATAGGGAAATTTTGGGGAACATAGCTTTAATTAAGAAGGGAAAGAATGGGGCACGGGATCCTTATGATAGTTAATTGAAGTCTCCCATATTCCTTATTAATAACGTGATCCCTTGAGTTTTTCCATGTATTCAAACCCCTTTCGTTGTTCACATAAGTATGGAATTCCTTGAATTTAAAATTGTGCATTCTCGGGGCTTTTCCCGAAGTGATTCCTCCTTCACAGTCACGCTCCAGTGGGGCCTTGGCAGGAGGTTGACCACCCACCACGTGCCCACTGCCACATTCTAGTGGGGACTTGACAGGCGGTCGACCGCCCACCTTGCGCCCACTGGTCCGGTATGTTTTCACGACTTCTCGTTTTTATTGATCCATTATGCCTTTGTGTGTCTCCCTTGATACTTCCTATGTGTTTAACATATAGATAACAACCTAATGCTTGAACATGAAAGTCGAATTACCTTCCTAATTAATTTGTTTATATGTTACATAGAAATTATAGGGACTAATTCTATTTCTAGAAATCTAAAACCTCGGATACCTTTGCGTATTAAGTTTCGACCCGAAAGTCAATATGAGTGAGACCGGTAGAAACCTAAAACAAGTGGTCACCTAGAAATTATCCTTGGAAAAATATATTTCGTCCCCAAACTATCTTAAAACTATCCCTCTAGACTTTGGTCCATGTTGCATAATAGACCACAAGCTTCCAATACTTTGTTTAGAACCCTTTTACCACTAAGATAAGGACCCCCTACACAAACATTTATACATAAATAGGTATACCACTACTATTCTAAATATATTCCCCTAAAACTTCTATTATATATATATATATATATATATATATATATATATATATATATATATATATATACATTCCTAAAAGTATGTAGTAAATCCCGATTTACATTCATATGCTACACTTACACCAAAATTATTATTATTATTATTATTATTATTATTATTATTACACCTTAAGCCTAATCACCTTGCTTAAACTTAAACCTTCCATAGCTGCGCCATATACGGTATGTCCCTACATGCTTATATATAGTAAACTTATGAGCCTATAGAACATCCTCCCTTAGTCATATGTATCCATATAAATTGTTACAGTCATATTACATACAACAATATCCCCAGCCCAAACCACACACATGTACCCTAGCTACGATAATCTTATATACATCTATGGGTTTGCCCTTAGCGTATCCTAACCCTGAAATATCATTCCGTACAAATTACATCACTCTTATATATATACATACACATGTCCTGAGATAACCATAAATTATACTTTTCCCCCTCGCATGACCTCCCTGTTACCACCCCTACCTTCCCTAAATAATTAAAAAAAAAAATTAGCCTCATCATCAGGTCATCAATTAATTTTGGAATTAACAATCAAGGGTCTTCAACTCTAAAGTTATTCAGATATTCTAGGCTTCTAGAGGTAAAAATTACGCCTACCTAAAACCTAATTACCACCGAGAGAAAACTAATTTTCCTAAGTGTTTGTGTGATTACATTCTGTCAAGATTTCTCAAGATAAAACCTTTAGTACTCGTGAACCTAGGCTATCTTACTCGTACTTATTAAAGAATATTTGTATGCAAATTATAGGTGGAAACTTATATTTTTCATACGTGTTGCATGACAAATCACATAGCTCGCATGTTTATGTCAAAACACACACTTACACACACTCATGTACATATACACGCATGCTAGACAAAAACGGTATGTTATAAGGTATCCCACTATGCATATATACAATATTATTAATTACAAGCAATCTGCATACAAGTGCCAATACTTGTTATGTGATCACCCACCGTTATCCGTGGAATACAAAATAAAGATTCTAATTCTATTGTCTCCCCGGAATTTATTTACCCCATAAGAAGCAAGAGCCTTTCCTCCTAATTACTTACAATCTTTTGCTCCGAATCTAATTTTCGCTATTTGACTAATTATTATATGATTTATGACCTTCCTGAATTTTCATGACAAAAGTTTGGTTATGCCACGATATTAAGTACGTGAATTTAATTGTTAATCATGCACTAGACTAACATGTGAAATAATACATATGTGTGCTTTATGATTTCCATAGGACTAGCGATTATTTAAGACTTAAAATAGGGCCACATGCCTTCACACTCTATGCCCATAGACTTAAGAAATTGCATGTTTAGCATAATTACGATTGAACACATATAGGCATGCCAACTTGCAGGTTTCGCATATAACATAAATAGTTAATTATCATACATGTTAGGCTTGATGTTTCGTAACTGTGAATATTTGGTATAATCTGCTAAGCACAAAGATTAGACATAGATCCTACATATATGGCATCTAGGCTCACAACATACCACACAACATAATTAAACGTCTGCATCCACTCGTAAATGAGGTTCGCCTGTGATGATATATGTGCATATATACTTTATGATAATTATGTGGCTATCCGAATCTGCACCCGCATGGTATTTGCCTCTCATTTAGGTACATAAATAATTATACGATCAGTACAACTTGTGATCCTATATGTTAAATCATTATAAAATAATTAAATAAAAATCATGACCATGAGTAAAACTTCTATGTTATGTATTAGTCACCCATAAAACTTACATATTGTGTGTTCATATTCGTGACCTTGTTATTTGGTGCATTTTGTCAGCACAATAGCCAGGTACAAACCCAGTGAATCTATATGTGTATGTGTACATACTTCCCATATAATACTTTCCTTATAAACTACTATACTAATTCGGGCTCTTTACCCCAAAATGATTACCAAGCTTCGGGGACGAAGCTTCTTGTAAGGGGGGGGAGAGTGTAACACCCCGTGTTACGGACTTTAATCCCGAATTAATTATTTAATTAATTTCATTAATAATAATTAAAAAGGATTTAACTTGATTAGAAATCCCTTTAATTAATATGGTCCACCACAGATCGTGGACCCTTGCCTAAACTAGAGTCATAAGCCTATTAGAAATAAAGAAAGTCAACATTTTACTAACCAGATCCTAATTACGAATCCTAGGCCTACACATCTATTAGGAATAAAGAAAGTATACATTTACTATTCAGATTATGGTTAGGATTCTCTTTAATTAATTAATATGGTCCACCATGGACCATGGACCCTTATCCCTAAAACAAGTCCTTAGTCCTATAAGGAATAGAATTAGTAAACCCATACCATTCAGACCCCAATTAGGACTCCTATATATATATATATATATATATATATATATATATATATATAAGGACATAGGAGGCACCTAGAAGTCAGACCACAATAAATATCACCACACAAGAATTCCCAAGGAACTCCCCACCACCAAGCCTAGGGAGATCAAAACGGATGGAAATCTTAGGGAAGAACCTTAATAGCCAAGGAATGATTAATTAAGGCTAAGAGGTAACCCATGTCTCAACAAAACCTATTTTATAGCTCTGATTCCCCTCTTAGGATTTCCCCATAATATTGTGTATTGCTTATTTGTGATATAATTATTGATGATTGATGGGATGATTCCATGGGTGTTCTTGATGATTATATGACGATATTGATAATTATGGTGTTCTTGATGATTATAGGACGTTCTTGATAATTATATGGTGTTCTTGATGTTCTTAATGATTATATGAGATTCTTGATGATCATATGATATTCCTACTGAATCTTGATTTTGGAAGATGAATTGTGTTCTTGTTGATTTAAAAATAATTAGAACCCTAGGTTATATCGTGGAATCCGTATGGTATTATTCTTGGTATATTGGGTGGGAATTCGCATGATTGGGTGTTGATTATGTTTAGAAAAGCATGATAGGTTATGTGCCATACGTTTCTTGATTTTGATCCGTTAATTGCCTACGTGTGTTATCAATTGTGTTTAAAAGTGTCTAAGCATGGTTTCGGGTTCCACAAAGGTTCCCGGGGCATTTTTGGTGAATAAGAGTCAGTGGGAGGTAGGGGACCCGCCACCTACCCACGGCCTAGTTGGGCAACGCCGGCAGCGGGCAGCCGGCGGGCGGGCAGCTGCCCGCCGGGCGCCCGCTGCCCGGAATAGTAGAACGCCGGCGGGTGACCCCCCACCCACCGGCTACCCGCTGGTTTGTACCCCACTTCGGGATCCCGGCTTCCCCGTTTGATGTTCCCCCGACCCCCGTGGTGTCCCAACGGACTCCGTCTATCGTGCCTATGTCTAGTTTGATTTTCGGGTAGTAGGTCATATGAGTCTTATATATTGCATGCTAGTTGAATTGGTATCCCGTTGACCTAGGTAAAAGAAATATGAACCCCTTAGGAATATTCTTAGTATGTGAAGGATCACGCACAGGTTTTGTTATACGCTTTCTCCCCCTTCCCAATGTGTTAATGTGGGTTGCATGTGCTTGCTATGTGTTATGTGTGCATGTTACCCCGTTTTGGTTGAGATCAATCGGGCTATACCGGCAGTCGGATGGGCTGAAAACCATACCGGCTGTTAACCAGGCTGGTAGAGATCGGTCAGGTATATAAATATTATATAGGACTAAGGTCCACTATACGGGCAGTTGAATGGGTTGAGAACCATCCCAACTGTTAACCAGGCTGGTAGAGACCTGTCAGGTATATAAAGATTATGTATAGGACTGAAGGTCCACATGGGCCTCGGTGATATGACCCACCGACCAGGACGCGCCAGGCGGTATGGGGCCAACAAGCCGAGGAAGGTTGTAGTCCACCGACCTGAGTAATCAGGCGGTGTGTAGGGCTGCGACCCACCGAGTGGTGGGACATCGGTATGTAGGACCGTAGTCTTCGAGGATCTTTGCCCACCGACTGAGTTTAGCTCAGCGGTGTGTCGAGCTTGATCCGCTACGTCCCACCGATTGTGCGCATCAACGGTGTGTAGGGTCGTAAGTCCCTCTTGTAAAGGGGATCGCGGTCCACCGACTGGGCGCGTTAGCGGTGTGTCGGATCGTGGTCCGACGTTGAGTTCGTCAGCGGTTCTCAAAGGGTTGGTTGCGATCAACTCCCCTCGTACCGCAGTACTAAGGTATGGTGCTGCGGGGCCGTGTTAATGCTATAAGCATTAACCCTCATGTTCGGGGCATGCGATTGGTCCCGTGGCGCCATCAATGATTATGTGATATGAATGATACTTGAATGATGATGTGTTTGAATTGAATCTGTGACCTTAGATGCGTATTCCTTATGATGTTATCTCTAAACTGTTTTTCATTGATTAATGTGCTTGTCCCTATTTGCTGAGTCTATCCCTGATTTTAAAGCTAGAGTCTCCTAAGTATATATCTTCCTGCTTCAAAATGGTTTTCTTATATCTATATCTATATATATACCTATATTGTATTTCAACGCGTTGGAGTGGGTTACCAGCATCTCTCGCTGAACAGATATATTTGGCTTTCAGGCACAGATGAGTAGATCCCAGAGCGCGCTAGAGATCCGAGGCTTAGAGTAGCTAGTTTCCCTTTCGGCCTGCGTGCCATGCTTATGTATTGACATTATTTGAGGATTTTAGTTAGTTAGCCTGTGCACCTGAGTTCTTTAGCTCAGGTGTGGCATAACACCCCATACTCTTATGTTTGATTTTGGGATTTAATGAGGATTTACCTTTATTATATAAGTTTTAAAAGTTTCAAAATTTCGGGGTGTTTAAGGGGGTACGGTTCCCAGAGGCAAAAGTTTGGACATAGAAGTACAAGGTGGCACTAGGAGGTAACGGTTGGAATTGTGATCAGGCCAGGGGTAGCCATAAGGTTGGAACAGGGCATACGGCTGGAACTATGAAACTTGTGACATGTAGTTTTCACTGTGACATGTAGTTGTCACCATGTGAATGTGATTTCCTTGCTTATGAGGCATGTCTTGATGTGTACTACCTTGTGAACAGTAGGATGCATCCCGAGTTGCGTTGTCTTTCATGTTTATGGTCTTGTTGTTATTGTGAGGATGTTAATCTTCGTTTCTATTGAGAGTGATTAATGAGTCTTTGATGTTGACTTCCTTCCTTGGTTTTGAAATGATATATATTGTATTCTGTTTCAAATGGTTTTGATTATATCTATCTATACTATGCTATTTAACGCGTATTGATGGGTTACCAGCATTATTCGCTGACCGGGTGTTATACCTTGAGTTTTACAGGTTTTGAGTAGATGCTGAGCGCGCTAGATGTGGACCTTAGTTAGTATAGATCCCATGCTAGACGTTTATTCTTTGTTGGCCTGTGTGCCTTAGAATCGTTGTTTGTTATGTTGGATTGTTGTTGACTAGCCTGTGCACCCATGGTTTATGGGTGTGGCATAACATCTCTCCGATTTTAATTAAGTTTCTGTTTTTGTTTATCTTGATGATTAGATGTTTACCTTTGGAATTTAAGTTTTAAAAATGTTGAAAAATCGGGGGTGTTACAATAATTGTTTGAGTGATTCTGTGATTGAGTCTTGATAGAGCCTTGCCTAGGATTTATATTGTGTTTATTTGATAATCTTGGTGATCTTGATGTTGTGATTGATTATACGTGTAATCTTGTATTTAATTATGTCTAGAGCTTGTCCCTAGGGTTTATATCGTGAATCTCGTTGTTGTGATGTTCTTGGTATATTTGGGTGGGTTTATGCATGATCGGGTGTTGAGTCTAGCCTAGGACTTATCTTTAGGGCTTTGCATATAGATTTCTTGGTATTTTTGTGGTTCCGGATGCTCCTGAACCGTTATGTGATTGATGTCAAGTCTTGGCATGTTTAGGAATCGTGTTAGAACGTAATTGGAATGGCTCTTGGTTTAATCTTCGTTAATTGAATCCATGATGCTGTTGTTATGTGTTAGAATGTGTTTGGACATGGTTTTGAGTTCCACGAACGAACCCGAACCAGATTTTCTACCTTAGTACCAGTGGGGGGTTGGTGGGGGGACGAATCCCCACCACCTACCCGCTGCCCCGTACTGCCCTATTCCAGCGAGCAGGCGACTGCCCGCCGGGCACCCGCTGGAATGGAACGCCCACCGGCGGGTGGTCCACCACCCACCACCCACCCGCTGGAATGTGGGTGTGTGGTGGGGTGTTTTTCCCTGTTTGATGTTTCCCCGTGTCCTGTTATGTCCCGTTGTACCCCATTTGTCATGTATGAGTCTCATTTGATGTTTTGAATACCGTTCTAGGAATTTATGTGTAGTGCGTGTCGTTGTTGTTATGTCTTGATTGTTATTGATTGATTATGTGTTGATTAATTAAATGATGATGATTATCGTGGTCGTTGCGCAATGATCGATGTGACTGGTGATGATGATATTGTGATTGGTGGAGATGAATTGTTGGCGGAAAGCACAACGAGTGCTCGATTATCGTGCTAAAGGCACGGACCACCCCTTAGACTTGTTGGCTAAAGGCTTGGGTCAGGGTATAAGCGCCGCGGTGTCATGTTAGAGCTATATGCGCTAACAGACCATGCGAATGACACTTCGGTGCTACCATGTTGGTGGACTTGTTGGTGGTTAAGGAGTGGAGCATGTAGTTGCTCTGGAGGAATAAGGAAGGTGGGATAAGGTTGGCCTGGAGGTACAGCTTGGAACTGAAATAAGGATGGAGTGGAGTGAAAAGGTTGGAACATGGTATAAGGTTGGAAGATGGATTGTGTGCCTTGTTGACTACTTGTTAATTGATTATCTTTGAATCCCTTTGTTGTCTCTATTTGCTATTTATAAGCTTATTCGTCTATTATGTCTTGTATCGTGTTCTTAGGACGCATGCTAGCCTTTATGATTGTTCTATAATGTCAACTCTATTGTTGTGTCTTGAGTCTTGATCTTGGATTTAAATTAGAGTCTCGTAAGTTATATATGTATTCCGGTTTCAAAATGATTTTCTTATATATACCTATATTGTACTTAACGCGTTGGAGTGGGTTACCAGCATTATTCGCTAACGGTTGCTACGACATGTTTTTCAGGTGATGATCATTAGCTGGGGAGTGCGCTAGATGGACTCGTAGTCTTAGTCTAGTTAGTCCTAGCTGTAGTGGTTGGCATGCGTGCCATGGATTGTAATCGATTGTTGACTCGTGGATTTTACTTGTTGGATAGTCTTAGCCTGTGCATCTAGGTTCTTAAACCTAGGTGTGGCATAAGACCCCGACTCATATGGATAGTCTATGTTCGGTTTGGATTATTATTATTAGTCTGCCTTTATTTTATAAGTCTCTTGATGCTTTAAAAATTAGGGGTGTTACAATGTGCTCCTTTATGCCTTGTAAGTATCTTAACCCCTTCTTTACAGCCTTCCAGTGATCCATACCAGGATTACTGATTGCAGTATATTTCTCAAAAAAATGATATCCGGGGTATCTGGCTATCGATCTACAGGGAAGTAGGGTATTAAGCACTTGCTACTAATTTATTCAGAAGAAGCTAATTCTAACGAAAGACATGATTGAGCAATGACAAAAACTAAACAAAAGAACAAGTATGCAAGTTTGTGGAAACAATTGAGAAAGAGTGAGATTCCTGTGATTTGAGTATTTAATCACCTAGTGCCAAACTAAAGAACAATATTAAAATCTGGGTTTAACAAGTGTGAGAATGCAAACTGTGGAAAGAGTTATTCCCGTAATCTCTACCCTAGTGAATATTCACTCCCGTGATATAAATATCCAAACAATGAAAGAACAAGCATTCAATATAAATCCCTAACTACTACCATCTCCCGATGTGCAATAATCAAGAATTAAGCTCCATAACAAATTTTCCTCTCTCAAAGTGCAACAGTTACATGCAATTGTGTGTGCCGTAAATTATGTCCAACTCCCGTTGTGACACAAACAAAGCTATGAAGCAAGTAATTTGGGCCCTAAACTACTAGCAACGACAACATGAATCACAATTGCAACACAAGTATAAAACCCAAATAATAATATATTAAGGCATTAAAGAAGTAGGCACATAGGGTTCATAAATAATTTCACCCAAGAATCTCTAAGAAAACGTAGCCACACATGGCTAAGATGGAATACATAACAATAAGTAAGAGTTTACAAATAATCTAAGGAGTACAAGAATTAAACCAAGCGATCCTTCCAAATCTCCTTAGCTTGCTCCTTGCTTCCCAAGACGATTTGTGGCTCCCAATTTTCTTCTTTTTGTCTCCAAAACTGAGCATAAGTCAGGTCTAGGATTGAGGAAGGTGTCCTTTTATAGCGGGAGCAAAACTGGGTCAGATTTGGAATTTTCTGTGCAAATTTGGAAACTGTTGCATTTACGTCTCGACGCGTCGAGTGTGAGACGTCGGAAATCTGGTGCGGGCTGGGGCCGTATCGACGCGTCGAGCCTTTGACGGAACTCCTCTACTGAGCTTCGAACGGGCACCATTCTATAAAAATTGGACGCGTCGAGTGAAAACTCAACGCATCGAAAGCTCTCTTTCAGCACCGTCCGATCCATTTGGGCTCCAAACTCGTCCTTGAACTTTCCTTGCTCTTGCAATTGATCTACAATAGTTCCAAAACACTAACAAACACCGTAAAACATTCAAAACAAGTGTAAACCATATCTAAAGGATAAAACAAGGGAATGTGCATTTAAAGTAACATTTTCATGAACTTAAACCTCCACAAATAGATTCAAATTAACACTAAAAACATGTACAATTAGGCTCACATCAATCTCCCCCACACTTAAACCTTTGCTTGTCCTCAAGAAAAACAATTGAATAAATCACAAGTCTAGCATACAAATTACTCCTACTCTCTCTTGCACAACCTTTTATACCACCAACCAACTAGCCACAAAACAACAAGCCTCAAGAGTCATCTCAGTTTGGCACATAAGACCCATTCTCAAGCTAATAACCAAGCACCAAGAATTATTAAAGTGTGTGAGGATCAAGTGTGCACAAATACTAAGTTGAGATTATGCAAAACATGGCTCATGAATGAGATCCCATAGGCTTGCCCTTCATACTCCCACTAGTTCAATTCTAAGAATGCATGTTAAGATCAAATAGGTCTTTATTAAGCTTGTAATGGGGCTAAGGGTAAAAGGCTAACAAAGAAGTGGTATGGATAAATACACAAAGAAGAGAATTTCACAATTATCTTTCTTTTCAAAACCTTAGAAGAGATAAGACAATAACAATTTATGGAGTACAATTTCAGCTCAAGAACAAAGCAACCTTCTAATTAAGTGGGGGTTTAATCAATCAAACTTTCAAACTTTTATTCATCCCTCTTTTCGTTTCTTTTCTCATGGTTTCTCTTTTTGATTCTTTTCTTTGGATTTTCTTTAGAATACAACAACCTCTCAAGGAATAAACTTTAGACCAACAATCAAGATCCCCACACTTGAACTTTTTTACAAAAATTGTCTCTTTTTGGATATAAACTCCATAAAAAATCTCTTCTACAGGAATATCAAAGATGAAAGCTTCATTCTCTCAAGGGTGGAAAGGAAAATGTTTGGCTACGGGCTGAGGGTTTTGATGATGGGGTTAATCTCAAAGAAAATAATAACAATGAGGGGATAAGTGCTTAGCACTTATTTGTACAAACAAAAGGCTCAAATGGGGCACAAGGGGTAATAACACATAAGGGTAAGCTTAAAGGCTATGGGCTAAAAAAAAAAAGCCTAAATCACTTAAAAATATGCAATACTTAGATTTCACTTAGGGAGTACTGTGGCAAGTTCTAGCAAAACACCATGACCGAAATATCACATAAGCCTTCATTAGCAATGCATAACACACAAGATCAAGAATTAATCTAATTAATGAGTGTTTAACGAGACTATTAGCAAGAGAATAAATCAATCATGTGTTACACCTCAAATCATCAATCATATATAAGTTGAATTGCAACAAGTACCACCAAAACAAACCATAAACCAACAAGAGAGAATAATTGAAATTGCATGCTAAAAAAAGTAACTTATTAACCACAAGAACCTGAGTCATCCAAGCAAATATTTTGAAATTTATCCCAAATTGCAGACTCCTCCCCCACACTTAAAACTTTGCATCGTCCCTGATGCAAAACAAGAGAAAAGGAGAACAAGAGAAAAGAGTAAGGAAAAAAGCAATAAAACAACACGAACTAAAATAAGCAAAATAAAAGACTAACTAGACGAGATAGAGAAAAGCAATAAACAATCAATATGAAAGATAACATGGGGTGCCTCCAATGAAGCACTAAGTTTAACGTCGCTAGCTCTACGTAACCTCAATATGGAGTGCTTATCCTGGTTGATCCGCGAGGTTATCCTCATCCCAAGACATGGTGTAGAGCATGTTGCATTCTCCAACTCCAAGAGATTGTGGCTCATCAAGAACATTAAATGCAACTCTTTCTTCCCCAAAATCAAAGATCATTGTCCCCTTCCTTGCATCAATTACAGCTCCAGTTGTGGCTAAGAAAGGTCTCCCTAAAATAATTGGAACATCCGGATTTTCTTGCACAATGATACGCATATTTTCACTCTTATTTTAGGTACACTTTATAATCATTTTGCATTAATTATTTAATAATTAGTTCTTTTTATATATAATATATAATATATAATATATAATATATAATATATAGAATGCATGCTAGTATATATATAAGGCGTACTGCTTTATAAATAATTATATATATATATATATTATAGTAAAGCTTACCATTCAAACCAAATTGAAACTCTATTTTCTTTCTTACCCCAAACTCTATTTTCTTTCTTTCATTTAGACGTGGCAGCGCAGCTAGTGGAGAATTTCATCAAACCGCTTCTATCGGCGAGAGCTTTGTCCAAAGACCGCATCATGGCGCAAAAAAGGGGGAAAATGAATGGTGAAAGATGATTCATGACATGTATAAATAGGCAAAATTTTCATTGTTAAATCATTTATTCTTTCCCCTTCTAGATTATTCTTTAGAGTTCTTATCAATGTCCATTCGTGGCTAATTTCTTTAGCTTGGTTTAGTGAATTGAAGCCCTAGAATTGATTATGTTGTAAGATTATTTATTTATTTTTATTATATAATTTTTATGCATTTGGGTATTAAATATTCTTCTAAGTTATTTGAATAGTTGTATCATTTAATTGTTAGGGAGGCCTACTAGTTATTTACTTGATATAATTATTTGCTATATTAGATAATGTTGTGCTACAAATTATTTTAATATTCAGTAGCAACTGAAGTTAATTATTGACGGCTTAGTGATAATTGATCTGGGTAGAATATTTTCCTAAATTAAATGCAATCGCTTGTGCTTGTGTTATTTAGTTTGTCGGTTTTCCTAGTTCCTATTGCTGCTATTAGATTAAATCTATAGCGTTTGTCTTATGTTATTTAGTAGTTAGGGATAATTAAACCGCGTGTGCTTTAGTTACCTACAACTAAGGGAAAACGGAAATGAAATATTTTCACGACAAATATTCAATTGCATATTAATTACTTTTTGAATCAATGATTAGTGTTAAATTCCGGTGGTGGATCTTTACTAACCAAGGTTTTCTATTATAAGTGCTGTCAATATATTGTTTTCATTGTTTTATTCGTTTATTTACTTTGATAATCACTTTCATACCAAACCCCATTTCCTTTAATTTGAACACATACATTAAACTATTTACTCCTCGTGAGATCGACCCTTACTCCCGCTACTACGTTTGTAAGTTTCTAATTAGGGAGCCTAGCTGTCGTAGGCTCCCAAATTAGAACCTTACAAACGTAATAGCAGGAGTAAGGGTCGATCCCACGAGTAGTAACTAGTTTAATGTATGTGCTCAAATTAAAGGTAGGGGGGTTTGAAATATAATGAGAATAAAGATTAAATAAAAGATAATTTAAATAAACAAGAAATTTAAATGAACAAATAAAACAATAATATATTGGAAATACTTATAAATAGAAAACCTTGGTTAGTAAAGATCCACCACCGGAATTTAACACTGATCGTTGATTCATAAAGTAATTAATATGCAATTGAATATTTGTCGTGAAATTATTTCATTTCCGTTTTCCCTTAGTTGTACGTAACTAAAGCGCACGCGGTTTAATTACCCCTAACTACTAAATAACCTAAGACAAGCTCTATAGATTTAATTTAATAGCAGCAATAGGAACTAGGAAAACCGACAAACTAAATAACACAAGCACAAGAGGTTGCATTTAATTTAGGAAAATATTCTACCCCAGACCAATTATCACTAAGCCGTCAATAATTAACCTCAGTTCTACTGAATATTAGTATAATTTGTAGCACAACATTATCTAATATAGCAAATAATTATATCAAATAAATAACTAGTAAGCCCCCCCTAGCAATTAAATGATACAACTATTCAAATAATTTAGAAGAATATTTAATATTCAAATACATAAAAATTATATAATAAAAAAATAAATAAATAATCTTACAGCATAATCAATTCCGGAACTTCAATTCACTAAACCAAGCTAAAGAGATTAGCCACGCAGGGTCATAGATACAAGAAGGATATATATATATGTATATATTTGTGAAGAAAAAGACAAGAAATGTCAATTGATGCTAATGAGCGTGTCCTTACAAAGCAACATATTAAGCTATTTATACTAATCAGAAGGGAGGTTAATGCGGCATGTAGGAGAGAACGTGTCTTGCGGCATGGTGAGTGGAACAATGAAATTTGACAAAATCTCTCTTCTTACTGCTTGTGCGCCGAATTCTGCTAGGAAAGAAAGAACATAATTAATGTTGATTTGTTTTGTCGTTTTTCTAAGAAATGGGACGGTTGGATAGGAAATAAATGGATTGAAGGGATTAGGCTTAGCTTAAATATAATATTAGCTAAATATTATTAAAAAATATTTATTTAACTAATTAATTATTAAACTCTAAAACGAAATAATTATTATATAATAGTAAATAACTAATGCAAAATTATTATAAAGATGTACGTAAAATATGAGTGTAAAATATTCCTATCACACATCTATCACAATAAAATCACAAGGCACAAAATACCTGTCCACACGGACCGGAACATCCTCAAGAATTCCAATAGGGCTCCTAGAAGCTTGATCAGCGAATTGTAATGTAAGTTGGATTGGTTGTGGAACCCCCAAATTCAACTTTTGGCAAATGGATAGAGGCATGACATTAACACTGACTCCTAAATCACAAAGGGATCTTTTTATAGGATGGCCTCCAATCACAGAAGGGATCGTGAACTTCCCTGGATCTCTATGTTTACGAATAGGCTTCCCTATACCAGGTGTCAAAGCCCGGTACTCTTGTGCCATAGCTATCATCTATTGCTCCCTATACTTCCTCTTTTTAGCAAGAATATCCCTAAAAAATTTTCCATATGATGGAACTTGTGAAAGGTAATCAAGTAAGGGAATTGAAACTTTCAAACTCTCAACTACCTCCAAAAACTTTTTCCACCTACTCTCTTTTACTTGCTTTTGAAATTTTTGAGGGAAGGGAAAGGGTGGTTCATACCTTCTCACGGGCTTCTCTACCTCCTCATGAACCTCATGAACTTGTGGATTATTCTTCACAACAGCTGGCTCAACTCCTTCCTCCTCCAGTTTCTCCTCAATCTCCACATTAACAATTTCATTTGGATTTGATGTTTTGATTGGAAGAGATGATTCCCCAAGTTCCTTTCCACTTCTTGTAACAATTGCATTGACATGTTCTCTAGGGTTTTCGGGGCAAGCGGGAAACTTTCTAGTGACTTTGGTGCAAGATGTAGATACTTGATTGGCAAGTTGATTCTCTAGCATCTTATTGTGGACACTCAATTGATCCAACCTCTCAGTCACTTGCTTGAGTCTCTCTTCACTTTGCAATTGGGATTTTAGCAGCATATTCATCATGGCTCCCAAATCTGCTGGTTGTGGTGGAGCTTCCAAAGTAGGTAAAGGAGGTCTAGTTGGAGACTGCATACCTTGAAGTTGTTGCCCTTGGAGTCCGGGTGGTCCTCTATTGACAAAATCTTGGGGATTTGCAGCCTCCATTGGATTGCTCCATGAAAATCCTGGATGGTTTCTTGAAGAATTTGGATTGTAGGCCCCTTGAGGTTGGAAAGATTGTTGTTGTGGCTTATTGTACCCACCAAATTAATATGCTCCATAGGGGATTGGGAACTTGAATCACTGAGACATTCCCCCAAATTATGTCCACCACCACAAAGATCACTCATCAAAACTTAACCCAAAGGAGTAGAAGGAGTATAAACATAACTAACATTTTGATTCTTGAGAGTGATTTGAGCTAGCTTTTGGACCAAGGAAGCTACATTATCCACCTTGGCTAACAAGGGTGAAATTTGCTCCACTTCATGAATGCCTCCCACAGGTTTTTGAGAAGATCTCTCTTAGTACCATGTTGATACATTCATAGCAATCTACTCCAATAATTCCTTGGCTGGAGTTGGATCCAAGACTGTGAATGATCCACCCGAAGAAGCATCAACTAGAACTCTAGAACTGTCAAGCAACCCTTCATGAAATGCCATCATCAAGTCCCAACTTTGAATGCCATGGTGTGGACACTACCTCCTCATCTCTTTAAATCTCTCCCAAGCCTCAGTCAAAGATTCAGTTTCCAGTTGCTTAAAATTTTGAATTGCTCTCCTCATCATTTGAGTCTTGGAAATGGGGTAGAACTTTTTCATGAACTCTCCATGTAGTTGATCCCATGTAACAAAGTGGTTGTCTGGAAGTGAGATAAGCTAACTATGTGCTTTATCCTTCACTGAGAAAGGAAAAAGACGCATCTGTATGGCTTCTTGACGGACTCTATTTATTTTGAAAGTGCCACAAACCCTTAGGAACTTGGTGATATGAGCATTGGGATCCTCCGTGGATGACCCTCCAAATTGATCCGAAGCAACCATATGTAGAATGGCCAGCTTGATTTCAAAGTTGTTGGCTTCCACACCCAGCACATTGATGTTGTCATGCTCCTCAACATCTGGAGCAATGTAGTCATTCATGGATCTCCCCACAAGTGGTGGTTGATTTACTCCATTGTCATCCCCACCTCCATTAGGATTTAGATTGATTTGGTTTTCTGGTACCTGTGCCATTCCTTTTTGTTTTCTAAGAAACTTGGCTATTTTCTCAATCTCAAGATTCAAAGTCAATAATCATTCTTTCCCTAAAGATCGTGTACGTATACAAAACCAAGTTCTTAGATCCAAAGAAAAATCACACTCAACAAAGACAACTTCTTTAAAGATTAGAAAAAATTAAATAAAACTAAAATAAAAATGGATTAGACTCCTAGAATAAAACTTTCACTAATATTAATACTTAACGCCACTTCCCCGGCAACGACGCCAATTTGATTGCAGTATATTTCTCAAACAAATAATACCCGGAATATCAGGTTATCGATCCACAGGGAAGTGAGGTATTAAACACTAGCTACTAATTTATTCACGAGAAGCTAATCCTAACGAAAGACATGATTGAGCAATGGCAAAAACTAAACAAAAGAACAAGTATGCAATTTGTGGAAACAATTGAGAAAGAGTGAGATTCTTGGGATTTAAGTACTTAATCACCTAGTGCCAAACTAAAGAACTAATAGGAATCAGTACACATGGAATCCAATAAGGGTCTATAGTGGGCTCATCACAAGGCTCATAACTACGTCCTTAAAGCATCATTGGTGGAAGAAACAAGAAATTCTAATAATAATTCCATTCGATAGAGGAAAGTATTATAGTGGCCCATTTCAAGTGATATCATGGATCGAAGACAATGCTTACAAGATTCGAGGTTGAATCATTTTCAAGAATGGGAGGATCATGCGGCCTAACATAATGAAGATCTATTAAGAGTACCAATTGGGCCAATACAAGGCCCAAGTCCAAACAAGTAAGGCAACTCTTCATTGGTGATGTTCAAATATGGTGGAAATCCAAGTCAAGCCCATTTGCAAAAGATAAAGAAGAACTCAAGGCTTTTTATAATTGTTTAAGTGCTGATTTTGGAGATTAAATTAGGCCCAAATTAGCCTTATTAGTTTTGGTCATCATTATATTAAATTGTTTGGCATTAAAAAGAAAACACTAGTTTGTATTTAGAAATGATTTCTTAAATCCCTTTCTAAATAGGACTATATTTACTTGCTTTCTAGATTAGGTTTAGGACTATTTTCCCATTGTATTTAGGATTACAATGCCGCCCTACAACATATAAATAGGGCACATCCATTAGGAGGCTTTCATTCAATAAAATTCTTAAGTTTTTCTTTACACTTGTGTAATAAAGCTTATGGCTAATTGTGGACTCAATTAGTGGCTAGTTCGTGGACTCGACTTGCAAATTGATTCGTGGACTCGAATCAATCTTCCTTTCTTCAACCTTAGATTTAGGTTCGTGGACTCATTCTTGAATCGAAGGAAACTAAATCCAACTCTAGTTAATTGAAGATTGCATCATCGAGGTACTTGAAGCTACAATGGGATTCTTCCAAATCTTTGAGGATTCAAGACTAAGGGTTTCTCGTGAGGTCTAAGGTACTTTGATCCATCTCTATCTTTACATTGAGAGAAATATTGAGACAGTTCTCCATCTTATTTGAATCTTGGACTAGGTTCAATCAATTTGGTATCAGAGCCTAGGTTTATCTCATAATCATTACAAATTTGGTTCCTTAGGTCAAATTTGTTTCCTTAGGTTAAAAAAAAAACCTATCATTCTTATCTTACATACTACTTTTTTTTCCGTGTCTTATATATCAAAAAATTTTTTAAAAAAATTGCTTTCTTGGTTGTGTTCTTGAATCTTGATGCATGTTCTTCAGTTTCATGAAAAATTATCCTGAAAGAATTTTCCCTTTTTCCCATCCAATATCAATGATACCCCACACCTCCTAAGTACCATATTACCACCAATTCTATCAAGAAAAGAATAACATCTCAACCTTACCTATATCCTAAGTGCATTACGCGCAATCTCGTCGCAATCATACCCTGTCCAGATTTCCATGTTCTGTGACCAGTTTTAAATAATGACCTATATCTCGAGATACACTAATTAGTTTTATATGAAATGTTGATATGTTGTAGATCTCCTCTGGGGCGTTCTTTTGATATATTATACACTTACTAATTCTGTCTGGTCATTGAGATATTGATGTTCAAACTCAGGGCAGCGTTTGTGTTTTTCTGGGTGATTCTTGAAATTCTTGATTTTGTTTTGAAGTGCTTGTGTGGAATCACTTGGTCTGAAATTTTTTGTGATATTTACAGTACTTATTTGGAAGTTAATTATAAAAAAAAAATCAAGAACCATTCCTCTTGACTTGTAACCCAACGTTCAATCATCACAACCATCCGTATTGCGGATCTAAGCCAATCTCACATAGCAATCGGCACGAAAATCCTAATATGTTTTTCCCTTTATTGGTTCAACCCTTTTCTTTTCAAGCTTTCTTCTTCCACTTTTTCCTTGCCAAACCATCAACCAAACCATACACTTCCTTGACCAAGAAGGTCGAAGTATGACCAACCTCACCGTGACCCTTTCTCAATGCTTCCAAGTTATCATTCCTTGAGTACGACAACCCGGGAATCTTTATTCCCAACCTTCTTTCCAGCACACAACTAAAATGCTACATCCCATTAGAGAACATAAATTTCCACATTCACCCGGCAGTCATTAGTTTGGTGCAAAGCAATCCATTTGGAGAATCAATCTCGGAGGATCCACATACACATATCATCCATTTCATAAGTGCTTGCGGAATGTTTAGTCAAGGAGTCCCGAACGAGATAGTGAGACTCAAACTATTCCAATTTTCGCTAGTTGGAGAAGCCTTGAGATGGCTAGATGCACAAGACGATAATCACTTTCGGTCATGGGGGCAACTACACAAAGACTTCATGAACGAATTCTTCCCACTCACCAAAACACTGAAGATTAGGAAGCAAGTCCAAGAATTTAAGCAAAGTTCACTTGAAAGTCTTGGTGAAGCGTGGAGGAGGTTTAAGTCCCTACGAAGACAATATCCGCCCGACCTACTTCATCCATGGGACATAATTAGTTCTTTCTATGGAGGCTTGACGGATGAAGGAAAAATGCTATTGGATTCATCGTCGAGTGGATCTTTTGTTTCATATTCTCTGGCAAATGTCGAAGCCCTTATAGAGCGAATTTCGTCCAACACTTCGTTTTGGTATAACACAAGGGATTCTAGACCCGATATGTACGAAGTCAAGGAGAGTGTAGCCCAAGAAGCGAAGGTTGAAGCTATCACTCAAGAAATCAAGAGATTGCAAACCATCATGGAGAAACTTGAAGCCAAATCCCAACTGTGCATGGCATTGGCTTTATATTGGAACGTATGTGACGGACCTCACGACACCAACATATGCAAAACTTCCATCAACATTGAAGAGGTTGAAGTGGTGAATTATCAACAACCCCCAAGAGAAATGATTGGGGAAATGAGAATTAGAAGCAAGGCAATGGATGGCAAAATTCAAGTTACCAAGGCAGACCTCAAGGGAAACCTACTTATGCACCGGGAGGAGAAAGAGGCCGACTTACTTATGGCCCTCGATACAATCAAGGAGCATCAAATTTTATTTACCAACCCCCGGTGGCACCTCAAGGAGATTTGGCATTATAAAGGAATGAAGCGAGAGATGAGGAAAGCTTGATAAAGGCAATCAATGACTTGAAGAGAGACCAAGGATTCTTGAGGCAAGAAATTACTCAAGAAATTAGACAAGAGATTGCCACGGTTAGGCAAGAGTATAGAACATCCGTGAAGAACATCGAAACTAAAGTGGCCCAAATATTCCGTTTAATGTCGAAGCAACCATGGGGAGCCTTGCCTAGTTCAACCGAGAACAACCCCAATGAACGAGTTAATGCTGTTATGATTGTGAATCCAAAGGAAGTGAGAAAAGACGCTATGGATTGGATTTGTGAGAAAGACAATTCTTGTGGAGAAAAGCTTAAAGAGAATGAGATCACCTCTTGTGATCCATCGGAAGAAGAAGGAAAGAAGGACACCTCTTGTGCCCTAAAGATGTACTTGAAAGAAGTCAAACCACCAAGGAGTCAACCATAAACGTCTCCAAAAACAAAAATGACTGACACACAAGCATTGGAAAAGAAAAGGGATGTAAACTCAATTCTTAATACTCTTCATTTTGCCTGTCTTGTGAATGAGGACTTTGATAGTGATCACGAAGAGGGTGCACCTCAAGTCTATTTAGGAGAGGAGGCCTCGAACTTAATCCACATGGGATGCCCTAAGAAAATGGGGGATCCCGAAGCATTTGTTGTTAATTGTGCTATCAAAGATTGTGGATTTAAGAATGCTTTGACCGACCTCGGAGCCTCTATAAACATCATGCCTCCCCATGTGTTTAATCGGCTAAAGTATCCATATATTTCTCCTACACCGCTCACGGTTGGGTTAGACGACGGGACCGTAAGGTACCCACGAGGGGTGGCTGAGGATGCGCTTGTAAAGATAGGTGAAAACCATGTACCGGTAGATTTTGTAATCATTGATGTAGGGGAAGACCTTGATGTGCCTTTGATCCTCAGAAGACCTTTCTTGGCTACTTGTTGTGTTTTCATAGATGTGGGCACGGACAAGTTAACTTTGAGGATAAATGATGAAGAACCGAGTGGGATGCAAAAGGTGCAAAAGGAGAGTGTTTGTGTTGTGAAGAGGAAAGAGAAGGCAAAGGCCAAAATCAAATCATGTTGGGCGATCGAGAAAGTATCTTGGGTACCGAAGTTCCTCAAGACGAATGGTTTCGAAGGAACATGAAAGGGAGACATATCTATCTAGCCAACGACGGTAAATGTGGCGCTACTTGGGAGGCAACCCAAGTTTTATTTTCATTGCATTTTGTTTTTAGTTTGTTTGAATAAAAGAGCAAGTGTGAATTGAATTCATAGTTTTTGTTGTTGTTTGGGAAATTTTGGACTAATTTTGTAGGAATTGATGATTGGTAATAATAAGGGAAAGTGACCAAAAGTGGCTAGCATTGGAAGAGACAAGTTGAACCAAAACGGGACAAAAAGGAGTGCCCAACACACACCCAACATGCATTGGGATGGGGTTACAAATTTCCAGAAACATCAACGCACCCACAACGTGCGTTGGAAGGGCGTTACAAAATTCCAGAAAGTTCAACGCACCCACAACGTGTGTTGTAGACAGCCCCGAAACATCAACGCAAGAGAAACGTGCGTTGGGACATCCGTTGAAGCAAAACAGGAAGCTCAACGGACGTCCAACATGCGTTGAACTTGCATTGGACACACAGAAACAGGGTTTCGAAAATAAAACCCTTCCCAACCCCTCATTCTCTCATTCTACTCCCACACAACGTAAGGAAAAGCTCTCCAACGCAAGGTAGCTTCTTTTCTTCAACTTTCTTCCATCTTTTGAAGCTTCAAACACCAAATTGCTAGCAAGATGTCTCAACAACCAAAAGGTAATCATATAAACCTTCAAAAACTCCATTAATGAAGTTCAAGCTCTATCTCTCTAATGGAAAATTCTTTGCTACATTCTTGTGAATAGTTGGATGGTTGAAATTGCTTAGGATCTAGGATAGTTGAGCGTATTGAAGCATAATATTGTGATTGATTTGTGATTCTATGCATTCTTTGATGAAGTTGAATTCAATGCATGAACCCTAGTGTGAACTGGGGATTTTTGATTGAATTGCATGTATCTTCTATACAAGATGAAATTGATGATAGGAATCCATAATTGCATGCTTGCTAGGATCAATTGTGCATAATGTGATTGAATGCCAACACTAGACCTTGATTTTGCACACACCACTTGTGAAATTTTCCAATTGTTGATTGAAGAAGATGAAGTTGACTATTTGACTTTATTGAATTGAGCATATATTGTGAAATTGATGAATGTGCTATATTGTTAGTCTTCTTTGTCAAAATTTTGTGAAGGGAATTGACCAAAAATAGAGGAAACTAAGGAAAATTTTTTGTAGAATTTGGTCTTAATTTTCGAAAAAATGGGAAAAGAGAATAAGTGGATGTGTTGTGATTCTTTATCTTGAAGGTTGATTGTTGTGTGCTAAATACTTTGTTTCCCTTATGCATAATTGTGGAAGACATTTTGTTGAGCAATGGTAGGACCCATCAAGAAGAAAAGAAAGGAGATGGCTAGGAAAGCCAAGCATGATCCCGCGAGTTCAAGTCGTCAACAAGCGTATAATGAAAGTACGGAGGAGGAATGGATGGAAGAAGATGAGCAAGAGGAAATGAACCAAGTGGCCGGGACAAGAAAGTTGAACCTTAATGCCGTACAACTCGCAAAGGTGGAGGAGTTGAAGGAGCTCATAGTATCGGGAGGAAGTGACCCGCATGATAAACCACCCCCAATGGGAGGCAATCTTCGGCATGAGAGGTAACACATATGTCCCGGTGGTCTATGAATTCATAGCAACATTGGACATTCAAAAGACAAGATTCCATGACAACAAGTCTATCACCTTCACCATATTTGGAAGGAATACAAGTTGTCGGTGAATGAATTGGGACGCTATGTGGGAGCCCATGATGAAGAGGAGATCAACTCAGAGTATTTTGAGAAGTTTCGCACCGACTTTTACACGGACCAAGAGATGAGAACATTTTGGAGGGAGATTTCGGATGGTACAAACTTCAACGCCAACAACACAAACCCGAAGGCCATTGAGCTAAATGAGATGAAGGCAATAAGATATGCTCTAGTGGTCACATTCACCGGGAGAAAGAGCAATATACACAAGGTGTATAAGTTCGATTTGTTCGACTTGTGGAGCATGAGCAAAGGCATTGACATCAACATGGGAGTGCAAGTCAAGAAATGGCTTAAGGCACAGTGCACTGAGAGTTGCCTTGTTATCTTCATTGGCCCCATACTCACAAAGATAATTTATGGCTTAGGTTTGCAGGCAAAGCTCAAGAGGGAAAGAAGAATTGCTTCCATGACCACCTTCACAAAGCAAGACTTTGAGAGGGCAAAGATGGTCTCGGTGGGAAGAGCCGCACTGGAAAATGAAGATGTTGAAGAGGGGCTCAATCCATTGCCACCACCACAAGGCTATCCACAACCACCTCCAATATACGAAGTCCCCGAGGATGTGCCGCAAGTATCAATTGGGCTTCAATGAGGGCATTTCAATACCAATTCCACCAAGAGAATGTGGCGTTGCATCGAGCAAATGTGCCAAGTGAGGGAGCAAATGGACGATTTCCGAGTTCAATTCTACCAACAATTCCATCCCTATGGCGGTGACGAGTGAAGAAGGTTCCCGAACAACCCACAATGAACAATGAACTTGGATTCCATTTCATTTGTTTCAATTACTTTTGAGACTTGTGTTTTTAAATTCTTGCACATTTAAATTCTTGCACTTCAATTTTTAGTACCTTGTTTTTGTTATTTCTTTTGCTTGTGTGATTGCTATTGCATGATTATCTTGGATGCATGAATTAGTTAGATATCTCTTAATTCATTGTTTTCACAAGGAGAGAGGATTCTAGAAGATTTAGGTTATTTTACATTGCATTGTCTTTAAAAAATAAAAAATAAAAAAGAGAAAAGTTCAGAAAGAAAATAGAGAGAGTAAGTAGTTATTGAATAGCTTTCCTATTTCATTGCATGTGATGCTATTTGTAACACCCCTAATTTTTAAAATATTTAAAACTTATGTAATAAAGGCAATATAACAATAATCATCCGAATAGAGCATAAACTATCCATAAGAGTCGGGGTGCAATGCCGCACCTAGGTTTGAAAACCTAGGTGCACAGGCTAAAACCATCCAAACATGTGTAATCCATAAGTCAATATTCAAATACAATCCACGGCACGCAGGCCATCTACTAAAGCTAGGACTAACTAAGCTAAGCCCACAGGTCCAACTAGCGCGCTCCATAGCTAATGATCAGCACCTGTAAAATATATGGTATAGCAACCGTTAGCGAATAATGCTGAGTAACCCACTCCCATGCGTTAAGTACAATATAGGTAGATATAAGAAAATCATTTTGAAACCGGAATACATATATAACCTAGGCAACTCTAGCTTTAAACCAAGATCAATACTCAAGACACAACAACAGACTTGACACTATAGAACAATCATAAAGACTAGCATGCATCCTAAGAACACAAGACAAGGCATAATAGACAAGTAAGCTCAAAAATAGCAATTAAAGGCAACAATGGGGTCCAATGACAATCAATTAGCAAGTAATCATCAAGCACACAATCCATCTTCCAACCTTATACCAAGTTCCAACCTTTACTCCTCTCCATCCTTATATCAGTTCCAACCTGTACCTCCAGGCCACCCTTATATCGCCTCCCTTATTCCTCCAGAGTAACTACATGCCCCACATCGAAACCACCAACATGGTAGTACCGAAGTTCCATTCGCATGATCTGAGCCTCTAGCACCACTATTAAGGGCTCAGCACATATAGCTCTGACATGGCACCGCGGCGCTTATACCCTGACCCAAGCCTTTAGCCAGCAAGTCTAAGGGATGGTCCATGCCTTTAGCACGATAACCGAGCACTCGTTGTGCTATCCGCCAACAATTCATTTCCACCAATCACAATCCCATCATCATCAATCTCAACCATCATTGCGCAATGATCACGATACCCATCATCATCCAATCAATCAACATATAATCAACAATAACAATCAAGGTATAATAGCAACGATACGCACTACACATAAATTCCTAGAACGGTACACAATATATCATACGAGACTCATAAACATCAAACGGGGCACAACGGGACACGGGGAAACGACAAATGGGGGAAAACGACCCGCCGCGCCACCCCGTTCCAGCGGGCGCGCTGCGGAACGGGTGGAAGACCACCCGCCGGTAGGTGGCCACATTCCAGCGGGTGCTACTCGGCGGGCAGTCAACTGCCCCCTGGAATCGGGCAGCTTTCCCGCGGGTAGGTGGTGGGGACTCATTCTCCTCACCTACCCCCCACTGGTACGAAGGTGATTATTTGGTTCGGTGTTCGTTCGTGAAATCCAAAACCATGTCCAAACACATTCCAACACGTATCAACAACAACACGGATTCGATTAACAAAGATTGAATCAAGAATCATCCCAATTACATTCTAACACGATTCTTAAACATGCCAAGACTCGACATCGATCACATAACGGTTCAGGATCATCCGGAACCTCATGAACATCAAGAAATCTATATGCAAAGCCCTAAAGACAAGTCCTAGACTAGAATCAACACCTGAGCATGCATAAACCCACCCAATAACACCAAGAACATCACAACAACGAGATTCACGATATAAACCCTAGGGACAAACTCTAGACATAATTAAATACAAGATCAAATCAATAACCACACAGGGCCATCAAGAATAGCAATAATTCACCATATACACCTAAAGACAAGCTCTAACAAGATATACATACAAAATCACACATTCAATCAACCAACGGAGCCAATCAATAAAAAATAGCAAGGAAAATAGGTTTTGTAAGACATGGGTTACCTCTTAGCCTTAATTAATCCTCCCTTGGCTACTAAGGTTCTTCTCAAATATTTTCCTCCGATTGATCTCCCTAGGCTTGGTGATGGGAAATTCCCTGGCTAGGTTTCCTTAGGGAATGTGTCGAGTGGTAGAATTAATCGTGGCAGGGTTTCTAAATGCTTTCTAATCCCCTATATATAGATTCAGGAATCCTAACTAGAATCTGAATAGTAAAGACCCACTTTCCCTATTCCTAACAGGATTAAAGGCTTGATTAAGGATAAGGGTCCATGATCCATTGTGGATCACACTAATTAATTAAGGGGAATTCTAGCCCAATTAAATCCCTTTTAATTATATATTTTTAACGGAATTAATTCTATACTTAACCCGGATTTGGAGGCCGTAACATGGGGTGTTACACTATTCTTGTGCTTATGCTTTGATGCCACTAACAAATTTTGTGAAGCTTTCCAATGGAAAGGGGAGAAAGGATCATGAATTTTCAATAAGGGATATGCACTACATTTGGTGATAATTCTCTATCCCTTGTTCTACTCTTAATTGCAACCCTCTTTTCAATCTTAGTGTGGAAAGGTGTTTTGATATGCACATGCTTAAATGACTACCCATTCACTCAAAAAGGATTATTTGCTCAATTGTTTTTCTAGCACCCAAGTCCCGTAAAAATCCTAAAGTGTGGAAAGGGACATGCACTTTTGCAAGAGACCTTTAGTGTTTTCTTTTTCCACTTGAGCATCAAAGTAACATCGAGGATAATGTTTATTTTAAAGTGTGGAAAGGACGCACTACGTGCTCAAAATGTCTTGTGTTACTTATTTGATCTGGTGGTGCTTGATTGACGATTGCGTTTTGGAGAGTGTGTCATTGTTTATATCATTCTAGAAGTGTGTTAGTGATGTGTTTTAAGAAGTTTATATTCTTGGAATATCCTTAGGGAGTTACCTCTTTACACCAAGTGAGATTGCATAGAAACCATTAGGTTTATATCTTGTGAATGCTTGCATGATATTCACCTCTTATTTTGCTTCGACCTTAGTCAAGGATCTCTCATAGTGGGAGTGTGTACTCTATAACCTTGGAAAGATAAAAAAAAAACAAAAAAAAAAAAAAAACAAGGTCGGAAATGAATTTAATCTTGGTAAGGTATGGAGCAAAAGGTGAGCCTTATTGGTGAGACTTGAGAGAAAATTTCGCTAATACCAATGAAAAAAGGTGTAACACCCCGAAATTTTAAAACTTTTGAAACTTATATAAAGAAGGTAAATTCTCATTAAATCCCAAAACATAATATAATGGAGTACGGGGTGCTATGCCACACCTGGGATAGAGAACCCAGGTGCACAGGCTAACTAACTAATATCCTTGATATAGTAAATACATAAGCATGGCACGCAGGCCGAAAGGGAAAACTATCTACTCTATGCTCCAAATCTCTAGCGCGCTCCAGTGTCTACTTCTCTGTGCCTGAAAGCCAAATATATCTGTTCAGCGAGAGATGCTGGTAACCCACTCCAACGCGTTGAAATACAATACATATAGGTATATACATAGATATAAGAAAAACCATTTCGAAGCATGAAGATATATCCTAAGAAACTCTAGCTTTTAAAACGGGGAATAGACTCGACAGATAGGGATAAGCACAGTCAACAGTCATAACCAAGCATATACAATTCACTAGTATAGGGAACAGACTTTGACAGATAGAGATAAGCACAGACAACAATCATAACCAATCATATACGGTTTACTAGCATGTATCCTATGGTCACACTTTCATAACATTCGTAACATCAAACCATCCATATCTCATCACATAGCACACTTTGTTGGCGCCACAGGACCAATCGCATGCCCATACATGAGGGTCAGCGCATACAGCTCTGACACGGCCCCGCAGCACCCTGCCCCGTATCGCAACACGGAGGGGTCGATCGCAACCGACCGATGAACCGCAACTCATCATAATGTTTGATCGCAACCAAACAGTGGACCGCAGCCCAAGAGTAGTCATCTGACCGCAGCCAGGAATATGAACCGCAGCTCATGTAAAACGTTTGATCGCAACCAAACGGTGGACCGTAGCCCGAGAGTGTAAATCTAACCGCAGCCAGCTTCTGAACCGCTGCTCAGGAATAACCAATTTGATCGCAACCAAATTGGGGTATCATGCACACATAACACATAGCAAACACATGCAACCCACATTAACACATTGGGAAGGGGGAGAAATCGTATAACGAAACCTATGCGTGGTCATCCACATACTATGAATGATCCTAAGGGGTTCATGCTTCTTTCACCAAGGCCAACGGGATACCAATTCCACTAGCATGCAACATATATATATATATATATATATATATATATATATATATATATATATATATATATATATATATACAAGATTTGTTTATCCTACGAATGGTACCTGAAACATCAAACTAGACTTTAGGCACGATAGACGGAGTTCGTTGGGACGCCACGGGGGTCGGGGGAACATCAAACGGGGAAGCCAAGATCCCGAGGTGCGGAAATTTCCAGCGGGTAGCCGGTGGGTGAAGGGTCACCCGCCGGCGACAAATATCCGGGCAGCGGGTGCCCGGCGGGCAGTCGCCTGCCCACCGGCTGCCCGTTGCCGGCGGCGTTATTTCCGGCCACGGGTAGGTGGCGGGTCCCCTTCCCCCCACTGACTCTTTTTCACAATACGCGCCCCGGGATCCTTTGTGGGACCCGAAACCATGCTTAGACACCTTTAAACGCAATTGATGACAACACGTAGACAATTAACGGATCAAAAGCAAGAATCATACGGCACGTATCCTATCATAATTTCTAAACCAAAACAACACCCGAGCATGCGAATTCCCACCCAATACAACAAGAATAACACCATACGAATTTCACGATACATCCTAGGGCTCTAATCATATTTAAATTAACAAGAACATAACTCATCTTTTAATATCAAGAAACATCAAGATTCATCAAGAATATCACACAATCATCAAGAATCCTCATCATCATCAAGATTACCAAGATCACACATAAAATCATATCACCAATTATCAAGATCAAATCATCAATATTATAGACGATTCATCAAGACACAAGAATATAGAGGGAGGCCTAAGAGGGAGATCATAGCTAAGAAAATAGGTTTTGTTGAGACATGGGTTACCTCTTAGCCTTAGTTGATTTCCTTGGCTATGAAGGGTCTTTCTCTAAGTCTTTCTTCTTTCTTGATTTCTCCTAGGGTAATTCTTGGAATTCCTTGTGTGGTGAGGGATTATTGTGGTGGGGGTTCTAGGTGCCTCCTATGTCCCCTATTTATATATCTAAGAGTCCTAATTAGGGCCCAATTACTATAGGCTTGCTAACTCTATTCCTTTTAGGACTAGGGTTTGGGTTTTAGGGGTGAGGGCCCACGGACTATGGTGGGCCTTTTCCTAATTAATTATTGTAATTTAATTCTTTCTTTGGGATAATTGGTTAAATGATTAATTGGTTTTAGGGGTCGTAACACGGGGTGTTACACTCTCCCCCTCTTACAAGGGGCTTCGTCCCCGAAGCCCGGTGCATTAATCCATTCTTTCACCCCTGGACATCCCGTATTTTGGCCTCCTGGTTAGGAGTGCGGCCCCACGTTTTGTCTTTGCTGGGGTAGACTGGACTTTTGGTGTTGTGGCGATAGGAAAGTTTGGGTCTACCTTGGTTTCCTGCTCCGGAGCTGGATGCCCTGCGAGTGCCCAAGGTGGCCTCGATTGCTGCCACCCTCTGATCTAATGCGCGTGTTGTGTGGATTAAGGACGAGAACCCTTCTTCCATGATTTGGTTTTGCCGGGTGAGTTGTGCTAGGATGCGCTCATTGACCGAGTCTTCGTTTTGTTCCCTTGGGTTTCCTCCTGTTCGTGCGTGTGTCGGTGGGTTGGGCTTGCTATCCTCTTCCTGATCCCCACCTTCCTCTAGACCCCCAAAATCTTACATTGCTCGTTTAAGCTTTTTGTTGGAGATGTCCAATCGGTCGACCAATTCTCTTCACTCCTCCTCGGGTTTTAGGCAAACTTCTTCGAGGGTGATGTATTGTCCCCCTTCGGTGTAGTAGATATCATTGCGGCGGAGGTTCTGGGCGTTAAAGATCATGTCGTTTACAGTTTTGACCTCAGTGTGGCTTAGATCCACCCCCTTTTTCTCCATGATCCAAATTAGGATCATCCCGCAGGGCAGGCTAAGTCGGTTGCTTGTCTTGCAAAATTCCATGTGTTTTAGCATGAGGGCCGGTAGGTTGAACTTGATTTTGTGTTTCAAGAGGTAGGCAAAGGTGCACTCTAAGCTCCCCACTTCTTTGCTCTTATTATTTGTGGGCAAGAGATTGTCAGTTACAATCATAACCAATATCTTTTGCTCCGCCGTTAGCCACTTCATATTTGGTCGCGTGGCCGAGGTGAACCCTTCCTCTTTCCCGAGTAGTACCCGAGGTAGTCTTTGCACCCCGTGTTTTGGGTATCAATCCACCCCTTTCGGTCGTAATTTGACACACCCGTGGTGGTCAATTTCAAGAGCTTGGCCAAGCGGCCTTCGGAGAGTATGATTTCCTAGCCGCGGACCTTGGTGGTGATTTCTAGTTTATCACCCCGTTTGGTGGCTACTAAGTGTTGATAGAATTCTTTCACCATTTCGGGGTACGTATCCCCCTTGATGGTGAGGTACGTATCCAAAAGCCCTTGGTGATTAAGCATATCGACCAATTCTGGAGAAAATTGGTCGGGTTCAAGGGCTTTACCTCCGATTACAGTATAGCCGGCATTGCTCCATCCCGGGGTACGGGTTTCGAGGGGCTTTTTCGGCATTTTTGGGTGGGTGGTACTTTTCCGGCGATCTTCCGGTGGGACTCCGGCGGGTTTCCGGCGGCGTGGTTTCTTTGTCGGCGAGGAGGGCGGCGGCGAGCTTGGCTCCGGCGATGGCTCGGCAAGGGGAGGCGGTGGCTTTGGGGTGGAGTCGGGCAGTGCGTGGCAGCGGGTGGCGTCCAGGCGAGTGGCGGGCGGCGTTGGTGTCGCGGGTTTCCTCCGGCGGTGATGGCGGCGTGCGGCCTGGGCGGTTGGCGGTGGCCCGGCTGCTGGCGGCGGCGGGTTCGTGGGTCCGGTGTTGGGGGGGCGGTGAAGTGAGTGGGAGAGGGGAGGAGAGAGGGAGAGGAAGTGAGGAAGAAGAAGAGGAAGAATAAGGGTTTTTGATTTGGGGATTTTGGTGGGTTTTAGGGATTTGTAGGGGCTTTAAGAAGGGAGTGTTCCCTTAAGGTTTTAAGAAGCATCCTTAGCCTAGTGGTCAAGATCTTGGTCTTGTATGTGGGAGGTCAAGGGTTTAATTCCCATTAGTAACACTAGGTTTTTTGGTGGTGTGGTCCTTGTCTTTTTCCTTCTTTTGTCTTCTTGTGGTGGGAGGCTTGGCTTGTTTTCCTTATGTATAATTTTAGTTCCACCCCCATAAGTAGAGTCGAATTTCGATCTAGTCTTTTATTTATAATAATTCCGAAGTAATTAAGCTAAGTAAGTAGTTCCACTACGAAGGTGGTTACAAGGAATTTGCCGGTTTATCCTAGACAGAACTCGTCTTCTTGGTTTTCTTCCGCGGGGTTTGCGTAGTCCTTGTCTTCTGGGGTTAGGTTCCCTTCCTCGAGGTTGTTCTCGTTCCCGAGTTCGGCCTGGGTGCGGCTCATGACGAATATCTTTCCGGGAGCGCCGTAGTTTCCTTGGTGAGTGGTGCCCCCGTGTTGACCCATGGTGGTGGTGCGTGGCCTTTTGGGTTGAGTGCACTGGAAGGCCTTGTGTCCTTCTTCCCCGAAGTTGAAGCATCGCCAGGGATTACCCATGCAGTCCTTGCCTCTATGGCTTTTGTTGCATTTTGGGCAAGGAAGCTTCTTGTGTTAGCTTCATTGCTCCCTAGGGCTGGCCTTTGGCTGGCCAGGTTACTCGGTCTTGTGTTGGTGTCGTTTCTTGTCCTTTTTACGGGTGGTGCCCCACCTCCGGTGTTTCTTTTCCGTATCTGTTCTTGAACCCCTCGTTGTAGCAGTTGGATTCGATAGAGATTTGCGGCACTGGAGTAAGCCTCGTTGAGGGTCCGGGGTCTGCTTACTACTAGTGCTTTTCGGGCTTCAAAGTTGAGGCCCGATATGAATCTCTCTATTTTGGTTACCTCAGTGGGGACTAATTCTGGTGCGAAGCGTGCTAGTTCTAGGATCGTTTATGGTATTCCATAACGGTGGTCGTTCTTTGTTTCAGATGGAGGAACTCTTCGTGCATAGATGCTTTTACGTGTGTTGGATAGAATCGCTCTCGTAGACGTGTTTTGAGGCTTTCCCAGTCGAACCCTGGTTCTTGTTGGTAGGCAGGTCCCTCGTGGATCCACCAAAGGTCTGCCTCGTGTCCGAAGTAGAACGAGGCTATCTCCACGCGACGTTCCTCTGGGCATTCTACTAGCCCTAGAATTTTGACGAGGGTCCGGATCCATTCTTCCAGGATCACGGGGTCTTCTTCTCCTGAAAACGTGGGGGGTCGATGATTCGAAACTTGTCGGGCGACGTCTGAGTTTGTGTTTGATGGAGGTGGTGGGGGTCTGTTATTGCGAAGAGCCACGTCGCTTAGTGCTAGGGTGACTTGTGTTAGTTGCTGCAGGGTTTGGGTTAGAGGGTCGTGTATGTTGGGTTCCGGTGTCCTTGATTGTCTTCTGTTTGGTGCCATGTTGTCGTCCTTCTGGGTCAATGTTTATAGGGATGTTAGGTGAGAGTTTTGTATCTTTGGCGTGATAAGCGGAGGGAAAGTTCCCTTTAGATAAGTGAAGGGTAAAGTGAGGGAGAGTTATGTGTAGGTTTCACAGTCTTACCGCGCGTCCTAAAGTTCCTGAGTACTACGTTCCTAAATACCTAAAGTTCAAGCCTATTGTCTTAAAGTTTAGTCTTAAGAGTCTTATCATATGGTCAAACTTAGGCTCTGATACCAACTGTAACACCCAGAAATTTTAAAACTTTTGAAACTTATATAAAGAAGGTAAATTCTCATTAAATCCCAAAACATAATATAATGGAGTACGAGGTGCTATGCCACACCTGGGATAGAGAACCCAGGTGCACAGGCTAACTAACTAATATCCTTGATACAGTAAATACATAAGCATGGCACGCAGGCCGAAAGGGAAAACTATCTACTCTATGCTCCAAATCTCTAGTGCGCTCCAGTGTCTACTTCTCTGTGCCTGAAAGCCAAACATATCTGTTCAGCGAGAGATGCTGTTAACCCACTCCAACGCATTGAAATACAATACATATAGATATATACATAGATATAAGAAAAACCATTTCGAAGCATGAAGATATATCCTAAGAAACTCTAGCTTTTAAAACGGGGAATAGACTCGACAGATAGGGATAAGCACAGTCAACAGTCATAACCAAGCATACACAATTCACTAGTATAGGGAACAGACTTTGACAGATAGAGATAAGCACAGACAACAATCATAACCAATCATATACGGTTTACTAGCATGTATCCTATGGTCACACTTTCATAACATTCGTAACATCAAACCATCCATATCTCATCACATAGCACACTTTGTTGGCGCCACAAGACCAATCGCATGCCCATACATGAGGGTCAGCGCATATAGCTCTGACACGGCCCCACAGCACCCTGCCTCGTATCGCAACACGGAGGGGTCGATCGCAACCGACCGATGAACCGCAGCTCATCATAATGTTTGATCGCAACCAAACAGTGGACCGCAGCCCAAGAGTGGTCATCTGACCGCAGCCAGGAATATGAACCGCAGCTCATGTAAAACGTTTGATCGCAACCAAACGGTGGACCGCAGCCCGAGAGTGTAAATCTGACCGCAGCCAGCTTCTGTACCGCAGCTCAGGAATAACCAATTTGATCGCAACCAAATTGGGGTATCATGCACACATAACACATAGCAAACACATGCAACCCACATTAACACATTGGGAAGGGGGAGAAATCGTATAACGAAACCTATGCGTGGTCATCCACATACTATGAATGATCCTAAGGGGTTCATGCTTCTTTCACCAAGGCCAACGGGATACCAATTCCACTAGCATGCAACATATATATATATATATATATATATATATATATATATATATATATATATATATATATATATAAAAGACTTGTTTATCCTACAAATGGTACCCGAAACATCAAACTAGACTTTAGGCACGATAGACGGAGTCCGTTCGAACGCCACGGGGGTCGGGGGAACATCAAACCGGGAAGCCGGGATCCCGAGGTGGGGAAATTTCCAGCGGGTAGCCGGTGGGTGAAGGGTCACCCGCCGGCGACAAATATCCGGGCAGCGGGTGCCCGGCGGGCAGTCGCCTGCCCGCCGGCTGCCCGCTGCCGGCGGCATTATTTCCGGCTGCGGGTAGGTGGCGGGTCCCCTACCCCCCACTGACTCTTTTTCACAATACGCGCCCCGGGATCCTTTGTGGAACCCGAAACCATGCTTAGACACCTTTAAACGCAATTGATGACAACACGTAGACAATTAACGGATCAAAAGCAAGAATCATACGGCACGTATCCTATCATAATTTCTAAACCAAAACAACACCCGAGCATGCGAATTCCCACCCAATACAACAAGAATAACACCATACGAATTTCACGATACATCCTAGGGCTCTAATCATATTTAAATTAACAAGAACATAACTCATCTTTTAATATCAAGAAACATCAAGATTCATCAAGAATATCACACAATCATCAAGAATCCTCATCATCATCAAGATTACCAAGATCACACATAAAATCATATCACCAATTATCAAGATCACATCATCAATATTATAGACGATTCATCAAGACACAAGAAAGCGAGACATGTAACGTTTTCCCTTTATTATTATTATTATTATTATTAAGATTATTATAACAATACTAATATTAAATAAGTGGTGCAAATCAATAGGCTGACTAAGTATTAGAACTTAGTCAGCATTAGGTAATTAGTTACCTACATTGATGGGATGTAGGTTATTTAGACTCCCAAGTCCTCTCACTGCTCAGTTGATGTATCATGCACCACCTACAGTCACTGAGATAAGTGAGAGAAACACAACCAAACCTACGGTGATATTATAGCAGCCCGAGGAACTCCCGCCCGTCAGACTACGAGTCTAGGCGATCAAGGTTCTATCAGGAATATAAGCTATGGCTGGAGGTTAGTGGACCTAACTTTTATTTATTGCCATGAATACAGTATGCTTTACGTGGATCAATGTGCTTACATTTGGTATCAGTGCCTTTTTTTTATCTCTGCCTAGCCTTTTGATTAATTGCATAATACAGCTTGTTTACATATGATATACTTTTTGTATAATTTAGAATTTTTATGTAATGTGCAATTATGTTTGTTGGGCTGCTGGAAATATTTGTGTAAACCTTTTCCGCATTTAGAATAAATAAATAAATATATATATATATATATATATATATATATATATATTATAATTTTTTTTTTGCAATTGTTTTTTTTCGGACTGCTACTGCCGGCGGACCTCCGGGACGGAGAACAAAAAAAAAAATAAAAAATAAAATTTGCTGTCCGGTAGTTCTCCTTCCCTTTTCCGGTGATGAAGGGTGGTCTGGTAGCGCCGGCTGACTGTCCGCAGAGGGGGCGGTGGTGGCGGAACCTGGGTTTTTCCTAGGTGCGTTCGCGAGCGGTCCGGCGGTGGTGGCAGAGTCGGGACCTCCCAGCGATGACGCTTCCGCTTGTGCTTCTCCGTTTTTGCGATTCCGTTTCCCCTTCTGCTTCTCTGATTCGTGTAGCAGATGAAGAAGATGATGATTATTAGGTCATGGGCCGGGTCTGGCCCAATTCGGCTAGACCTGGGCTCCATAAAAAAGAAAAAAAAAAGGTTCTGGGCCTGTGCTTATTTGGGCTTCTTGAAAAATTTTTTTATCATCACATTTGGCTTCTTCTTATGGGTTTTATCCAACTGGTTTTTTTTTATATTAAATTATAATTCTTTTGATATTAAATTATAATTCTTTTGAACAAATTATTATGTTTCAATTTGCTTGAATTTTAATTTAATATTGAACTGTCTCACACATTCATGTTCCAATGCTTACTCCTAATAATCATAGAGAGTGGAATGATGCGCTCCTAATCTACTTTGGCATAAATGAGATGGACTATGTTGTTAACCATCCAGAGCCCCCGGCTATAACCGCGACAAGCACTCAAGTAGCCAAAGACCTTTGGGCTAAATGGGAACGGTCCAATCGCCTGTGCATGTTTTTCATTAAGTCTCGGGTTCCGAGTGATATACGCCGCACGGTTGATAAGCTTAAAACAGCTCGAGAGTGTATTGAGGCCATTGATAAGAAGTTTGAGACTTCAGACAAATCCCTAGCAAGCACCTTAATGATGCAGTTCACCTCCCTTTGTTTTTCTCCTGTCGATGGTGTGCGCAGTCACATCATGCAACTTAGTGATATTGCAGCTCAACTTGACAAGTTGGAGATCAAGCTGCCAGACTCATTTGTGGTGCATTTTTCACTAAACACTCTCCCTCCTGAGTATAGCACCTTCAAAATTGCTTATAACACACATGACAAGAAATGGACTATTAATGATCTAATTAATAAGTGTGTGCAAGAAGAAGGGAGACTACGTCAAGAACAAAGGGGGGACAGTGCCATTCTTGCAATAGCCAAGCCTAAAGGGAGATCTGGAAAGCGCCACACTGCAGCTAAAGGGAAAGCAAAATTATCCCCTCAGACTGACATTAAGAAAGCACAGAAATACTTCTTCTGTAAGAAGAAGGGGCATATGAAGAAGGACTATGAAAAGTTTAAAAAGTGGATGTCTAAAAAAGGTATGATCTCTTCCTTTGTCTGTTTTGAATCCAATATGTCAGACGTTAATGCTAACACTTGGTGGATTGATTCTGGTTCAACAATCCACATTGCAAATTCTTTACAGGATATGCAAAATCTGAGACAACCGATGTCAAATGAGCGAAACATCTTCTCTGAAAATAAGATGGGCTCGCCGGTTGAAGCTGTAGGGACTTGCAGGCTGATTTTAGATAGTGGTTTTGTTTTGGATTTAGAGAGGACATTTTACGTACCAACATTTTCATGAAATTTGGTTTCCATTTCAAGACTTGTACCGTTGGGATTCAGTTTTAAATTTTCAGACAAGTATTTTAAATTATTTAATAATTCTACTTGTATTGGAAATGGTACACTGTCGGATGGTCTTTATCGTCTTCACTTACAAAACGATGCAAGTTATGATTCCTTACATGTTCAAACCGGCACCAAACGGTGTAGTGTTAACGATAAATCTTCAATTTTGTGGCATCGGAGATTGGGACACATCTCCCTTGAGCACATTAAAAGGTTGGTAAAGGATGGAGTACTTTCTACTCTAGACTATACTGACTTTGAGACTTGTATAGACTGCATTAAAGGCAAGCAGACTAACAAGTCAAAGAAAGGTGCCAATAGAAGTTCAACATTGTTAGAGATAATTCATACTGACATATGCTGTCCAGATATGGATATGCAAGGTCAGAAATATTTCATTACCTTTATAGATAACTTCTCTAGATTTACCTATGTGTATTTACTTCATCATAAGTATGAAGCATTGGATGCCTTTAAAACATTTAAGGCTGAAGTTGAAAACCAATGCAAGAAGAAAATACAAATAGTTAGGTCAGACAGAGGTGGTGAATATTATGGTAGATACACAGAAAATGGACAAGCTTTGGGTCCGTTTGCTAAATTCCTTCAAGAGCATGGGATTGTTGCCCAATACACCATGTCGGGTTCCCCGGATCAAAATGGTGTTGCTGAAAGAAGGAATCGGGCTCTTTTGGACATGGTGCGGAGTATGCTAAGCAACTCCACACTTCCAAAATCATTGTGGGCCGACGCTCTCAAGACGGCAACGTATATATTAAACCGGGTTCCGACCAAGGCTGTCCCCAAGACAGCTTTTGAGCTTTTCAAAGGTTGGAAACCGAGTTTGCATCATATGCGTGTTTGGGGTTGTCCGTCTGAGGTGAGGATTTATAACCCACATGAAAAGAAACTTGAACCGAGGACTATAAGTGCTTTCTTTATTGGGTATGCACAGTCTTCTAAGGGTTATAGGTTTTATTGTCCAAAACATACGACTAGGATAGTGGAATCGCGAAATGCTATGTTTCTTGAAGATGACTTGATCAGTGGGAGAGATCGATTTAAGGACTTAGTTCCTTTATTTGATCATATTGACTCTTGCCCTTCAACGTCATCTAACGGAGTTGTACTTATACGCAACGCGCCTTCAGTCCCGCCTGCGATTATGCAACCCATTGTTGAGATTCCACAAGCTGTTGAAACTCAACCATTGGAAGAACAAGTTCAGGACTTACAGCAACCTCCTGAACTAGACTTCGAGCCAATGGTTGAACCAATTCATGATTTTCAGCAAGATCCTGAATCCACACAGACCGAAATTGAACCAATTCAAGAACTACATCCAGTTCCTGAAGAGGTAGTTGCGCCACAACCTTCACAAGGTACTGGTGTTCCAAAATTAAGACGGTCTACTCGGGTGAGGCGTTCAGCAGTTCCTAGCTATTATGTATCGTATCTACAAGAATCTGACATTGGAGCTGAAAATGATCCTGTAACGTTTTCATAAGCTACGAATTGTGCACAGTCCGATTTGTGGTTAGAAGCCATGAAGGTTGAAATGAATTCCATGAAGAGTAATGGAGTTTGGAACCTTGTTGAGTTACCTAATGGGGCCAAGCCGATTGGCTGTAAATGGGTATTTAAAACCAAAAGAGACTCATTAGGTAACATTGAGAGGCACAAGGCCAGACTCGTTGCTAAGGGATTTACTCAAAAAGAAGGAATTGATTACAAAGAGACCTTTTCTCCTGTATCAAAGAAAGACCGCGTTCCTAAATGGATGTGAAAACCGCGTTCCTAAATGGTGATCTAGAAGAGGAAGTTTATATGAAACAACCTGAAGGTTTCTCTTCTAGAGGTGGTGAGGATTTGGTGTGTAGGCTTAGGAAGTCCATACACGGTTTAAAACAAGCCTCCCGTCAGTGGTATATTAAGTTTGACGGGGTCATTTCATCATTTGGTTTTGTTGAAAGTCCCTTAGACCCTTGTATATACCAGAAAGTTAGTGGGAGTAAAATTTTTTACCTTGTTTTATATGTGGATGATATCCTACTCGCCACTAATGTGGTGGGGATGCTTCGCGACGTGAAACAGTTCCTTTCCAAAAATTTTGATATGAAAGATATGGGTGAAGCATCTTATGTCATTGGCATAAAGATTCATAGGGATAGGTCAAGGGGCATACTAGTCTATCGCAGGAAACCTATATTAACAAAGTTTTGGAAAGATTTCGGATGAAAAACTATTTACCGAATGTTGCTCCCATTGCAAAAGGGGATATGTTTAGTTTGGACCAATGTCCTCAGAATGACTTGGAGAAGAAGCGCATGAAGGATATTCCATATGCTGAAGTGGTTGGATGCCTTGGCTATATTCAAGTTTGTACAAGGCCCGACATTGCCTTTGTCGTTGGTATGTTAGGGCGATACTTGCATAATCCAGGTTTGGACCACTGGGGAGATGTGAAGAGAGTTCTGAGGTATCTCAAAGGTACTAAAGACTTCAAGTTGGGTTTTAGGCAGACGGACATCCTGGATGTTGTTGGTTATTCTGATGCGGACTTCGCTAGCTGTGTTGATTCTCGGAGATCAACTTCCGGGTACGTCTTCATATTGGCTGGTGGGGCAATTTCATGGAGAAGTGTTAAACAATCCTTAATAACTACTTCTACCATGGAAGCCGAGTTTGTGTCCTGCTTCGAGGCTACTTCGCAAGGTGTGTGGCTCAAGAATTTCATCTCCGGGCTTAGAATTGTGGATTGTATATCTAAGCCATTGAAAGTTTACTGTGACAACTTAGCTGCAGTCTTCCTAACTAAGAACGAAAAATGTAGGAGTCGAAGTAAACACATCGACATCAAGTTCTTAGCCATTAGGTAGGGTGTCAAGAATAAAGTTGTATTCATTGAACACATTAATACTGAGTTGATGCTAGCAGATCCCTTGACTAAGGGCATGCCTCCGTCTAAATTCAAGGATCTGATTCAGAAAATGGGACTTTCGTCCACATTGTAATTTTGTATATACATTCAGTTTAATAATGAAATTCTTTTGCACTTCAGTTTTTCTTCAGATACTTCAGATATTTTCTTTGAGTGTGTACACAATTCAGTTTTATCTCAATAAGAAAATATACTTCAGTGGACTTGAAATGAAAATATGGTTTGTTTCATTAAGTTTGATTACCTAAAGCACTCAAGGACAATTTGCATTTGATCATAATGGATATTACTTGCGCTAAGGAGGACATATCATTATGGTTGGTGTAAATCTTGTTCTTGGGTTCCGTATTTGCACCAAGTGGGAGAATGTAACGTTTTCCCTTTAATATTATTATTATTATTATTATTATTATTATTATTATTATTATTATTATTATTAAGATTATTATAGCAATAATAATATTAAATAAGTGGTGCAAATCAATAGGCTGACTAAGTATTAGAACTTAGTCAGCATTAGGTAATTAGTTACCTACATTGATGGGATGTAGGTTATTTAGACTCCCAAGTCCTCTCATTGCTCAGTTGATGTATCATACACCATCTACACTCACTGAGAGAAGTGAGAGAAACACAACCAAACCTACGGTGATTCTACAGTGATATTATAGCAGCCCGAGGAACTCCCGCCCGTAAGACTACAAGTCCAAGCTATCAAGGTTCTATCAGGAATATAAGCTATGGCTAGAGGTTAGTGGACCTAACTTTTATTTACTGCCACGTATACAGTATGCTTTACGTGGATCAATGTGCTTACAAGACAAGGAAGCAAGCCGGAGCCAATCCGGGAAGAAGCAACGGATGTTGCACGTGTGTTGAGAAGAAACAGAAAGTTCAACGCACATTGGACGCTCACGTGGAACGGTCAAGTGACCGGCCAACGCACGTTGGCCGAGCGTTGGGCACGCGTTGGAATGCAACTTATGCGCAAATTTGAAGGGGAGCTATTTAAGTGGCTATGATAGATTAGAAAATGGAGTTTTTAGTTTTGTAAAGATTAGATTTCAGATTTTAGAGTGAGAAACATTTCAATTCCTAGCTCTACCTTCTCTCTAGCTTAGTGAAGATCAATTGAAGAAGGAGATTAACACTCTTCCAATTCAAGAGATCATCAGTTGTAAATCAATTTGGTATACTCTTCACTTTAACATTTCAATTGTTATTTTGATTTCATAATTGCAATTTCATTCCTTATGGCTATGTGTGGCTAGTTTAGTTAGGGTTTGAATTGTGATGTTTTGATTCATGATGCCAATGTGACTCAATTCTTAGATTAGGTATTGAATGTTGCTATGCTTTGGCGAATCTTGTTGTTAGGGATTGTTTTGAATGGATCCTTGGAGCTAGGCCACCTCCTAGGGTTGTGCTAAGCTTGAAGCTTTGGGGAATCTTGTTGTTCGGGATTGTTTTGACATTTCCTAATCTCATGATCTTAAAGGACTAGTTTAGGAAGGAACTGTAGGCAAGGTATTCGAAGAAAGGTCATAGAGACTTTAAGAGCGCAAAGGGGAGTTCTATTGTCTACTATGGCAAGTCTTAGTAGTTGAAGAATGAAAGGACATAAGCTCATTCCCTAGATTCTAGCATAGACACATTTATACACCTATGGCTAATGATCTTAATTAAGTGTATCGTGAACAAAACTAGCAATTCAACCATACTTTCATTTCATTGTTTAGTTGCTTTAATTGTTTGTTTGTTTGTTGCTACAACTGTTGGTCCCAAAAGAGGTAAGGTGAAAGTCTAGAGGGGGGGGGGGGTGAATAGACTTTCAAACTTTTTCGCACAGCACAACAATTGCTAATCCAGAGATAAACCAAAACTCTTAACTAGATTGATAGAGTATGGTGCACAGCGGAATTAAATAAACATAAAGTGTGTGTGAGATTGTGTGAGCAGTATATCTCGTGTAGAGCGAATATGTAAAGAACAGTATGTAAAGAAAACAGTAAAGAACACAAGACAATTATAGTGGTTCGCGAGGTGGTGTAATCCTCCTACTCCACTTGCTCTTATCTCCAAGAGCAATTCACTATATCTACCACTCCTTGGTTCCAAGATACAATGAATTTCCGTGATCTAGTGCTTTGATCACAAAGCCCGCACTAATCACGCCCAGTGACACCACACTGCTGCTTCGGGTTTCACGTCGCCGCGCTACTATCCCAGGATTTCACGACTCCGCGTTACTTTCCCCCCGTCTTCCACACTCCCGTAGAAACGTATCCCGTGATCTAGTGCTTTGATCACAAAGCCCGCACTAATCACGCCCAGTGCCTCCGACACTGCTGCTTCGGATCTCACAGCTCCGTGTGACAATCCAGGATTTCACAGCTCCGTGCTACTTTCCTCCCTTCTCTTGTTTTGCTCCAAAACAAACGTTGTCTTGCTTCCAACTTCTGAGACTCTGTAGATGATTTTCAATGATGCGCAGGTCTCTTTGATGAAGATAAACACTCTGGAATGATTTAGCTTGATAGCTCTGAGTGTTTTATCTCTTTGAATATATCAAGTAAAGCACTTGATATTTTTGCTCTGCTTTGCTCTGTTTAAGAACTCTCAGAATATTTCTCTTTTGAAGCTCTCTGAGTTCTTTTTCTTTTCTCACTTCTCACTTGAAGATTTTTTGTATGCTCTGTACCAAATGAGATTTTTGCTCTATGCTCTTTTAAGCTTAATTGCTCTATTCGTTCCCCTTGATGGGTTCGTATTTTCTGCTCTCTTGTTCTTGAGTTCTCAACTGCTCTATCTTCAAGTCTTCATATTTTCATCATTTTATAGTTGGTAATGAGAATCTGTCCGTTGGAAAGAGACGCTCTCATTTTTGAAATCTTGTATCTTTTTGTCAGAGATCTTATCTTATCTTCTGCAAAGATGTCAGAAAGGATAAGCTAGCCGTTTGATGGATCTTCATCTTCATGGAAATGAGCTCCCAAACTTCATCTGATATTCCTCTGGTTTAACGTTGAGTGGGAATATCTGGGTCTCTGTTTTGGTGTAGAATGGCTTCTCTGATCAGCTCTGAAGTGGTCTTTGTATCTTTGGGATTCAAAAATATTCATTAATTTAATCCCATACTAGTTATACTAGTATTTTTCCTTCTGAGAATATTTTCACTGTAAGTTCTTCTTTTTCTTCTCCATTCTCACGTCCGGGTGTTCTCAGACTTCAAATTAGTTTTGAACTTCCACCCAATTTGAATTTCTCCTTTGCAATTGACACCCAATTTCAATTGGCTTGTAATTGGCACCCAATTTGAATTTCTCCATTGTAATTGGCTCCCAATTGACTTTGACTTGCGTGAACTTCCACCCAATTTGAATTTCTCCTTTGCAATTGACACTCAATTTCAATTGGCTTGTAATTGGCACCCAATTTGAATTTCTCCATTGTAATTGGCTCCCAATTGACTTTGACTTGCAATTGGCGGCTCCCAATTGACTTTGACTTGCAATTGGCTCCCAAGCTTCTCCTGGTGCTTTCAATTGCTTCCCAATTTGAATTATTGACTTTGACTTACTTCGACTTTGACTTGACTTCGAAATTGGCTCCCAGACTTCTCTTGGTATTGAATTTTATCTCAATTCAATTTGATGAGTTTTATCTCAATTCAATTTGATCTCCATGTCTTCTTTGAATTGGTCCCCAATTTGAATTTGCATCCCACACTACAACATTGGCTCCCAATTGGTCCCCAATTTGAATTTGCATCCCACACTACAACATTGGCTCCCAATTTCAATTCTACATTGGCTCCCATGTCTACTACAACATTGGCTCCCAATTTCAATTCTACATTGGCTCCCATGTCTTCTTTAAATTGGTCCCCAATTTGAATGGAACTTGCTCCCAAATTTCAATCAATTGATTTCAATTTCTCTAAAATTGGCTCCCAATTTCAATTCTTGTGAAGTCAGCTCCCAATTTCAATTGCTATGAAATCGGCTCCCAATGCTAGATTTAATTAGATTTGGCTTCTCAAATTTTACCTTATAAAATTATTGATGGTGAGATTCGAACTTGAGCCATTTCACATATTATATCAAGCATCATCCACTTCATCCGTACAACTATTGATTAAATCTCCAATCTTCTTTGATGTACTCCTTTCTTTCCATAGATGCTTGATTTCCAAGTCAATTTCATGCATTCTTCCAATCTTAATTTTCTTCACGAAAATTCTTCTGGGATATTTCTTTAAGTAGTAGCGACGTGAATATTGTAGCATTCATCTTCTTCTTTAATTTGTCATTTTCTCCAGACAAATTATTGATTTTAGGCATTATATCTTCTTCTTCTATTTTCATGCATCTTCCTCTGTTTTTCTCTTTTCCAATTTAAATAATTTCCCGATCATGGTCTAAGACTCTACTAGACCTAAGAAATAAATTGGGGGATCTACAAATACATATTCGGCATATCAAAACCATTACACTTTATTCCTAACAATTTCCCCCCTTTTTGATTTTCCAAAACCTATACTCAGTCATTGATTTTAAGTCTTTGAAAAATATTCTTTTTGCTCAATTTTATTTGACAAAGCCAAGATGAGTTTAACAAAGGTTTTCTAGACACAAACAAAAGAAACTTGTGAATTAATTTTTAGACAAGCTCCTAAACGCATCTTGAATTATTTTTATTTTGATCATCATCAATTTTTAATTTTGTCGTGCGTTTGACATATTTCTTGTCTTTTAATTCACGAAAGTCTAATTACATTAAACAAACAAAATTAAAGACTCAAAATAGACCATGGGAAATTATTATTGATATATATCGAATTTATAGAGAAAAACGCAACAGAGGTTCGAAAATAGAAAATATCAGCTTAAGAGAATTTTCATATTACCTTATGGGTTTCTTCACACCAGAGTCTTTCTTCAAAATTTCCTTGACATGTTCTCTGAGCTTTAAGAAATCATCTTTGAACTTTGCATTCTGAAATTTCTTTGTAAGCTGTCCGGCCATGTAATGTCCAAAAGCTTCTTTGATGTTGTTGCCATGAAGAGCTCCAGCTTCCCACCATAAGACACATTCTTCGAAGCTTCTTTCTTCTCCAAGATTCATGCCCATATTTCCAGTGAAATCTCTTAGTTCATACCACATCTCGGTTCTTTTCCTTTTGCCTTCTTCTTCTTTATTCTTCTCCGAGATCTATTGGGCTTGATCGGCTGCAGGCCATTTCTTGATCATGCTTGGTAGATTTTCCTTAGTCCATATTGTTGTCTGAGTGGCGGTACCCTTAGAGCATTCAAACCAGCCACGCTGTTCAGCAACCTTCGTTGTACTCGTACCAAGACTAGGATTTGCGAACTGAGCAAAACCAATCTGAGATGGTCCTTGTGAGGATTGTCCGCGGCTTCGGCCTCTACCTTGAGTAGACATTATTGGCTGTTGTTGGCTTCCAAGAATAAATTCTTGTTGCTGCAAAGCCAAGTGACTGAGAATTTCTTCCCCCCTTTTGGCGTTATCAACCAAAAAAGCAAGGGTTTTACAATCTCGGTCTTGGTTTGCTTTCACAGCTTCAACACTGTTGTGCGTTTCAATGGAAACGGTTTGTACGTTGTCCAGCTTGTTTGTTGTAACTGCGAGTTCAACTTCAAGTTTGTTGATTCGGCTTTCTTGATCTTGAATTGCCTTGACTTGTCGCAAGTGACGTTCATTGTGAATCTTTTCAGCTGCTTCTCGTTCCTTCTTCATGAGCTGAATCACTTCAAGTAAGCCTTTTGTTAAATCTCCTTTCAAGATTTTTTCTGCTTTGTCAATCTGGGTCTTCAAAATATTTTGATGGTCCATTAATTCCTTCAGATTGACTCGGGTATCTGTGTGTTGTTGATCCAACTTTTCTCCAATTGTTTGACAAACAACATCACTGGATTCGGCCACTTTTGCAAATAGAGATGAAAATATGCCATCATTTTGATCATTCATCTGCACAAAGTTTTGAGGGGATCCGAATGGACTTCTATTCGGATCTGTGAGAACAACTGTATCAATGAGTTGCATCCCTTCTTCTTCAGGTGATTCGGCTTCTTGATTGAGATCACCAATTTCTTCTTCTAAGACTTTTGTTCTTGTGTAGTTGTCTGCAAATAATTCTTCATTTTCTAGAACAGGGTCCATGGTAGGCATGGTAGACTCGGTATGGTGTACTGGCAATACACTGGATAAATTCTCTGTGATTTGTTGTCTACTCTCAGTAGCAACTTCTACTGCAACTTCAACTAGTATATCTCTTCTTCTTTCTTCTGACATTTGTTCTCTTACTTCTTCTCGTACTGACACTTCTCCTCTTAATCTTTTCTTCTTTTATCCCTTCTTGTAGCCATCATATATATTTTTTTAATTTCTTTTATTCTCCTTTTTTTTATATTTTATTCATATGATTTTTTTTATGTATCTTTTTGGCTACGAAACTTGTTCTTTTTATATACCGTAGGGATTTTTCATTTTGTAGGAGAGAGATAGAGAGAGACAGAAAACAAAAACATTCATTTTTATTCATCTCCTTCTTTCAGAGAAGGAGAGAGAGAGAAAGATAACATAGCACTTCTTCAACAGGCAGAGAAACCAGTACTCATGCAATCTTTTGAGTCATAACCTCCTGGTGGTGAAGGAGCATATCCTGGTCCTGAGTCACCATTGGACTCACTTTCCTCGAACATCGACCCGTTAGAGCTTGAAGATGAGTAGGTTTGATTGAAAAACCTAGTAAAGTCTACAGGGGGTCGGATGAATGGGTTGAGAGGCATCTGCTGAGGAGGCGGTGGAGGAGCAGGAACTTCTTGTGGAAGAGGTGCAGGAACTGGCAGACTTGGTGGAAACTTCGGAAGAGGCTCTGGTGGAGGTGGAGGTTGATAGAGCCCATCGAAACCGAAACCAGGAGGGGGTAGAACCGGTCCAAACGTCAGTTGTTTTAAATAGAGGAGATATTCTGAATTGCTCATATTCAGAATCTCAGCATACAGGTCAGGTTGAACAATTGGTGAAAATTTCATAAATGGAGGCTCAGACCCTTCCACTTTGTCTTGTTCTGCCAACGGTTTCTCTTCACCAACGTCCTCTTCATATATGAAGCCAGGTTCACGCGGTGGTGATTCTGCAACTGCTTGGACTAGAGGTGACTTTGGTTCGTGCTTTTCTCCTTCTTCTGATATTAACACCAGAGGGTTGCTTGGTGTCTCTCCAGCCTTCTTACGTCCGTCCGTTCGTGTTGTCCTTCGGGGTTGCTTGAGAACTTTCTCCCAAGTTCTCTGATTTGGATTCCTTATCTCGTAGTCCTGAGATTCACTTGACACCATCTTGTACCTGCAAAAAAAGTTTAAACAACAAAATCTTCCACAGCAAATATTTCTCGGCTGTCTCCCAATATATAGGGCGGTCAGGGAGACTTATCGGTTCACTTGCCGATGGAGAGTAAATATTGCTTGCCGTCGTTTAGAGTTTACGGGATGTGACGGATAGCGGCAAGGCTTCTCATTGGTTGAGATGGCGGTGGATGGGAAGAGATTTGATGGGCAACGGTTTTGAGGAGAGAGTTTAATGAGGGGTTTAATTGCTATGTGGGAGTCGATTGAGATTATTTAGCTGAGAGGAGGTATGGGTATGCCGATTTGAGAGAGAAAGTGAATCAGTTTGAAAAGATTTGATCTAGGAGAGGATTATGGGGGGAGGTTTAGGTTGGGTGGAGGTTTAGAAAGGGTAGGAGTTTATGGGTGGAGGTTTGATGCCAAATTAAACTCTAATTTTCCTCCTTTGTCTCCTGATTTCCTTCTCAAAATCGTGTACCACAGATATAATCACACTCAAACATCTCGTTAGTCGCATAAATTACTCCACAAATAATTAATCACACATACCAATTATATTAAAACATCCACACGGCAATTCCCAATTAAAACACACAAATTTTGAAAATTAACACAATTAACACATATATTCCAAAATTATATTTAGAAACAACTTTATATAAAATAACATGCTAAATCAGATTCTAAAAATTTTAGAAACTAACAAAAAGCATTTTAACAAATTATATAAACATGTATGCATATGCACGTAACACATAAAGATTTAAACACATTAAATCAAATTATGCACATATATAATTAAATAAACACGGTAAATCATATTTTTAGACAAATTGTTCATGCAAACAAATTAATTAATTTTAAAAACATGAACACATACTCATACACTGATTAACACATTAAAACATGCACTTTTAAACTAATTATCAAATAAAACACGAATTGCACATTTTATCAAATTAATTTGCATGGCATATTGGTGGATCTCACGTTAAATAACACATGCAAATACACAAATAGCTTCCTAACACATACTGCAATTTTATCACATAAAAATTTTGAATTAAAATATGCATATAAACACATAAAACAATTTATTCATACAAAACAATTTATTTTGAGCACAAGTATCAAATTAAATAGAGAGATTAAGTTCAGCGATACTTAGCTCATTTCGATCATTCCCAACTCGTGCCTTAAGGTAGAAAATCTCGTTTCGCATAAAGGCTTCGTGAGAATATCAGCAACTTGGTTTTCCGTAGGGATATATTCGATCTTCAGATTTTTCTTTTCAACATGATCTCTTATAAAATGATGTCGAATGTCGATATGTTTGGTTCTTGAGTGAAGCACCGGATTGTGAGTGATAGCGATTGCACTAGTATTATCACAATAAATACTAACGTCATCACAATTAACTCCGTAATCCTTCAATTGTGGCTTCATCCACAAAATTTGCGCACAACAACTTCCTGCAGCAATATATTCGGCCTCGGTGGTACTAGTTGCGATGGAATTTTGCTTTTTGCTGAACCAAGAAAAATGCCTTCCCCCCAGGAACTGGCATGTCCCGGAAGTGCTTTTTCTGTCTATTTTGCAACCTGCAAAATCCGCATCTGAAAAACCTGTTAGAGTAAAATCTGTACCTTTTGGATACCACAATCCAACACTGATTGTGCCTTTCAAATATCGTATGATCTTCTTTGTTGCGGTGAGGTGGCTTTCTTTTGGATTTGCTTGGAATCTTGCACACACTCCCACAGCATAAGAAATGTCCGGCCTGGTTGCAGTAAGATATAGAAGAGAACTAATCATTCCTCTATATTTTGTTTGATCGACATCTTTTCTTTCTTCATCTTTGTCTAGCCTTATTGATGTGCTCATTGAAATTTTGATCGATGATTTTCCATCAATGCCAAACTTCTATATCAAATCGCGGGTGTACTTTGCTTGATTGATGAATACTCCTTCTTTCAGTTGTTTGACTTGTAAGCCCAAGAAGTAATTCAATTCACCCATCATGCTCATTTCGAATTTATTCTGCGTAAGCTTCGAAAATTTCTCACACAAAGAATTGTTAGTGCTTCCAAAAATAATATCATCAACATATATTTGCACTAATAAAATATGATCACCATCTTGAATTCTAAATAGAGTTTTGTCAACAAGGCCTTTGGTGAATCCACAGCTTATCAAGAACATTGACAAAGTATCATACCAAGCTCGAGGTGCTTGTTTCAACCCATACAATGCCTTTTTAAGTTTGTAGACTTTATCACCTTCGCCTTTTACCTCAAAACCTGGGGGTTGTTCGACATAAACTTCTTCTTCGAGTAGACCATTCAAGAATGCGCTTTTCACGTCCATTTGATAAACGGTGAAATCTTTGTGTGCGGCGTAGGCTAGGAAAATTCTAATTGCTTCAAGTCGAGCCACTGGTGCAAAAGTTTCATCAAAATCAATTCCTTCTTCTTGAGAGTATCCTTTTGCAACTAGCCTTGCCTTATTCCTAACAATCACGCCTTCTTCGTTTGCTTTGTTCTGGAAAACCCATTTGGTTCCTACAACGTTGTGGTTCGTCGGTCTTGGAACAAGTTCCCAAACATCATTTCTTTTGAATTGATCGAGTTCCTCTTGCATAGCATTTATCCAATCCGGATCATTAAGAGCTTCGTCAACTTCTTTTGGTTCAATTTGAGATAGATAACACATGAACAATGTTTTCACGCCTTCATGGATATTCCCAATAATTAATTCTGGAGGGTGATTTTTGAGTCATCTTAAATCTGGTTGAAATGGGTGCATGGTACTGGGTGGATCCATTTGCTGTGAACTAGTAGTGTTGGTTCGAATTTCCTCAATTAATTCATTTTGGAATTGATTACCAACTTCACATGCAACTTGATCACAAACTGGAACCCGTACTGCATCCTCATTATCACGTGCGGCATCACTCCCAAAATTATTATTTAAAGAATTTCCAACTTCTTCTAGATGAGGAATGGGATTTTCTAGAGAATTAATTTCCAACTCATCCATTCCACTTATTGGATCAACCGGTCCAAATAAGTCCATATGTAGTAAGCTTAGCGGTCTTGACGTTGACTCGTGTGTCTTTGATTTGAATGATGATTTGATTTGCTTTCCGCGTTGACATGCATCACACACTTGGTCCTTCTTGAAAATAATATCTGGCAAGCCTTCTACTAGATTCTTCTTTGCAAGCTGATTGATAGTCTTGAAGTTTAAGTGGTTGAGCTTTCTGTGCCATTCCCAGTTAGCTTCATTCGAATTCCTGGCCATTAAGCACACTAAAACTTTGCTTGTGCTCCAATCAACAACATACATATTCTTTCGTCTTTTTCCAGAGAGAACAATCTCATTTGTGAGCTCATTTTTTATTAGGCAATTATCTTTAGAAAATTCTACAAGATAGCCTTTATCTCAAAATTGACTAGTGCTCAACAAATTAAATTTTAAGCCTTCAACAAAAGAAACATCTTCAATTTTCAATCCATTTTTCTTGATCGTGCCAACTCCTTTTGTAGTTCCATAATTTTGATTTCCTCCGAATATAACTTTTGGTCCATCGATTTCTTTGAAATTCACTAGATATGATTTATTTCTAGTCATGTGGCGTGAGCAACCACTATTGATGTACCAAACATCCTGTAAAAAAGATTAATTAACTTTAGGTACCCATACTTTCTTGGGTCCTTTACTGTTAGTGATTTTTGGTAACCAAACCCACCTTGATCTTATTGAATTAAGATGAGGCGATTTGTAACCATTAGAGACACGATAATCATAACTCACTTTTGAAAACATTTTTGGCGCCGGGTTTTGAAAATTATTTTTATATTTTGGCACCTGAGAAGAGAATTGTTGCGTTGGTCTATAAAAAGCATTACATCTATTGCACATCCAATCTTTTTGAGTGGGATAAAATCTCCCAACTTTATTTCTAGAAAAACTTCCCTCTTTTCTATGAAATCTTTTTTCACTTGACTCTTTGGCATATCTTTGCTTGATGAATTTTTGTTGCTTAGCCGTACTGTAGAATTGTTTCGACATTTCAACATTCAAATTTGCTTTTATTTGATAGCCAAGTCCTTGTCTCATCGTGCTATTCTGACTTTTAACAAATTTTACCACTTGAACTTTATTATTTAAAGTAGTAGTAGAATTAGTCAGATTTTGAGGGGTTTGAGAACATGTGGAGTCATAACCGATTCCGGTTCTATCTCCTGATGGCTTTTGCATGCTCACCATTTTATCTATAATTTTAGAAGAATTAGTGAACGTAGCAATAGTAGCTCTAAGATTATGTTCTCTAACCTCTCTTTCTTTACACTCCTCTTGAAGATGAATATTTTCATTCTTCAATTTACTCACTTCTGGTAAAGCATCTTGCAATTTTTTATTCATTTCTTCTTTTTCAAGAATTAGAATATTATTGCGCTCCTTGAGTTGAGGATGGGTGAGCATAATCTCTTGACATTCTCGCATTAGATTTTCAATAGATTCACGAGAAAAGGAAGAATTAACAGAATTAAAAGAATTAGATGTTACCTCTTCTTCCTCTGCTTCAAGAGCCATAAGACAATCTTCACTTGTACTCAACTCAATTGACTTGCATACTAGCGCCGTATCATCATCCGAACATGAACTTTCATCGCTTGATGATGAATCCTCCGAATCATCATTTTCGTTTGGTTCGTTTCTAACGAGAGCTTTTCTTTTGTCGCGCTTGAACCTTTTGCTTTCAGATTTGTTTGGCGTAGATTCAACATTTTTGCCTTGATACTTGCTAACGATCGGATACGGACAATTTATTTTAAAATGTCCGGGTTTGCAGCAATTGTAGCACAAATTGTTGTTTTCTTCGACTTTTTCTTCTTGTGATATGCGTGAGACGAATTTTCCACGAGCAGAATTTTTGTTGTCTCCTTTTCGCATAAACCTTCTAAACTTTTTGACAAAAAGAGCAAATTATTCGTCAGTCATAAAATCAACATTATTTTCTACTGACCTGGAGGTTGACGGTTGTTCGGCCATTAGAGCAGCATTTCGAGCTTCATGAACATCATCATCTTTGGCCTTCATTTCAAACTCATATGCCTTTAGATCACTAAATAATTTGTCTGTAGACAACATTCTTATATCTCGGTGATCGCGCATAGCCGTAACCTTCATATCCCATGCAGATGGTAAGCCTCGTAGGATTTTGAGATTAATTTCTTTTTGGCTAATATTTTTGCCAAGATCACTAATCTCTCCAAGAACTTTGATCATTCGAGCTTCCATATCTGCAACACTTTCATTTGAGAGCATTTTGAAATCTACAAACTTCTTCATGGCGATTGTAAGCTTATTGTCTTTTTTCTTGTTCATCTCCTTCGCCAATCTTGATGAGAGTTTCCCATATTTCTTTAGCAGTAGCACACTTTCGGATCTTCGAAAATATTGTATCATCAACGGCTTTGAATAGAATATCCTTAGCAATATTGTCAAGATTACTCCGCGTTCTATCGTCCGATGTCCATTCCGGTTTTGGCTTTTGTACGTACTGTGGAGCATCCGGGGATATAACAAATGCCGTATTGATCTTAAATATTTCTATAGGGCCAGTGGAAATAACTTCCCACATGTCATCGTGTAAAGCCGATAAGTGTACCTGCATACGAACTTTCCAATCATCAAACTTATCAAGTGAGAATAATAGATTTTGAGCTAAATCTTTCTTCATCATCATCACGAGAGATATGAAAGATTAATCCAATTCACACACATTGTAGAATGGATCAGCCTAGCAGTCAAAAACAGTTAACCCAGTTGGGCAACGTGTTTTAATACCAAAGGTTTGTATAAACTGACTCAAATAGGCTACATGCTCTGATACCAATTGCTGGTCCCAAAAGAGGTAAGGTGAAAGTCTAGAGAGGGGAGGGGGGGCGGGGTGAATAGACTTTCAAACTTTTTCGCACAGCACAACAATTGCTAAGCCAGAGATAAACCAAAACTCTTAACTAGATTGTTAGAGTATGGTGCACAGCGGAATTAAATAAACATAAAGTGTGTGTGGGATTGTGTGAGCAGTATATCTCGTGTAGAGCGAATATGTAAAGAGCAGTATGTAAAGAAAGCAGTAAAGAACACAAGATAATTATAGTGGTTCGCGAGGTGGTGTAATCCTCCTACTCCACTTGCTCTTATCTCCAAGAGCAATTCACTATATCTACCCCTCCTTGGTTCCAAGATACAATGAATTTCCGTGATCTAGTGCTTTGATCACAAAGCCCGCACTAATCACGCCCAGTGACACCACACTGCTGCTTCGGGTTTCACGTCGCCACGCTACTATCCCAGGATTTCACGACTCCGCGTTACTTTCCCCCGTCTTCCACACTCCGGTAGAAACGTATCCCGTGATCTAGTGCTTTGATCACAAAGCCCGCACTAATCACGCCCAGTGCCTCCGACACTGCTGCTTCGGATCTCACAGCTCCATGTGACAATCCAGGATTTCACAGCTCCGTGCTACTTTCCTCCCTTCTCTTGTTTGCTCCAAAACAAGTGTTGTCTTGCTTCCAACTTCTGAGACTCTGTAGATGATCTTCAATGATGCGCAGGTCTCTTTGATGAAGATAAACACTCTGGAATGATTTCTCTTGATAGCTATGAGTGTTTTCTCTCTTTGAATATATCAAGTAAAGCACTTGATATTTTTGCTCTTGCTCTATTAAAGAACTCTCAGAATATTTCTCTTTTGAAGCTCTCTGACTTCTTTTTCTTTTCTCACTTCTCACTTGAAGATTTTTGGTATGCTCTGTACCAAATGAGATTTTTGCTCTATGTTCTTTTAAGCTTAATTGCTCTATTCGTTCCCCATGATGGGTTCGTATTTTCTGCTCTCTTGTTTGTGAGTTCTCAACTGCTCTATCTTCAAGTCTTCATATCTTCATCATTTTATAGCTGGTAATGAGAATCTGTCCGTTGGAAAGAGACGCTCTCATTTTTGAAATCTTGTATCTTTTTGTCAGAGATCTTATCTTATCTTCTGCAAAGATGTCAGAAAGGATAAGCTAGCCGTTTGATGGATCTTCATCTTCATGTAAATGAGCTCCCGAACTTCATCTGATATTCCTCTGGTTTAACGTTGAGTGGCAATATCTGGGTCTCTGTTTTGGTGTAGAATGGCTTCTCTGATCAGCTCTAAAGTGGTCTTTGTATCTTTGGGATTCAAAAATATTCATTAATTTAATCCCATACTAGTTAGACTAGTATTTTTCCTTGTGAGAATATTTTCACTGTAAGTTCTTCTTCTTCTTCTCCATTCTTCTTCAAATTGGTTTTGAACTTCCACCCAATTTGAATTTCTCCATTGTAATTGGTTCCCAATTGACTTTGACTTGCAATTGGCTCACAAGCTTCTCCTGGTGCTTCTTGTGAAGTCAGCTCTCCCAATGCTAGACTTGCGCCCAACTCCATCAGATTTAATTAGATTTGACGGTGAGATTCGAACTTAAGCCATTTCGCATATTATATCAAGCATCATCCACTTCATCCGTACAACTATTGATTAAATCTCCAATCTTCTTTGATGTACTCCTTTCTTTCCATAGATGCTTGATTTCCAAGTCAATTTCATGCATTCTTCCAATCTTAATTTTCTTCACGAAAATTCTTCTGGGATATTTCTTTAAGTAGTAGCGACGTGAATATTGTATCATTCATCTTCTTCTTCAATTTGTCATTTTCTCCAGACAAATTCTTGATTTTAGGCTTTATATCTTCTTCTTCTATTTTCATGCATCTTCCTCTGTTTTTCTCTTTTCAATTTAAATAATTTCCCGATCATGGTCTAAGACTCTACTAGACCTAAGAAATAAAATTGGGTGATCTACAAATACATATTTGGCATATCAAAACCATTACACTTTATTCCTAACAACAACCATGATACATTTGCGTGACACTACCACAAGCACACACACGCCGCGTGTTAGGAATAAAGTGTAATGGTTTTGATATGCCAAATTTGTATTTGTAGATCCCCCAATTTTATTTCATAGGTCTAGTAGAGTCTTAGACCGTGATCGGGAAATTATTCAATTATGAAAAGAGAAAAACAGAGGAAAATGGATGAAAATAGAAGAAGAAGATATAAAGCCGAAAATCAAGAATTTGTCTGTTGAAAATGACAAATTGAAGAAGAAGTTGAATGATATGAATTCACGTCGCTACTACTCAAAGTAGATATCCCAGAAGAATTTTCGTGAAGAAAATTAATATTGGAAGAATGCATGAAGTTGACTTGGAGATCAAGCATCTATGGAAAGAAAGAAGTACATCAAATATGATTGGAGATTTAATCAAAAGCTGTACGGACGAAGTGGATGATACTTGATATATTATTCGAAATGGCTTAAGTTCGAAACTCACCATCAATAATTTTACAAGGTAAAATTTGAGAAGTCAAATTAAATTAATCTGATGGAGTTGGGCGCTAGTTTAAGCTTTGGGCGCCGATTACAAGTGGAAATTGGGTGGCAATTGAGATGCAATTGCACTTGGGAGCCAAATCAAAGGAATTGGGAGCTAGTTCGGAGAAATTGAGATTAATTGAAATTGGGAGCAAGTTTCAAATGGAATCAATTCAAGTTGGGAGCCAATGCAGAATTGAAATTGGGAGCCAGTTCAGAGAAATTGAGATTAATTGAAATTGGGAGCAAGTTTCAAATGGAATGAATTCAAGTTGGGAGCCAATGCAGAATTGAAATTGGGAGCCAATTCAAGTTGTAGTATGGGATGCAATTCAGATTGGGGACCAATTAAAAGAAGACATTGAGGAGCAATTGAATTGAGATGAAATTCAAAGAGAAGTCCAATTTCGAAGTCAACATTGAGAAGTAATTGGAGCACCAGGAGATGTTGGGAGCCAATTGCAAGTCAAAGTCAATTTGGGTGCCAATTACAAGCCAATTGAAATTGGGTGTCAATTACAAAGGACAAATTCAAATTGGGTGGAAGTTCAAAGCCAGTTTGAAGTAGCCAATTGAAATTGGGTGTCAATTACAAAGGAGAAATTCAAATTGGGTGGAAGTTCAAAGCCAGTTTGAAGTCTGAGAACACCCAGACGTGAGAATGAAGAAGATGAAGCAGAACTTACAGTGAAAAATATTCTCACAAGGAAAATACTAGTCTAACTAGTATGGGATTAAAATAAAGATTATTTTTTGAATCCCAAAGATACAAGGACCTCTTCAGAGCTGATCAGAGAAGCCATTCTACACCAAAACTGAGACCCAGATATTTCCATCCAACGTTAAAACAGAGGAATATCAGATGAAGTTTGGGAGCTCATTTACATGGAGATGAAGATCTTTCAAACGGCTAGCTTATCTCTTTCTGGCATTTTTGTAGAAGATAAGATAAGATCTCTGACATGGGAGCGTCTCTTTCCAACGGACGAATTCTCATCACCAGCTATAAAATGATGAAGATATGAAGACTTGAAGATGGGGAACAACGAATAAGAGAGTAGAAAATTCGAATCCATCAAAGGGATCGAATAGAGCAATTAAGCTTGAAAGAGCATAGAGCAAAAATCTCATTTGGTACAGAGCATACCAAAAATCTTCAAGTGTGAGAAAAGAACTCAGAGAGCTTCAAGAGAAAAATATTCTGAGAGTTCTTAAACAGAGCAAAGCAGAGCAAAAATATCAAGTGCTTTACTTGATATATTCAAAGAGAGAAAACACTCAGAGCTGTCAAGAGAAATCTTTCCAGAGTGTTTATCTTCATCAAAGAGACCTGCGCATCATTGAAGATCATCTACAGAGTCTCAGAAGTTGGAAGCAAGACAACACTTGTTTTGGAGCAAAACAAGAGAAGGGAGGAAAGTAGCACGGAGCTGTGAAATCCTGGATTGTCACACGGAGCTGTGAGATCCGAAGCAGCAGTGTCGGAGGCACTGGGCGTGATTGGTGTGGGCTTGGTGATCAAAGCACCAGATCACGGATACGTTTCTACCGGAGTGTGGAAGACGGGGGGAAAGTAACGCGGAGTCGTGAAATCCTGGGATAGTAGTGCGGCGACGTGAAACCCGAAGCAGCAGTGTGGTGTCACTGGGCGTGATTAGTGCGGGCTTTGTGATCAAAGCACTAGATCACGGAAATTCATTGTATCTTGGAACCAAGGAGTGGTAGATATAGTGAATTGGCTCTTGGAGAAAAGAGCAAGTGGAGTAGGAGGATTACACCACCTCGCGAACCACTATAATTGTCTTGTGTTCTTTACTGCTTTCTTTACATACCGCTCTTTACATATTCGCTCTCACGAAGATATACTGCTCACACAATCTCACACACACTTTATGTTTATTTATTTCCGTTGTGCACCATACTCTAACAATCTAGTTAAGAGTTTTGGTTTATCTCTGTCTTAGCAATTGTTGTGCTGTGCGAAAAAGTTTGAAAGTCTATTCACCCCCCCCCCCCTCTAGACTTTCACCTAACCTCTTTTGGGACCAACAATTGGTATCAGAGCAGGTGTTTATCCGAGTCAGAATTTGTCTCTAACTGATACCAACAATTGGTATCAGAGCCTGTAGCCTATTTGAGTCAGTTTATACCAACCTTTGGTATTTAAACACGTTGCCCAACTGGGTTAACTGTTTTTTGACTGCTAGGCTGATCCATTCTACAAAGTGTGTGAATTGGATTAATCTTTCATATCTCTCGTGATGATGATGAAGAAAGATCTAGCTCAAAATTTATTATTCTCTCTTGATAAATTTGATGACTGGAAAGTTCGTATGCAGGTACACTTACCGGCTTTACACGATGAAATGTGGGAAGTTATATCCACTGGCCCTATAGAAATATTAAAAATCAATACGGCGTTTGTTATATCCCCGGATGCTCCACAGTACGTACAAAAGCCAAAACCGGAATGGACATCGGACGATAGAACGCGGAATAATCTTGATAATATTGCCAAGGATATTCTATTCAAAGCCGTTGATGATACAATATTTCCGAAGATCCGAAAGTGTGCCACTGCCAAAGAAATATGGGAAACTCTCATCAAGATTGGCGAAGGAGATGAACAAGAAAAAGACAATAAGCTCACAATCGCCATGAAGAAGTTCGAAGATTTCAAAATGCTCTCAAATGAAAGTGTTGCAGACATGGAAGCTCGAATGATCAAAGTTCTTGGAGAGATTAGTAATCTTGGCAAAAATATTAGCCAAAAAGAAATTAATCTCAAAATCCTACGAGGCTTACCATCTGCATGGGATATGAAGGTTACGGCTATGCGCGATCACCGAGATCTAAGAATGTTGTCAACAGACAAATTATTTAGTGATCTAAAAGCATATGAGTTCGAAATGAAGGCCAAAGATGATGATGTACATGAAGCTCGAAATTCTGCTCTAATGGCCGAACAACCGTCAACCTCCAGGTCAGTAGATAATAATGTTGATTTTATGACTGACGAACAATTTGCTCTTTTTGTCAAAAAGCTTAGAAGGTTTATGCGAAAAGGAGACAACAAAAATTCTGCTCGTGGAAAATTCATCCCTCGCATAACACAAGAAGAAAAAGTCGAAGAAAATAAGGATTTGTGCTACAATTGCCGCAAACCCGGACATTTTAAAATAAATTGTCCGTATCCAATCGTTAGCAAGTATCAAGGAAAAAATGTTGAATCTACGCCGAACAAATCCGAAAGCAAAAGGTTCAAGCGCGACAAAAGAAAAGCTCTCGTTGGCAACGAACCAAACGAAAATGATGATTCGGAGGATTCATCATCAAGCGATGAAAGTTCATATTCGGACGATGATACGGCGCTAATATGCAAGCTAATGGAGTTGAGTACAAGTGAAGATTGTCTTATGGCTCTTGACGCAGAGGAAGAAGAGGTAAGTTCTAATTCTTTCAATTCTGTTAATTCCTCTTTTTCTCGTGAATCTATTGACAATCTAATGCGAGAATGTCAAGAGATTATGCTCACTCATCCTCAACTCAAGGAGCGCAATAATATTCTAATTCTTGAAAAAGAAGAAATGAATAAAAAATTGCAAGATGCTTTACTTGAAGTGAGTAAATTGAAGAATGAAAATATTCATCTTCAAGAAGAGTGTAAAGCAAGAGAGGTTAGAGAACATAATCTTAGAGCTACTATTGCTACGTTCACTAATTCTTCTAAAATTATAGATAAAATGGTGAGCATGCAAAAGCCATCAGGAGATAGAACTGGAATTGGTTATGACTCCACATGTTCTCAAACCCCTCAAAATCTGACTAATTCTACTACTACTTTAAATAATAAAGTTCAAGTGGTAAAATTTGTTAAAAGTCAGAATAGCACGATGAGACAAGGACTTGGCTATCAATCAAACGCAAAGTTGAATGTTGAAAGGCCGAAACAAGTTTATACTACGGCAAAGCAACAAAAATTCTACAAGCAAAGATATGCCAAAGAGTCAAGTGCAAAAAGATTTCATAGAAAAGAGGGAAGCTTTTCTAGAAATAAAGTTGGGAAATTTTATCCCACTCAAAAAGATTGGTTGTGCAATAGATGTAATACTTTTTATAGACCAAAGCAACCATTCTCTTCCCAGGTGCCAAAATATAAAAATAATTTTCAAAACCCGGCGCCAAAAATATTTTCTAAAGTGAGTTATGATTATCGTGTCTCAAATGGTTACAAATCGCCTCATCTTAATTCAATAAGATCAAGGTGGGTTTGGTTACCAAAAATTACTAACAGTAAAGGACCCAAGCAAGTATGGGTACCTAAAGTTAATTAATCTTTTTTGCAGGATGTTTGGTACATCGATAGTGGTTGCTCACGCCACATGACTAGAAATAAATCATATCTAGTTAATTTCAAAGAAATCGATGGACCAAAAGTTATATTCGGAGGAAATCAAAATTATGGAATTACAAAAGGAGTTGGCACGATCAAGAAAAATGGTTTGAAGATTGAAGATGTTTCTTTCGTTGAAGGATTAAAATTTAATTTGTTGAGCACTAGTCAATTTTGTGATAAAGGCTATCTTGTAGAATTTTCTAAAGATAATTGCCTAATCAAAAATGAGCTCACAAATGAGATTATTTTATCTGGAAAACGGCGAAAGAATATGTATATTGTGGATTGGAGCACTAGCAAAGATTCAGTGTGCTTAATGGCCAGAAATTCGAATGAAGCTAATTGGGAATGGCACAGAAAGCTCAACCACTTAAACTTCAAGACTATCAATCAGCTTGCAAAGAAGAATCTAGTAGAAGGCTTGCCAGATATTATCTTCAAGAAGGACCAAGTGTGTGATGCATGCCAACGCGGAAAGCAAATCAAATCATCATTCAAATCAAAGACACACGAGTCAACGTCAAGACCGCTAAGCTTACTACATATGGACTTATTTGGACCGGTTGATCCAATAAGTGTAAGTGGTAAGAAATATACTCTCGTTGTTGTTGATGATTTTTCCAGGTACACTTGGACCGTGTTTCTCAAGAAGAAAAATGAAGTTGAGCAAGTTCTACCGAAGCTGTTGAAGCAACTACAAAATGAGAAAGAATTGCAAATATCAAAAATACGAACGGATCGCGGAACCGAGTTCGTGAATGGAGTTATACAAGCTTTTTGCAATTCACATGGAATTTCTCATCAATTATCTGCCGCAAGAACACCGCAACAAAACGGTGTTGCCGAAAGAAGAAACCGGACGCTCAAAGAAGCCGCACGAGTGATGATTAGTGCTGCCGGTCTCCCGAAACGCTATTGGGCGGAAGCTATCAACACTGCTTGTTACACACAAAATCGAAGCATGATCCATAAGCAGTACAAGAAGACGCCATACGAGCTATATAAAGATGAAGGAATTTTTCTAGGATATTCAGCTACCAGCAAGGCGTACAGAGTTCTGAATAAAAGATCAATGGTGGTTGAAGAATCCATACACGTGGTATTTGATGAAAAATCACAAATCAAAAATGGCGCTCTGGACGAAGAAATTGCACAAAATGGTAACAAGTGTCATATTGATTTTTGTGATACTAATGATACGTGTGAAGATGATGTTTTGCAGGGAATGGATGAGTTGGAAATTAATTCTCTAGAAAATCCCATCCCTCACCCAGAAGAAGTTGGAAATTCTTTAAATAATAATTTTGGGAGTGATGCCTCACGTGGGAATGAAGATGCAGTACAAGTTGGTGATCCAATTAATGATCAAATTGCATGTGATGTTGGTAATCAATTTCAATACAATTTAATTGATGAAATTCGAACCAACACTGCAAATTCACAACAAATGGATCCACCCAGTACCATGCACCCATTTCAACCAGATTTAAGATGGCTCAAAAATCACCCTCCAGAATTAATTATTGGGAATATTCATGAAGGCGTGAAAACAAGATCATCTACCATGGAAGCATTGTTCACGTGTTATCTATCTCAGATTGAACCAAAAGAAATTGACGAAGCTCTCAATGATCCGGATTGGATAAATGCTATGCAAGAGGAGCTCGATCAATTCAAAAGAAATGATGTTTGGGAACTTGTTCCAAGACCGCCGAACCACAACGTTGTAGGAACCAAATGGGTCTTCCGGAACAAAGCAAACGAAGAAGGCGTGATTGTTAGGAATAAAGCAAGGCTCGTAGCAAAAGGATACTCTCAAGAAGAAGGAATTGATTTTGATGAAACTTTTGCACCGGTGGCTCGACTTGAAGCAATCAGAATTTTCCTAGCCTACGCCGCACACAAAGATTTCACCGTTTATCAAATGGACGTGAAAAGCGCATTCTTGAATGGTCTACTCGAAGAAGAAGTTTATGTCGAACAACCCCGAGGTTTTGAGGTAAAAGGCGAAGGTGATAAAGTCTACAAACTTAAAAAGGCATTGTATGGGTTGAAACAAGCACCTAGAGCTTGGTATGATACTTTGTCAATGTTCTTGATAAGCTGTGGATTCACCAAAGGCCTTGTTGACAAAACTCTATTTAGAATTCAAGATGGTGATCATATTTTATTAGTGCAAATATATGTTGATGATATTATTTTTGGAAGCACTAACAATTCTTTGTGTGAGAAATTTTCGAAGCTTATGCAGAATAAATTCGAAATGAGCATGATGGGTGAATTGAATTACTTCTTGGGCTTACAAGTCAAACAACTGAAAGAAGGAGTATTCATCAATCAAGCAAAGTACACCCGCGACTTGATAAAGAAGTTTGGCCTTGATGGAAAATCATCGATCAAAATTCCAATGAGCACATCAACAAGGCTAGACAAAGATGAAGATGGAAAAGATGTCGATCAAACAAAATATAGAGGAATGATTGGTTCACTTCTATATCTTACTGCAAGCAGGCCGGACATTTCTTATGTTGTGGGCGTGTGTGCAAGATTCCAAGCAAATCCAAAAGAAAGCCACCTCACCGCAACAAAGAAGATCATACGATATCTGAAAGGCACAATCAATGTTGGATTGTGGTATCCAAAAGGTACAGATTTTACTCTAACGGGTTTTTCAGATGCGGATTTTGCAGGTTGCAAAATAGACAGAAAAAGCACTTCCGGGACATGCCAGTTCTTGGGGGGAAGGCTTGTTTCTTGGTTCAGCAAAAAGCAAAATTCCATCGCAACTAGTACCGCCGAGGCCGAATATATTGCTGCAGGAAGTTGTTGTGCGCAAATTTTATGGATGAAGCAACAATTGAAGGATTACGGAGTTAATTGTGATGACGTTAGTATTTATTGTGATAATACTAGTGCAATCGCTATCACTCACAATCCGGTGCTTCACTCAAGAACCAAACACATCGACATTCGACACCACTTTATAAGGGATCACGTTGAAAAGAAAAATCTGAAGATCGAATATATCCCTACGGAAAACCAAGTTGCTGATATTCTCACGAAGCCTTTATGCGAAACGAGATTTTCTACCTTAAGGCGCGAGTTGGGAATGATCGAAATGAGCTAAGTATCACTGAACTTAATCTCTCTATTTAAATTGATACTTGTGCTCAAAAATAATTGTTTACGTGGATAAATTGTTTTATGTGTTTCTATGCATATTTTTATTCGAAATATTTATGTGATAAAATTGCAATATGTGTTAGGAATTTATTTGTGTATTTGCATGTATTATTTAACGTGAGATCATATGCCATGCAAATTAATTTGACAAAATGTGCAATTCGTGATTTATTTGATGTTTTGTTTAAAATTGCATGTTTTAATGTGTTAATCAGTTTTTGAGTATGTGTTCATGTTTCTGTAAATTAACTAACTTGTTTACATGAACAATTTGCACTAAAAATGATTTACCATGATTATTTGATAATATATATGTGCTATGTGCAAAATGTGATTTAATATGTTATTTGTATGTGTGTTTCGTATATATGCAGTATATGTGATATAAATTGCTATAAAATGTTTTAGAAATCTAGAAATTAGTATTTTTGTTAGTTTCTAAAATATTTTGGAATCTGATTAATATGTTTTACATAAAGTTGTTTCTAATTATAAATTAGGAATATGTGCGTTAATTGTGTTAATTTCCAAATTGTATGTATTTTAATTAGGAATGTCGTGTATATGTGTTTAATATTTTGGTATGTGTGATTAATTATTTGTGGAGTAATTTTTGCTACTAACGAGATGTTTGAGTGTGTTTATATCTGTGGTACACGATTTTGATAAGGAAATCAGGAGACAAAGGAGGAAAATTTAGAGTTTAATTGGGCATCAAACCTCCACCCATAAACTCCTACCCTTTCTAAACCTCCCCCCATAATCCTCTCCTAGATCAAATCTTTCCAAACAGATTTACCCTCTCTTTCTCAAATCGACACCCTCATCTCGCCTGTCAGAAATCTACTCTCTTAATCGATCCCCACAAACAAATCTCAAGAAGATCAGAACCCAAATCCTTCCTAAGTGTCTCTTCAAATCTCCACCCTCTACACCTTACATGCATTGGGTACTTCTAAAGAGGTGTGAGCATTAAATGCTCTTGTCTGCTCATGATGACATTTTCTCTTTCCTCGTAACACCCTCTATCAGATGACTCATCTACCCTAAACTCACCCAATCGACACACCTCAACCAAAGGGTACAATTGAGAAGTCTCATATCTCTCTTAAATCCGAAAAACCCCTTCGAGTCATCCTCCTCATATAAGCCCCTCTCTCTTATATCTCAAAAACTCTTTCAAGACCTTCAGAATATCAGAAAACTCTCTCTCAAATTATCTCTCCTCGATCAATCGATCTGATCATCATGGCCCAATCTGGAAGAAAGCAAATTGATCCTATTTCTGCCCTCTCGCAGCAAGTGACGAATGGGATGGTTCTCAATCCTGAGTTTTTCAGACTAGGTTCTACCAACAAGGACACGACCGAGAAAATTCTTCAAGCTTTAAAAGACTGTGGACTGTTTGATTTCTTCACCTACAACTACTTTGGAACCTTTGAAGAAGATGTAGCCGAATTTTATCTACATGCAGTCGTTGAAAAGGACTCGATAAAATCTAGAGTTGGAGGATCAGAAGTTTCGATCACTGAAGATGACATACACAAGTGCTTCAACTTTCCTGAATCTCAGATAATGCCAGAATCTCACAGCTATGTTGTTCAAAATTTTTGGAATGAGATTCGCGGTCCTACGGCTCCAATTTTCTCTAATGTATCCGCTCATAAGAATGTATTGAAGTTTGAATATGAGATGTTGGTGGACATGATTTACAAGATTCTTGAACACAAACTGGGAAGTACTGAAGATTTGACCGCGTCAATAGTGTGCCTGATGGACGAAATCATGAAAGGAATAAAATTCAAATGGGCAAAATTTATCTACAGGAAGATGGTTATTTTTGTTCATGATGCCAAACCAATGAAGAAACCTGCTGTAGTGGACCGATTCTATCAAAATGTTGGATATGGTCTCATCATTGGAGAACTGCTAAGGAAGAAGACAATTCCAATGAGAAAACACAAAAATATTGGAATTTACAGAGTTCTCTTCAGAAAATTTAGTCCTAATTTCGGAAAAAGGTCAAGCCAGAGAAGAGGACAAGAAGGTGGGAGTTCTACAAGTTCAAAAACACCTCAGAATTCCAGACCGAGAAACAGCAAAGCAATCTCAACCTCAAGTAATCAAATGGGATTAAGCAATCGATCAGGAAGAGATCAAGAAGCCATCAGTACGGCTATGGCAGTTGTTCCGATCAAATATGCCGAACCAAACGTGTTGGCCGAAGGAGTTGATGATACTACAAGAATGGAATTTGCAGGAGTTGATGTGCAAATTTCGAATGATCTACAAAGAAGGCTCTCGAGTCAATCTGCAGCCGAAGGAAGTGCAGGACCTTTAGTTTTTGACTCAGCGCTCATTCAAGATGATCCGGAGCTGTTGAAAGAATTGATAATGGTGCAAACTTGGAAAGAATGGAAACTTGAAAGATATCATTCTTTCATGTCAAAAATCACCCCAGATTTGATACGGAGTGAAGATTTTTCCTTGGAATGGTGCGGAACAAACGTAATGCTAGATGCACTCAACATGGATTTAAATCAAGTGTATCACATGAAGCTACACGAGAAGGCAGCCAGACAAAAAGGAAAAGCACCAATAAAAGGAAGCAGTACGGTTCAAGACCGTTTAGCCGAACAAGAGAGACAGAATGAAATTTCACTTCAGTTAGCTCTGCAAAGGTCAGTTTATGACACACATCATTATCCAGGTAACACATCTCTTGTGGATAATGAAGTTTTTGATGAAAGAACTGAAGGGACGGAACTCATTGATGTACCAATCATAAGCACTGAAAATCATATGGACATACCTGTGAAAGTCCATGATGCTTCTTTATTGATATCTGATTTGACCCCCACATCAATTAATGTGAATCTGGAGTGCAATGAACAACTTGTGGGAGCCAATGAAAAATAAGTGTTAGAAGAAAGAAGAAGAGATATACCAGTGGAAGTTGCAGTAGAAGTTGCTACTGGGAATAGACTGCAAATCACAGAGGAATTATCCAGTGTATTGCCGGTACACCATACCGAGTCTACCATGCCTACCATGGACCCTGTTCTAGAAAATGAAGATTTATTTACAGAGAACTACACGAGAACAGAGGTCTTAGAAGAAGAAATTGGTGATCTCAATCAAGAAGCCGAATCACCTGAAGAAGAAGGGATGCAACTTATTGATACAGTTGTTCTCACAAATCCAAATAGATGTCCGTTCGGATCCCCTCAAAACTTTGTGCAGATGGATGAACAAGAAGATGACATATTTTCATCGTTATTTGCCAAAGTGGCCGAATCCAGTGATGTTGTTTGTCAAACTATTGGAGAAAAATTGGTTGAACAAAACCAAATGCTAGAACAACAACACACGGATACCCGAGTCAATCTGAAAGAATTAATGGAGCATCAAAATTCTTTGAAGACTCAGATTGACAAAGCAGAAAGAATCTTTAAAGGAGAAGTGACGAAAGGCTTACTTGAAGTCATTCAGCTCATGAAGAAGGAGCGTGAAGCAGCTGAAAAGATTCACAACGAACGTCACTTGTGACAAATCAAGGCGATTCAAGATCAAGAAAGCCGAATCAACAAACTTGAAGCTGAACTCGCAGTTACAACAAATAAGCTTGACAACGTGCAAACCGTTTCCATTGAAACGCACAACAGTGTTGAAACTGTGAAGGCAAACCAAGACCGAGATTTTAAGACCCTTGCATTTTTGGTTGATAACGCCAAAAGGGGGGAAGAAATTCTCAGTCACTTGGCTTTGCAACAACAAGAATTTATTCTTGGAAGTGAACAACAGCCAGTAATGTCTACTCAAGGTAGAGGCCGAAGCCGCGGACAATCCTCACAAGGACCATCTCAGATTGGTTTTGCTCAGTTCGCGAATCCTAGTCTTGGTACGAGTACATCAAAGGTTGCTGAACAGCGTGGCTGGTTCGAATGCTCTAAGGGTACCGCCACTCAGACAACAATATGGACCAAAGAAAATTTACCAAGCATGATCAAGAAATGGCCTGCAGCCGATCAAGCCCAATGGATCTCGGAAAAGAATAAAGAAGAAGAAGGCAAAAGGAAAAGAACCGAGATGTGGTATGAACTAAGAGATTTCACCGGAAATATGGGCATGAATCTTGGAGAAGAAAGAAGCTTCGAAGAATGTGTCTTATGGTGGGAAAACAGAGTTCTTCCGGGCAACAACATCAAAGAAGCTTTTGGACATTACATGGTCGGACAGCTTACAAAGAAATTTCAGAATGCAAAGTTCAAAGATGATTTCTTCAAGCTCAGAGAACATGTCAAAGAAATTTTGAAGAAAGACTTTGGTGTGAAGAAACCCAGAAGGTAATCTGAAAATTCTCTTAAGCTGATATTCTCTATTTTCGAACCTCTGTTGCGTTTTTCACTATGAATTCGAAATATATCAATAATAATTTCCCATGGTCTATTTTGAGTCTTTAATTTTATTTGTTTAATGTAATTAGACTTTCGTGAATTAAAAGACAAGAAATATGTCAAACGCACGACAAAATTAAAAATTGATGATGATCAAAATAAAAAATAATTCAAGATGCGTTTAGGAGCTTGTCTAAAAACTAATTCACAATTTTTCTTTTGATTGTGTCTAGAAAACCATTTGTTAAACTCATCTTGGCTTTGTCAAATAAAATTGAGCAAAAAGATTATTTTTCAAAGACTTAAAGCCAATGACTGAGTATAGGTTTTGGCATTATCAAAGGGGGGAAATTGTTAGGAATAAAGTGTAATGGTTTTGATATGCCAAATTTGTATTTGTAGATCCCCCAATTTTATTTCATAGGTCTAGTAGAGTCTTAGACCGTGATCGGGAAATTATTCAATTATGAAAAGAGAAAAACAGAGGAAAATGGATGAAAATAGAAGAAGAAGATATAAAGCCGAAAATCAAGAATTTGTCTGTTGAAAATGACAAATTGAAGAAGAAGTTGAATGATATGAATTCACGTCGCTACTACTCAAAGAAGATATCCCAGAAGAATTTTCGTGAAGAAAATTAATATTGGAAGAATGCATGAAGTTGACTTGGAGATCAAGCATCTATGGAAAGAAAGAAGTACATCAAATATGATTGGAGATTTAATCAAAAGCTGTATGGACGAAGTGGATGATGCTTGATATATTATCTGAAATGGCTCAAGTTTGAAACTCACCATCAACAATTTAACAAGGTAAAATTTGAGAAGTCAAATTAAATTAATCTGATGGAGTTGGGCGCTAGTTTAAGCTTTGGGCGCCGATTACAAGTGGAAATTGGGAAGCAATTGCACTTGGGAGCCGATTTCATAGTAATTCAAATTGGGAGCTAGTTCGAAGCAATTGAAATTGGGAGCCAGTTTCAGAGAAATCAAAATCAATTGAAATTGGGAGCCAATTCAAGTTGTAGTATGGGATGCAATTCAGATTGGGGACCAATTAAAAGAAGACATTGAGGAGTTGTAGTATGGGATGCAATTCAGATTGGGGACCAATTAAAAGAAGACATTGAGGAGCAATTGAATTGAGATAAAATTCAAAGAGAAGTCCAATTTTGAAGTCAACATTGAGAAGTAATTGGAGCACCAGGAGATGTTGGGAGCCAATTACAAAGGAGAAATTCAAATTGGGTGCCAATTACAAGCCAATTGAAATTGGGTGTCAATTACAAAGGAGAAATTCAAATTGGGTGGAAGTTCAAAGCCAGTTTGAAGTCTGAGAACACCCAGACGTGAGAATGAAGAAGATGAAGCAGAACTTACAGTGAAAAATGAAGCAGAACTTACAGTGAAAAATATTCTCACAAGGAAAATACTAGTCTAACTAGTATGGGATTAAAATAAAGATTATTTTTTGAATCCCAAAGATACAAGGACCTCTTCAGAGCTGATCAGAGAAGCCATTCTACACCAAAACTGAGACCCAGATATTTCCATCCAACGTTAAAACAGAGGAATATCAGATGAAGTTTGGGAGCTCATTTACATGGAGATGAAGATCTTTCAAACGGCTAGCTTATCTCTTTCTGACATTTTTGCAGAAGATAAGATAAGATCTCTGACATGGGAGCGTCTCTTTCCAACGGACGAATTCTCATCACCAGCTATAAAATGATGAAGATATGAAGACTTGAAGATGGGGAACAACGAATAAGAGAGTAGAAAATTCGAATCCATCAAAGGGATCGAATAGAGCAATTAAGCTTGAAAGAGCATAGAGCAAAAATCTCATTTGGTACAGAGCATACCAAAAATCTTCAAGTGTGAGAAAAGAACTCAGAGAGCTTCAAGAGAAAAATATTCTGAGAGTTCTTAAACAGAGCAAAGCAGAGCAAAAATATCAAGTGCTTTACTTGATATATTCAAAGAGAGAAAACACTCAGAGCTGTCAAGAGAAATCTTTCCAGAGTGTTTATCTTCATCAAAGAGACCTGCGCATCATTGAAGATCATCTACAGAGTCTCAGAAGTTGGAAGCAAGACAACACTTGTTTTGGAGCAAAACAAGAGAAGGGAGGAAAGTAGCACGGAGCTGTGAAATCCTGGATTGTCACACGGAGCTGTGAGATCCGAAGCAGCAGTGTCGGAGGCACTGGGTGTGATTGGTGTGGGCTTGGTGATCAAAGCACCAGATCACAGATACGTTTCTACCGGAGTGTGGAAGACGGGGGGAAAGTAACGCGGAGTCGTGAAATCCTGGGATAGTAGCGCGGCGACGTGAAACCCGAAGTAGCAGTGTGGTGTCACTGGGCGTGATTAGTGCGGGCTTTGTGATCAAAGCACTAGATCACGGAAATTCATTGTATCTTGGAACCAAGGAGTGGTAGATATAGTGAATTGGCTCTTGGAGAAAAGAGCAAGTGGAGTAGGAGGATTACACCACCTCGCGAACCACTATAATTGTCTTGTGTTCTTTACTGCTTTCTTTACATACCGCTCTTTACATATTCGCTCTCACGAAGATATACTGCTCACACAATCTCACACACACTTTATGTTTATTTATTTCCGCTGTGCACCATACTCTAACAATCTAGTTAAGAGTTTTGGTTTATCTCTGTCTTAGCAATTGTTGTGCTGTGCGAAAAAGTTTGAAAGTCTATTCACCCCCCCCCCTCTAGACTTTCACCTAACCTCTTTTGGGACCAACACCGCGTTCTCTATATTGACAACATGAGGCTATTCCAATTTGTCATCCCGAGAGAACGATAAAAATCTGGGATTCATCCCAAATGTTTGAGCACTCCGAGAGGAGAAGTGATGTCAATTTTATATATATATATATATATATATATATATATATATATATATATATATATATATATATATATATATATATATAGTTGCGTTCACATGAGGACAGCAATATATATAGGACTGTGCAGATAGATTATGGGCACATGATAAATTAGTATAATGCAAACAATTTAATACACAATGGAACACTAGCATACATGTAAACATCAGGTTTTGAACACATGCTCTATTAATTAACAAACATATGCATAGGACATACAAATTATGGCACACGACTACATCCGGCCATTCACACGACATACAGACTAATGGCGCACCACTACATCTCAAATAAATGAAAAATTAATTATTTATTTATTTTTCACATTTCTAAATGATCAACATCTTCTTATATTTAAATATTCACACAATTATTAATTATTATCTTTTGGAGTGTATACAATTTGGTAAAAATTTGCTAAATGATCGAATCGTATTAACAAATCGGTTAATTGTATTGTGTGGTGTGTGTGTGTGTGTATGAGTACGTGGAGCGATTAAATTAATATCCAACACAAAAGTTAAAATAGGTAAATGTTTAGTATAATTTTTAAATATTAAATAATTAATATAAAATAAAATGATTATTTTTTATATAATCAAAATGAGTATTTTAAACTTATAGTAAAAGTAGTAGTAAGATAAGTATTGTTGTACTTACCTCATAAATTGTCTAGAAATTTGATCAAGTCAAAAGGGTAAATTGAAAAATATAAAATGATAATTATGTTCAATTTTGAAAATTAAAGAAGACACTATTTCGAGACAAACTTAATTAACTGATCGATTAAGAGAGAGAGAGAGAGAGAGAGAGTGTGTGTGTGTGTATGTGTGTGTGTGTGTGTGTATATATATATATATATATATATATATATATATATATATATATATATATATATATATATATATATATAAAAGGTAGGTCTATAATGCGTAGAAAAATGACTGTCAAATTTTTTAATCAAATGAATGGCTCAGATTGATCAGATTTTAATTTTTCCTTAAGATTTCCTAATTTATCCATAATGAATATGATTATCCGTTAACTTTTCTGTTAAATATTATCTTTTCCGATAATTTCTGTTAGTACAGCGTTAACTTACTCATTGATTTCAATAAGAAAGGTTGTCTTAAGTTTGAACCCTCATCCCAATCAAAGTTGGCATAATTAGTACTCTATTTTACTCTTATTAAATTAAATAATAATTTAGTAGCTATAACAAAAAAATAAAACATATGCATTTCTTTAATTTTTTTGAAAGTTACTGGCTCTATTACATTGTAGTATCTGTTCATATACTTTCTCAACCTACTGAAACACAAAGAACCAATAACGCCTCCACTGAGGCTTGAACTCATAATCTTCCAAATGGAAGTCCAACCCGGATACCATTAGACCACATAGTCCTGGTGCATTTCTTTAATTTAGAATTATGTGTCTACAATGTCTTTATTCAAAAAAAAAATTATTCATTATCAATAAATTAAATAAGAAAAATAATTTCATTAGTTATATTGTATTTATTTTTCTCCAATATAAAAATTGTTTACATTCAAATTCATCAATTGATTATATTCGCTACATTGTCTCTACAATGTCTTTATTAAAAAAAAATTATTCATTATCAATAAATTAATTAAGAGAAATAATTTTATTAGTTATATTTGCTTTATATTTGTCCAATGTAAAAATTCTTTACATTTAAATTCATCAATTTTATATTCACTACATTGTCTATTATCTTTTTTTGTGCACTATTTTTTAAATAAATATCAAAGTTATAATACAAAACTAGTTTTTTTATGCGCTTTGCGCGAATGGAATAATGCCTAATGATTATTTTTAAATAAGTATTTCAAAGTATATCAATGCAATATTATATAGGAAAAATGTTCATGCATTATGCATAGGTAAATAAATGTTGAATTTGTTTATTTAAATTGGTAATTTAAAGTATATAAATGCAAGACAATATATGAGAGATTGATTATAATTGTCACTAAAATAAATGTTTGCAACTTTATAATAACGCTAGTCTAAATACTTAGTCTAAAAGCGATAGTCTAAATAAATACTACTTTTGGTTTACATTTATCTAATTCTTCTTAATTCTTTTTTGGGTAGCATTGTCATTGTCTTCATCTTCAGTACATGTCCTTTTTTTTTATTAGCTCGCAGTGTGTCATTGGAATTGGGTTACTGGTGGTAGCATAGAGGGATTAATCATGCAATGAAATTATGGTGTAAGAAGCTACAGATTTGTCTTGTTGTGTATATGACTGGGATTTTAGTTGTAATATAAATTCTTTATCTTACAAGTACCTGTTGATATTTGGTAATGGTAGTTATAATGTGAGATGTGTGTCGTAGGTTACATGTGAAAGTATCGAACAAAATATTACTCGTAATATTTATTATATTTGTATACAATACTTCGTAAATAAATAATATATATATATCATATTTTGTATTATAACTTTGTTATTTAATTACAAGATAATGTAAAAAGAAGACAATGGAGTATGTAGTGAACAAAATAAATTAATAATTTGAAGGTAAGGAATCTTTGAATTGTAGAAAATAAAGTTAATATAACTAATGAAATTATATCTATTTTTAAAGTTTATAATGAATAGTTTTTTTATAAAAAAAATAAAGACATTATCAACATCTAATTCTAAATTAATTTAATGCATATGTGTTATTTTTGTTGTAGTTACTAATTTATTTTATTTAATAAGAGTAATAAAGTGGCGTATACGAACTATTCTAAATAATCAAAAGAATATTAATTAAACGAAAAAAAAAAAAAAAAAAAAAAAAAAAAAAAAAAAAAAAAAAAACCTAATATAAATTTTTTTTTTTTTGAATGCAAGAAAATTTTATATTATAATTTTGTAATACATTTTAACATATACGTAGTATATGTTTAACAATTATGTCAATTTTAATTGGGATGGGTTTGAACCTAAGACCTTTCTTATAGAAATTAATGAGTAAGTTAAGAATAATAAATAGTTAACGGAATATTCGGTTACTAAAGTTTATACTAACGGAATTTAGGGTTATTTAAAGGAAGTGAATAATATAATATAGGGTAAATAAGGAAAATCATTAAAAATTATTAAAATCAAAATAATATGAACTATTCATTTTAAGAAATAATTATACCGACATTTTTTTGTTCGAGTTAAGGGCGTAACATTATTGGCTCTTATTAGTTTTGTAGATAATGGTATATATTTATTTACCAAGTATTTTATTAATACCATGAAAAAATTAAAAAAATATAATTAATAAAGTCAATCGTATTAATTACTTGAAGGATTTGTTGACAAAGAGAACATTCAAATCACACAACAAATTGAAGTGAGAACTACCTCGCAATGTCATTGTTGACAATCCGCTGTTAGCAAATTATATTAGCGAATTTGACCAGCAAATTATATCAACGGTTGGTAAAAAGATATTTGAAAAAATTAGTTGTTTAGATTAATATGTAAAATGACCTAAGGATTACATTCCGTCGCGATGGAAAATATTCGGTTGCAAAATCCGTCATGAATCGACAACGGATTACATTCCGTCGCGATCTTTCCATCGTGATTTGTGATTTTTCTTGTAGTGAAACATAATATGATGATGCTAAAAATTTTCATATAATTATATTGGCTATTAAATATATTAAGACTAGACTTGTTTCCTATCTTTGGATATGTTAAACAACTCAATCAAATATAAATAATTAACCGCTATTATGTTTATAATTATGAAATAAATAATCAACCTTTGGACAATTCTTAAATATTTCAAAATTGCTAAACTTCAATTTACCCAATACAATAGAAAAATTAAATCATATCATTTCATTTTAAGCATCACATAATCATGGGTAATTGAATTTTATTTAAATTTGATGTCTATAAAACTTTATAATTTGGTCACTTTGATGACTAACAAATTAATCGTAACTAGATACCAATTCAAGTATATATACTATAATACCATTGAGTCACCGTGATTTACATCCTCTCATGTGCTCTGTCGAGTCGAAGTGTGAAGGACCTTTAGGGTTGGGGATTCAACCTTTTTGGGACAAGTATATATATTATAATAAATAATATCATAAAAACAATGCATAATAATAGTTTGGAAAAGCTATGTAATCTAATTCAAACAGGATAACAGTTAAATAACAATTCTAATATGATAAAATCAATACATAATATATATATATATATATATATAATATTCAAATTAATCCATAGAACAGAACTCAGTGAATTAATAAACAATTAATCAAACAAACTAATATGCAGTTTGTAGTTATTCACGTAATATACAATATGAATCAATCAATATTGCAAAAGCCGCAAACATCGTAATGCCTAAATTATGCCATGAAATTACAAAAGCATGCAGCAATCACAGAAATTATAACAACATCTATATCTATATCTATATATAATTAAAAGTAAAATCTTCCTAGCCAAATTTTTCCCCAAAATTTAGGGGCATTTTTGTAATATCATCCATTATTTATATATAGATATTATATACAATCAATAATATTTAATATATATATATACATATATATATATATATATATATATATATATATATGGGAAGAAGAATATTATTATACTAGAAAATTTGAAATTTATGCATAGTGCATATATAAATTACATGGAATTATCCGCATGAGCAGCTCAACTGGTCATAAGGGTGAAGTTTGAGAAAAATAAATTACACGAAATTTATGAAACTAATCAAATGTTAATGTTTTCTTCCAAGAAAATATTTGTGGCAAATTCATTAAATTATAATTAATAAAATATAAAATATTATTAAGGAAATGAAATTATAAAATTAACAAAATATAAATCTATACTGTATATAAAAACAAAATTCTGAAATTTTAACTTCCCGCCCAATTCCTAAAAATTCTCTCTTCCCAATAAAATATATTGATTTCTACGTTCCTATTCGTACAATAATTCTGGGTAAAAATTCTATTCTAAAATTACAAAATAGTGTAATACAATTCCTATTGCAATCTATCTATCTACATCTACATCTACAATTATAATAAGAGCCAATAATGTTAGACCCTTAACTGAAATAAAAAAAATGTCGGTACTACTTGTTTCTTAAAATGAATGGTTCATAGTATTTTGATTTTAGTATTTTTAATGATTTTCCTTATTTACCCTTTATTATATTATTTTCTTTCCTTAAATAACCTTAAATTCCGTTAGTATAAACTTTATTAACGGAATATTCCGTTAACTATTTATTATTCTTAACTTATTCATTAATTTCTATAAGAAAGGTCTTAGGTTCGAACCTCACTCCAATTAGAGTTAGGAAAATTGTTAAACATATATTACGAATATGTTAAAATGTATTAAAAATAAAATATAAAATTTAACATAAACTTTGATCAAATAATTAGCTCGACTTAATACATAGCATTCAATGATTATAAATCAGGAACTTTGATAATCATTTGATTTTATTTCATTAAAAAAAAAAAAATTTAAGTTAATTTTTTATTCGTTTAATTAATCTTCTTTTGATTATTGAGAACAAAACTTAATATTTCAATTATGCTTTTATCAATGCATGAAAACTTGTAAAGAAATTTGTAAGTTAATTTTTACTATATTATTATAACAATATCTATTGTAACCTTATATTTTGAATTATTTATTATTATCATCTATTGACAACAATTGTCATTAACAAACTCTCAAAACAATTTGTCTCAACAACGAATGGAAATTTAAAAAAAAAAAAAATCAATGATTTCATTATTGTGGATGAAAAGTATGTACGCCACTTTATTCAGTCGTTATGCCGTGGAACTGTGTCCACCTTGCAATGCGGACACAGTTCTATGTTCGTAATTACTGAACTATATGTTCATAATTATAAAGCTAAATATTCATAATTTTTTAACTTCATATTCATAATTATTGAACTCTATAATCACAATTAATGAACTCTATGTTCATAATTACTGAACTATATGTTCATAATTATAAAGCTAAATATTCATAATTTTTTAACTTCATATTCATAATTATTGAACTCTATAATCACAATTAATGAACTCTATGTTCATAATTATTGAACTATATGTTCATAATTATAAAGCTATATATTCATAATTTTTTTAACTTCATATTCAAAATTATTGAATCTCTATATTCATAATTACAGAACTATATGTTCATAATTATGTTCACAACTTTATGTTCATAATTTTTGAACTATATATTCATAATTATGAACAATTTTGGAACCATGTCCACCTTGCAAGGTGGACACGGTTCCACATCATAATTTTCCCACTTTATTGCTCTTATTACTTAAATTAAAAAATAAATTAGTAGCTACAACAAAAAATAATATATATGCATTTAATTAATTTAGAATTAGATGTCTCACAACACATGAAATATGTAGGGAAAACTACCACTACCAAATATCAACATGTGCTTGTAAGATAAAGAGTTCATAACACAACTAAGATCACAGTCATATACACGTACAACAAGACAAATTTAAAACTTCATATACCATAATCTCATTGCATGATGAATCCCTCTATGATACTACCAGTAAACCAATTGCACATGACACACTACCGATAACAAAAAAAACAAAAAAAAAAAAGAAAAAAAAAGACATGTATTGAAAATGAAAACAATAACAATGCTACCTAAAAGAGAATTAGAAACATTTAAACAAAAAATAGTATTTATTTAGACTATTGCTTTTAGACTTAGTACTTAGATTAACGTTATTACAAAGTTGCAAACATTTATTTTTGTGACAGTTATATATAATCAATCTCTCATATATTATCATGCATTTATATACTTTAAATTACCGATTAAATAAACAAATTAAACATTTATTTACCTATGCATGAACATCTTCTATACAATATTACATTGATATACTTTGAAATACTTATTTAAAAGTAAGTATTGGGCATTATCCTATTCGCGCAAAGCGCGTAGAAAAACTAGTACTATATATAAAAACAAAATCCTGAAATTTGAACTTCCCCAATTCCTAAAAAATCTCTCTCTCCCAATAAAATATATTGATTTCTACTTTCCCATTCGTACAATAATTCTGGGTAAAAATTCTATTCTAAAACTATAAAATAGTGTAATACAATTCCTATTGCAATCTATACTATATATAAAAACAAAATCCTAAAATTTTAACTTCCCGCCCAATTCTAAAAAAATCTCTCTTCCCAATATCTTTTTTTTTTTTTGAAAATTCTCTTCCCAATATCTACTTTCCCATTCGTACAATAATTCAGGGTAAAAATTCTATTCTAAAATTATAAAAAAGTGTAATACAATTACTATTGCAATCTATACTATATATAAAAACAAAATCATGAAATTTTAACTTCCTGCCCAATTCCTAAAAAATCTCTCTTCCCAATAAAATATATTGATTTCTACATTTCCATTCGTACAATAATTCTGGGTAAAAATTCTATTCTAAAATTATAAAATAGTGTAATACAATTCCTATTGCAATCTATCTTATCTATACTATATATAAAAATAAAATCCTGATATTTTAACTTCCCGCCCAATTCCTAAAAAAATCTCTCTTCCCAATAAAATATATTGATTTCTACGTTCCTATTCGTACAATAATTTTGGGTAAAAATTCTATTCTAAAATTATAAAATTATAAAATAGTATAATACAATTCTTATTGTAATTTTAACTTCCCGCCCAATTCTATTCTTTTAAGTTGTAAAGTTTCAAAATGTTTGTTTGAAATCGCGTATTTTTTCGAGATCTATCCACCGCAAACAGCCGTAGGCGGTTTGACCCACCAATTTCTAAAAAAAAAATGCTTTATTAAATAGTTTCTAAGAAAAAACTATGAGAACCTTATGTTTTATTAATTAAAAAATTGTCCCGTGCATTATTTCATAATCTCTCTTTATAATTGGTCAAATTATTTAATTATGATAAATTAGGGAATAATTAATGATGGTAATAGAAATCCTAGAAGAATATCAAATTGAAGAATATTTAATTATTGTTATATTATTATTGTGACTCATTGAATACAATACAAGAATATTTAATTATGGTTATATTATTATTGTGCCTCACAGCCATTATATACTAATAGAACTTGAAAAGAAACTAATAGTAATAATAATATAATAATAATAATATAAGTGGTAAAAATAATATCTACAAGTAATTAAGTGTTAATAATAATAGTAATTAAGAATATTAACGTAAGAATTATAACATAGAATAAATCGTAATAATTACTAACTATAGTCTAGAATTAAATTCGGAATTGTCAGGAAAGATAAGCGACTTCTGGTGAAATTAAATCTTAAATAATTATATATCAATTTAAATATTCTTAATATATTACAACAATTCCATTCCGTACATCGCACGCGTGAAAATACTAGTATTTATAAAAAATATTAAATACATACATACATACACTTATGCATTATACTAATCATACAAAATTTAAATGCTACTTTTTTAATTTCTAAATGTAATTTTTAAAATATAAATTCATCAATATAAATCTATACTTCTATACTATTATTAAAAACAAAATTCTTCTTTCTTACTTCCCCGCCTAAACAATAAAAAAGAGAAAAAAAAAAATTACCAATTAATAATACTAATAATAATTAATAAAAAAATTTATTAGTAAAATAGAAAACTAAAAAAAAAAAAAAGATCTTTAATTCGCGAAAAATAGAAAAAAAAAATGAAATTCACTGATTAATTAATACTTACAATAATCAGTAAAAACAAATTTGTAATAAAATAGGAAAAATAAAAAAAAAATCCTTAATTCACTAAAAATGGAAATATAAACAAAATTTACTAATTAATAATAATAATAATAATAATAATAATAATAATATTAATAATAAGTAAAATAGAAAAATAAAAAAGGAGTCTTAATTCAATTAAAATGGAAAAAAAAAAAAAAAAAAAACAGAAGATTGTGAAAAATGGGTCATAATAAGGATAACAGTACAAAAAAAATCCTACCAAAAATTAGAAAAATAAAAAAAGAGTCGTAATTCACGGAAAATAGAAAAGGAAGCGAAATTCACTGATTAATTAATACTAATAATAATCAGTAAAAAAGTTAGCAGTAAAATAGAAAAATAAAAACTGATACTTAATTCACTAAAAATCTATCTATCTATACTATTATTCAAAACAAAATTCTTATTTCTTACTTTCCCGCCAAACAATAAAAAAAGGGGAAAAATTTACCAATTAATAATACTAATAATAATTAATAAAAAAGTTAGTAGTAAAATAGAAAAAAAATCTGTAATTCAAAAAAAATAGAAAAGAAAACGGAATTCACTAATTAATTAATACTAACAATAATCAGTAAAAAAAATTATAGTAAAATAGTAAAATAAAAAAGGATCCTTAATTCACTAAAAATAAAAATATAAACGGAACTTACTGATTATTACTAATAATAATCGATAAAATACGAAAAAAAAATGAGTCTTAATTTAATGAAAATGGAAAAAAAAATGAAGGTTGTGAAAAAAAATGGTCATAATAAGAATAACAGTAAAAAAATCCTACCAAAAATTAGAAAAATAAAAATAAAAAAAGATTCTTAATTCACGAGAAATAGAAAATGAAACGAAATTCACTGATTAATTAATACTAATAATAAGTAGTCAAAAAGTTAACAGTAAATTAGGAAAATAAAAAAAAAAGATCCTTAATTTACTAAAAATGAAAAAAGAAACGAAATTCACTGATTAATACTAATAATAATCAGTAAAATTGGAAAATAAAAAAGGATCCTTAATTCAATTGAAAAAAAGAAAAAAGGAAAGGAAAGATTGTTCAAGAAAAAAGGGTAGGATAACAGTAAAAAAAAAAAAAAAAAAAAAAAAAAAACTACCAAAAATTTGAAAAATAAAAGAAATCCGTAATTTACGAAAAATAGAAAAGGAAACGGAATTCATTGATTAATTAATATTAATAACAATCAGTAAAATTAAAAATTGGCATTAAAAAAGAAAAATAAAAAAAAAAATCCTTCATTCACTAAAAATGAGGTTATAAACCACATCATAACTAAGAAAGCTAAGAAACGATGCCGGAAACACTCTCGTCTCCGCGCTCATCGGAGGATATGGATCTTCTGGAACGAAGCACAAAGAAAACGAAACGAGATTCAGGGACTTCTGATCAACAGCTGAGGCTGGAGAGTCAGGGAGAACGCATCAGCCAAGAGATCGTGATGGTGCAAGAGAAGCCGCTGGCCGACATGGATGGAGGAAACGTGGGGACATCGATGACGGAGCCATGCATGGAAATCCCTGATCCTTCACTGGGGGACAAGGAGATGCCCAAACAGCCGGAGGAACTACGTCGGACCTACGCCGAGAGCCTGACAGGGAAGATCGCGGACGCCCAGCCGAGGCAGGAGGTGTCCATGAGCCTAGATCATGTGCATGAGGAGATAGTAGCGAAGGAAAACGATGACCCCCTTTGCCCCACAATACGCCTGACCAAGGAGGAGCTTGAGAAAATTTGAGCGCCATGGAGGAAATCACTGATTACTAAGGTGATGGGCAGACGAGTGGGCTATGCGTATATGCTTCGGCGGCTCGTGGCAATGTGGAAGCCGAAGAGTAGCATGGATCTGATTGCTTTGGCCAATGATTATTACCTGGTAAGATTTGGTTCCGTGGATGATTTAGAGTTTGCCATGTTTGAAGGGCCTTGGATGGTCCTAGACCATTATCTGATCGTTAAGCCGTGGGAACCGGATTTTGATCCGATGAATGACACGACAGAGAAGGTGCTTGTTTGGGCGAGAATCCCTTGAATTCCCATGGAGTACTACGATTACATTTTCCTCCAAAAGCTCGGACGTCGAATTGGCAGGGCAGTGCGCGTGGATCAGGCGACCAGCCTTGGAGCCCGAGGGATGTTTGCGAGAATCTGCGTGGAGATCGACCTGCGTAAGCCAATTATTTCAAAATTTACATATGAAGGCAGAGTGAAGCAGGTGGCGTATGAGGGCATCCATCTGGTATGCTTCTCATGTGGACTCTATGGGCATGATAAAGATAAGTGTCCGAAACTGAAAAAGTCAGGTCCTGATCAGGAGGATGGCAAGGAAGATGAATCAGATGATGTAAACCCATCCCAGGTGGTGCAGAAGACAAATGCTATGACAGAGGCGAATGATCCCAAAGTCCCGTTTGGGACTTGGATGATTGTGCCCCAAAGGAGGGGTAGGCAGCCAGCGACAGGACCTAGCAGAAACACCAAGATGCCAAACAGCCGTGGGGGTAACAAGGGGGTGAGTTCGGGGAGGGTGAATACATCTCGATTTGAACCGCTGGCACATGAAAAGAATGAGGAGGAAGACGCTGAGGAACCACCGGAGATTGAGGGCCATGCAGGAGGTGAACAAGAGGGATCGGATAAAGAAGACACCATAGTCGCTTTACACAGGTCGGCCCAAGGACCAATCCGACCCACGACAACCAGAGGAAATGAAAATCGCAGGCAAAATGTTATTGCCAATGAGAAACAAATTGCTAATGACCCCACTCCGGCACAGAGTCAAAGTTTAAGAACACCGTCACCGGCTCCCAGACTTCGACGGGAGGTTGGGGAGAGTTCCAGAAGGGCAGCTGAGGAGAATGAACATGTGGTTGTCCAGGGAGAGCAAGGAGGTTTGGTTATTCAGTCGTCCCGAGTGTTTGCTGGAACCACTGGGGACGCGCTTCCTTCCCCGGTCTGGCAGTCCACGGGAGAACATTTTGGTGACCCCCCGGAGGCAGTGGACGACGAAGGGGATGTGGTCATGGACCTAGACGCGCAGCGAGAGGATGGAGGTAACGGAGGAGCCCAATAAAGCTCCTCCGTTTTGTGTTTTTTTTTTTTGTGGTTTTTCGACTATGTGTTTGTGTATGGCGTTTAATTTTGAAGTCGTGTGGCTTCCGTTTCTTTTTATTGTTTGTTAATGGTTTGCCTTTTCTGGAATTGTCAGGGTGCAGCCGGTAAGCCGTTCCTGCGCGCCCTTCAACTTCTCCTCCGAATTCACAGGCCGAAGATACTAGGACTTTTCGAACCAAAGGTCTCCGGTGTTCAGGCCAACGATATATGCAAGAAGCTGGGTTTCTCAGACTGGATAAGAGTGGAAGCAATTGGATTTAGTGGTGGCATTTGGGTCTTCTGGGAGACCTCAATGCGGATCACGGTCAAGTACACTCATCCCCGGTTCGTTTTATTGCAGGTTATGGATGAAAATCAGTTACCATGGTGGATAGCCGCGGTCTATGGAAGCCCAACACACCATCTCAGGCGGCGCCTCTGGCAGGAGCTTCGGCAATCAGCACGTGGCATATCTGGACCCTGGCTGGTAGCCGGGGAGTTTAACTCGGTCCTTTCCAAGGAGGAAACCAATAACTACTCTTCTTTCTCTTCCCGCAGGAGCTCGGATTTTGCTACCTGGATCCAAGACGAAGGCTTGATTGATTTGGGTTTTTCGGGGCCTAGCTTGACATGGGTGAAGGACGGAAATACCGACACAATAAAGGGTGCCCGACTTGACCGGGCTTTATGCAACTCAGATTGGAGTGTCAAGTTCTCTATAGCTTCTGTTACTCATCTCGCGAGAATTGCGTCTGATCATGCGCCTATTCTCATTCGGACAGAAGGGGATTCCCATCAACGACAGGAGGCACCTTTCAGGTTCCAGGCGGCTTGGCTTACGCACCCGGAGGTACATGCTGTAGTTGACCGGTCCTGGAACCAGCAAAAGGGGATTATAGAGAACAGCAGTAAGCTGGCCACAGATTTGTCTTGCTGGAATAAACAGGTTTTTGGGAATGTGTTCAAACGAAAAAGAATCCTCGTGTCCCGAATCAACGGTATACAGAGGTGCTTAGCAGCAAATTATCGCAAAGGTCTAGCGAAGCTGGAAGTCAAACTCCGCGAAGAGCTTGAAACGACTCTCCAACAAGAAGAACTCTTGTGGTACCAAAAATCCCGGGAGGACTGGATTACTTCTGGAGATAGAAATACGGCCTATTATCATGCAGCAGCTGCTATCCACAATGCGCGAGTTACAGTTCGGACGCTTGTTGATGAAGATGGGGTATGGCTAACGCAGGAGACAGGCCTCAACAACCATGTAAGGCAATTTTACGTGAGGCTTTTCTCGGAAGGAGACCAGGTGCTGCATCATGAACGAAGTTTTGCAAACTATCAGCACACTTGGGATAAGACCGGGGACAATGTGTTTAGTTTGGTAAAGCAGGCTTTTTTAACGGGGACTTTGACGGAGGGAATCAATGACACCCTCATAGCTTTAATCCCTAAAGTCAAGGGACCGGAGAACAGCAAGCAGTTCAGGCCGATAAGCCTGTGCAATGTAGCTTATAAGATCATAACCAAGACGATTACAAACAGGCTTAAACTTGTGCTGCCTAAGATTGTGGGCCCGCACCAGAGCTCTTTTGTCCCGGGTCGGCAGATTACTGATAACATTCTTATTTTTCAGGAAGTGATGCACACGATGCGTGGGAAGCAAGGCGGGACAGGGTACATGGCGATCAAACTGGACTTGGAAAAAGCATATGACCGGCTCTCGTGGTGTTTCATACGCGAGACGCTTGAGAAAGCTGGTTTTACAAAAACCATTAAGGAGCTCATGATGACTTGTGTACAGACTGCTAGACTCTCAATAGTTTAGAATGGAGAACGCCTAGAGCCCTTCAGGCCCGAGCGGGGAATCAGGCAAGGAGACGCTATGTCACCGGCAATATTTGTGCTGTGCATGGAGCGTCTAGTCAGATGATAGTGTCCCAGATGGATAGGAAGGTGTGGAAAGGCATAAAGCTTGCAAGTTCCAGACCTACCCTAACTCATTTGTGTTTTGCAGATGATATGGTGTTATTTACAGAGGCCACGGTGGAACAGGTCGAAGTAGTGAGAGAATTCCTTGATAATTTTTGTGCAACTTCGGGGCAGAAGATCAGCTTAAGCAAATCACAGGTGTTCTTTTCTAAAAATACGAATACGGCCACAATGGAGGACATAACCAGCAGGCTCCAAATTGGGCAGACTAAGGACTTAGGAAAATACTTGGGAGTGCCGGCCATACACGGGCGGGTGACATGCGCAACACATGCCGATCTTCTAAATAGGATTTCTGGACGGCTGGATGGATGGAAAGCAAAAACTCTCACACTCGCAAGGAGGGTTGTGCTAGCAAAATCAGTGCTCAACGCTATACCAACATACACAATGCAAACGACCTATCTCCCCAAAGGGGTGTGCCTGGAGATTGAAAAGCGAACACACAACTTCATCTGGGGAGGCAGTGGAACGAGTAACAAGATGAGCCTGGCTAAATGGGAGTTAGTGACGACGGGGTTAGATGAAGGGGGCCTGGGGCTCAAACGGTTGTGTGAACTGAACATAGCCTACATGGCTAAGCTAGGATGGCGTCTCTTAACAAAGGGTGGTAGCCTATGGGCACAAACGATTAATTCTAAGTATAGGAAATCCGGAGAGCTACATACCTTGAGGCCGGGACGACGCAAGGTGTCCAATGCATGGAGGGGAATTGAAGCTGCATGGCCGGATATGCTCAAAGGAGTTTCGCGCAAAGTGAAAAGTGGGCAAAACACCCAATTCTGGATGGATAAGTGGCTGTCTTCGGAGCCTCTATATGGACGGCTTAGGAAGCCAATAGCGCTTCCTGATCTTTATGCCATGGTGCGTGATTATTGGGACGAGGCCAGGGGATGGAAGTGGGAACTGCTAGAACACACGTTGCCTAGAGAAGCTAAGGAACAACTTGCAGGTCGTGTTCTTACGACAGCCGCGATGGAAGATGAGATGGGGTGGAGTTTAGAGCTTAATGGAAAATTTTCAATCAAATCAATGTATGATTTACTGGTGGGCGTCAATAGCAGCGAAACTGATGCTTCTTGGCGACGTCTGTGGAGGATCCCAGTACCGGCGAAAGTTTGCATGTTCCTTTGACTTGTGCGACACAAAAAAGTTTTGACAAATGCAGAGAGAGCTCGACGGAAACTAACTGAGGACCCTTTTTGTTTTCTTTGTGCAGGACATGTGGAAGATCTACAACATCTCTTCAGAGATTGCCCAGCGGCGAAGTTCATTTGGGAGGCCGCGCTACCTAGGCGCATGAGAGTGCACCTGGAAACCCTCCAATGGGACCAATGGCTGGAGGCAAACCTAGAGGGCGATGTGCGCAACGGGTTCGACGAGGATTGGTCAGCGAAATTTTGTACGAGGCTGTGGTGGCTCTGGCGTTGGAGAAACGATGGTGTGTTTAACAGGCAGACCATAGGGCTGGATCGCAAACTGGACTGGCTTATGAAGCAGGATGTGGAGGTCAAGGCAGCTTTTGCTAAGAGGCTCAACCCGGGGACTGGAGACACAAAGGTGGCGAGTGAGACAATTGGGTGGCAAAAACCAGCGACCGGATGGTGGAAACTAAATGTAGACGGAAGTTGCAAGGCAAATGGTGTGGCAGGCTGTGGAGGGCTGCTACGGGATGAACATGGTAATTGGGGTGGACGTTTCATGGCGAACATAGGGAGATGTCAGGTGCTAGAGGCGGAGGCGTGGGGAGTTTTTTTATGGAATACGCAAAGCTAAAGACCGAGGAATCAATCGTCTCGTGGTGGAGAGTGACTGCATGCAATTGATAACAAAGCTGCGATGGTATAATAGGGACTTCCAAACAGACTGCAACATTCTTTGGCGAGGCGTGCAAGAGGCAAAGGATCTTCAGGGAGTGGAATATGTGCATGTTCTCCGTGAAGGGAACAAAGCAGCGGACACTCTGGCGAAGATGGCGACGACCTTTAGTCTGGGCTACCGAGAGCTTGTGGAGGCCCCTGATGAGATTCAAGAGCTCATCAGCCATGATATATTAGGAGCTACGTTCCTCAGACGGATGTAATTTTTTGGGTATCCCCCTCCTTACTGATCCAAAAAATAAAAAATAAAAAATAAAAAAACTAAAAATGAATAACAAAATGAAATTCACTGATCTACAGTAATAATAATTAGTTAATAGGAAAATATAAAAGGATTCTCAATATATACTATTATTAAAAACAAAATCTACCTTCCTTACTTTCCCGCCTAAACAATAGAAAAAAAAAAAAAGAAAAAATGTATTTTATAATTAAAAACAAAATCCTATTTACTTGATTTCCCGCCCAAACAATAGTACATAGTAAATGTAAATTAAAAAAAAAAACAAAAAAAAAAAGAGAGAAAAAAGGAACAAAAATATTTCAAAATAATATTCTACATCATCAATTAAAAAGAGAATGAAAATGAGATAAATTAGAAAAAGAAATAAATATTAATAATTGATAGAAAATTAAATATAGAAAAAGGAACAAAAATTAGGTTAATTGAAAAAGAAAATGAATATTAATAATTGGCTGAAAATAAAAATGATCCATAATTGAATAAAATAGAAAAGAAAATGTCAGATCATTGCATTTTAATTTTTCACAATAATATTACACAGTATAATACATCAATTCACAATTATGTCATAAATCTTTCACAATTTTAAACAATAAAATGAAAATATTTCAATAATAATATTCTACATCATCAAGTAAAGGTAAATTAAAAATGAAAAGGAAATATTTCAATAATAATATTCTACATCATTAATAGTAAATACATATTTTGCTGTGTTCAGTATGTCCCTTTCAGAATTGTTTTTCACCGCTCATGGCCGAGGCAATTGTATGCGAAGAAGTTTTGTCATGGCTAAAGAATCGGGGTGAGGAGTCTGTAAAGATTTATACGGATTGCCTCACATTACAGCATTATCTCACTTCAACACCATCAGTGTTCCGGTCGTACGTTGGTTATGCCATTGATAGCTGCCAAGCAGTTGCATCTACGTTTGTTTTTTGCTCTTTTAATTTTATTCCTAGATCGAACAATTATTTAGCGCATACTTTAGCATCTACAGCTTTTCAGTATCATACTGCTATGTATTGGGATTTAATCCCTCCTAACATTATTGCGGCTTATTTCTAATGAAAGTACCACATATCATTCAAAAAAAAAAACATATTTTAAACAATAGTAAAAGTAAATTAAAAACGCAACGGAAATTAAAAATGAAACGGAAATATTTCAATAATAATATTCTAAATCATCAATTCAAAATGAAACAAAAATTGGGTAAAAATATCACTACATATGATATTTTAATTGGCTAATTGACTAATTGACTAAAAAAAAAAAAGAAATAATTAACTGAAAATGAATAATGATATTACTAATTGACTGGAAATATAAAAGGAAATGAATATTAATAGTTGACTGCAAATAAAAAATGATCTATAATTGACTAATATGAAAAAAATAAATGGTTAGATAATTGCATTTTAATTAAAAATGGAAAGAAAACTAAAATTGAACGGAAATATTTCAATAATAATATTCTACCTCATAAATAGTAACGCATATTTTAAACAATAGTAAAGGTAAAATTGAGAATGGAACGGAAATATTTCAATAATAATATTATACATCATCAATTAAAAATGGAACGGAAATACCCTTGACCCTATAAATTGGGCCTTAACCCTCCAAGTTAGGGGTTCCTTCCCCTCTTCTTCCTTAGAGACACTCTCTCTCTAAATGCTCTCCCTTCTCTAAGAACAATGATGAATAAAAGCGATTTATTTTGTTCTACTACTATATTGTTCGTACACATACATACGGTACATACATTCCACGTACAGCCCGAAATTAGTACTATCAACGGAATTGCAGTATTTATGTAACAATTAACTCATTTCATCAACAGTGCAATTATAAATTTCTGCGAATACCACGATGTAAAATAAAATAAAATATTATTTCAAATCATTCCAAATATGACCAATATTGAATATTTCATATGAACCAAATCGGTAAAATAATTATAAATTAATTGAATTTATCTTGATGTAAAATAAAATAAAATATTTATTGAAATCATTCCAAATATGAGATAACTAAATTTATATCATTTTCTAAAAACAAAATCCTTCCAAATATGAGATAACCTTATGATTGCAGTTGATCCAGTTTACCAAATTTAATATTATAATAATTAATTTCATTAAATTTCATAACATCAATTCTGCTAAATCATTTTAAAATTCTTAACAGAATTGCAGTATTTATGTAACAATTAACTCATTTCATCAACAGTGCAATTAAAAATTTATGCGAACACCACGATGTAAAATAAAATCAAATATTATTCAAAATCATTTCAAATATGACCAATATTAAATATTTTATATGAACCAAATTGGTAAAATAATTATAAATTATTTGAATTTATCTTGATGTAAAATAAAATCAAATATCATCTCCAACAACTCAAGTACAAAAGCCAACGTGGTATTGAAATCTTCAATAATTTGTAATTTTGTGACACTTATTTTTGTATATTGTATGTTAAAGTAATTTCATTATTGTTACTATTTTGCCTTTACATTTTTTTTTTTTAAAGATCGACTTTGTAATTTGCAAATTTTAATATAGTAATCTCTTAAATTTTCACACAATTACACAATATCTTGAACAATACCTTTCCCGTGCATCGGACGGGTACTATACTAGTATTTCAATAATAATATTATACATCATTAATTAAAAATGGAACCGAAATTAGGTAAAAATATCACTTGCATATGATATTCTAATTGACTAAAAATAAAAAAAAGAATAATTGACCCCAAAAAAATTGACTGATCGAAAATGAATTTGATATTACTAATTCACTTAAAATATGAAGGGATCGCTAATTGACTAATATTCTACGATTATATATTTTCACCGAAGTCACCCATCCTGATCGATTGAAGGTATTAGCTCTAGATGATGATGGACAAGATTGTGTTGCTACTACCAATGTCGTCTACAAAGAGGTTTCAATAATGTATAAATAAAATCGTTGATATTATGTGTTTTTAATGACAAAATTGATATATATCTAGATAAAATAAAATAAAAAAAAAACAAAAAAAAAAACATATCTTCCCTACAAATGAATTAAGATAGCAATTCATTCATATAATTGAGTTGTTAGAGAACGAGCACATTTGCCTAATTTATAAAAAAAAAATACTAAAGAATGATAAATAAAATTTCCAAAGTTACAGCATCGCATTCGTACATCTACACATTAGCTATTAATTTGAGCAATTATTTGCTTAAATTCAAACAATGATAACATCAAAAGACATAAATGATTCAACGTATTTTCAATTGCACTATATAATATTTAATATTTTTAATATATTACAAAAAAAAAAATATTTTGTGCATCGCACGGGCGCAAATAGTAGTATTCTTAATATATTACAAAAAATCTATTTCGTGCATCGCACGTGCACAAATACTAATATGCAGTAATACCATAGTTACGAAAGTCTATGCATTATCAATACTTCATTGGATAGTGTAATCGATAACATCCATATAAACAATACATACATACGCAATCCATCACATGCTTTCTATTTTCATATAACCAATACATACATGCTTACAAACAACATACGAAAAACTTAAACATTTGAGTAGCAAATAAAATCTCATTAAATATTTTGTACAGAGCATCATTAGATTAGGAAATAAAATCTCATTAAATATTTTGTACAGAGCATCATTATATTAGGAAATAAAATCTCATTACTGCTACATCAAATACGAAATATGAAGAAGAAAAATATGAAAACATTACGTACATGGTTAAAATCCTTATTGGCAACAGTACAAAATATGAAGAAGAAAAATACTTAGGATTGGGGTTCAGCCTTTTGGAAGAAGAAGAAAAAGTACGAAATATCTCATCAACAGTACGTACATACATATTCATCATAATATATGGAAAAACATAAAGTACGTACATACAACCCTGAACCCTTCATCATAATATATGAAAAAGCATATGTTCTACCAGCTGACTCTGATACCACATGTAAGTAAATTCCTACGAACACAAGATTTGAACACATAATTTTCACATACTGTATTTATTTAGCATTCTATGAACATACCTGGCTCCATTGTTTTCCCGTGAATGCTTGAACTAGAAACTTGGGGGTCGTTTACTAACTTGGAAAAATGGAAAATTTTTCAGAAAAATGGAGAAATTGAGAAGTGGAAAAATGAAAATTGGAGATGTTGTTTACTAAATTTATTTCTCCAAAACTATTTTCCATCTCCATTTTCCGCATTCCTTAAGGAATTTGGAGATATTTGGAGACATTCTAAACAAGTTTCTCCAAATGGAGAAATGGAAGGACGTAGGTGACAGTGCTGCTTACATTTAGAAGTCCAAGGTTCAAACCCTACTGGCGCCTCAGCTTTATCTCTGCTATTTATTTTTACTATGGCGTGCCTCTTCTTCACATCTTCCTATTATTATTATTATTATTATTATTATTATTATTATTATTATTATTATTATTATTATTATCTCTTTTCTTTTTCATTTTCCTCCTACTTATATACACAAATTTGTTGTTGTTATTATTAAATTATTATTACTATTATTATTATTATTATTAAATTATTATTATCATTATTACTATTATTATTATTAAATTATTATTATTATTATTATTATTATTATTATTATTATTATTATTATTATTATTATTATTATTATCTCTTTTCTTTTTCTTTTTCCTCCTACTTATATACACAAATTTTTTGTTGTTATTATTAATTATTACTATTATTATTATTAAATTATTACTATTCTTATTATTATTAAATTATTATTATCATTATTACTATTATTATTATTATTAAATTATTAAATTATTATTATTATCATTATTATTATTATTATTATTATTGTTGTTGTTGTTGTTATTATTATTATCTTTGTTGTAGAAATATACAAATACTGTATGGGATGATTGTTTTTAATAGAATAGAAAATTAGAAAAATAAAAAATTGGAGGAATGGAGAAATGGAAAACTGGAAGAATGGAGAAGGAAAACTGGAGAAATGGAAGAATGGAAAACTGGAAATGGAAAAACAGAGAAATGAAGTAAACGACCCCTTGATTTCTCCCTCTCAGCCTTTAACATTCTCTAGTCTAATTCTCTGATGGAGAGAGTTTTAATTTTTTCAGAAATGTTGGGGAGAGGACCAGAGAATCAGAATGATTTTTAAAACTATCTCACATTCCATCAACGTTGAGAAGTTATCTATGTAGTTAAAACTGCTATTTACCATTGACTGGCCAATAATCGAATTCCATCATTGTTAAATGTAAATAGATATTTATACGCCATAAAATAATTATAATGAGCCATATAATAATAATAATAATAATAATAATAATAATAATAATAATAATAATAATAATAATAATAATAATAATAATAATAATAATAATAATAATTGTTGTTGTTGTTGTTGTTGTTGTTATTATAACATTAATCTGCAAGAAAGAGTAGGGAAAAATGGTTTAATTTCTTAGCCATATATGGCGATAGTTATGGTCTCTCCTCTGATCTTTCCATGTGTGTTATTACCTCCGGCTTTCTCCTTTGAGGTTGTTTTTTTTTTTTTTTTTTTTTTTTTTTTTTTTTTTTTTTTTTTTGGTTTGCAAATGAACAATGTATGGAAGAGAAATTTTTATCTAGAAACTTCAGAAATTTCTTACATATGTTCAAAGGATGAAAAATTATTATTCTGGCCTTAGATAACCACAATATATGTTTCAATAATTTGATTCTCTGCGGAATTGTCTATTGCCTTTCTTTGTTTCAGTTGATCATGTCTAAGTCAGTTTATCTTCTTGTGATTATTTATCTGTTAGGTTAACAAGTTGAACTTTACCCAAATCGCATATTCATGTAACTATTGTCGCCCACATTGTTGTTCGGGAGACCGTTTTTGAGTCAGGTTGCGGAGAGTTGTTTGATACCCCTCCTCCTTTCCTCGTTGATTGTATTTATGGTGATTTAATGAATTAATCCTTCACTCCAAAACAAAAAAAATTAAAGTAATTATTAGTGAGATATTATTATAAAAATTAGTAAATGGTACGTGCAACGGGTAAAAATTCGTACTCAATCTAATGTTAAAATAATAATCACTTTAAAATTATTAAAGAATTTTGAGTTTAAATTATTATTTGTAATTTATTAAGTTGATAAAATTTAACTATTAAATTTGAAAAATATGAACAAAAGAAAAGAACTTATATTATTTTTAATTTGTCTTTTACTAATAATATATATTGTAAAATAATTTCATAAAGTTTAATACTCCGTATTACATTTTTAGATACAAACTAACTAATCGTTACTAAATTTAAATAAAGAGGAGGGTGAAACCCGAAAAACGAAGAATAACTACAACAGGCATAACGATTGCAAGGAATTACTTTTTTTAAATGCTATTGAAGCACATCATAAATAGTAGAAAATCTCTTCTCTCTCTCTCTCTCTCTCTCTCTCTCTATCTATCTATCTATCTATCTATCTATATATATATATATATATATATATATATATATATATATATATATATATATATTAAAGCAAAATAATTGTTCCAAAAATTTTTCCTTCAAATGTGAAAACATTTATCGCATTCATATTAATTTATAAATAAATTTATGTAATTTAACATGTTGAGTAAAAGAAAAATATAATATTGATTATTATTATTATTATTATTATTATTATTATTATATTTATTACTATTATTATTATAGTAATTATTATAGTACTAATAATTTGTTATTATAGTATAGTATTTTAATTAAATTAAATTATTTAAATTAAATGGGAGATTATCTCGGTTCCTCGTGAACAAAATTGCCTAGCTGATGCGTTTGCTGCGATGGCCAAACACTTCCCCAAAGGCTTGTATATTTTAGAAAACCCCCCAGATGAAGTGATTAATATTTTGCTTGATGACTTAGATGGCGTACCAGCTTGGCGCCTTGTTCCCTCTGTCTGAACTGCTTGTATTCCTTGGGTCTTCCCTTTCCAAATATATAAAAAAAAAAATTATTTAAATTAAATAACCCTATATATTTAGTATTACAAATGATTATCCTTAATTAAATTATTTAAATTAAATCAGCCTATATATTTAGTATTACAAATAATCATTCTTAATTAAATTAAATCATCCTTAATTAAATTAAATCATCTTTAATTAAATCATTTAAATTAAATCAGCCTATATATTTAGTATTACAATTAATCACTCTTAATTAAATTAAATCATCCTAAATTAAATTATTTAAATTAAATCAACCTTAAATTAAATCAGCCTATATATTTAGTATTACAAATAATCATTCTTAATTAAATTAGATCATCCTTATTTACCAAGACTATGTGGTCTAATGGTATCCGGGTTGGACTTCCATTTGGAAGATTATGAGTTCGAGCCTCAGTGGAGGCGTTATTGGTTCTTTGTGTTTCAGTAGGTTGAGAAAGTATATGAACAGATACTACAATGTAATAGGGCCAGTAACATTCAAAAAAAAAAAGATTACCTTTTTTCTTTTGAAAGTAAATTAAATCCTCTTTAATTAAATCATTTAACTTAAATCAGCCTATAGATTTAGTATTACAAATAATCATCCTTGATTAAATTAAATCATCGTAAATTAAATTCAATCATCCTTAATTAAATTATTTCAATTAAATCAACCTTAAATTAAATCAGTCTATATATTTAGTATTACAAATAATTATTTTTAATTAAATTAAATCATCTTAATTAAATTAAATAATCTTTAATTAAATAATTTAAATTAAATCAGCCCTATATATTTAGTACTACAAATAATCATCCTTGATTAAATTAAATCATCCTAAATTATTTAAATTAAATCATCTTTAAATTAAATCAGTCTATATATTTAGTATTACAAATAATCATTCTTAATTAAATTAGATCATCCTTAATTAAATTAAATCTTCTTTAATTAAATCATTTAAATTAAATCAGCCTATATATTTAGTATTACAAATAATCATCCTTGATTAAATTAAATCATCCTAAATTAAATTCAATCATCCTTAATTAAAATATTTAAATTAAATCAACATTAATTAAATCAATCCTTAATACAAAACGTAAAATCAGTCTTAATAAGAACACAAAAAAGCGGAATCATCCTATTAGCCAATTATTTTTACTATAATTACTATTACTATTTACTATAATAATAATAATAATAATAATAATAATAATAATAATAATAACTTGCTATTGTATACTATACTACTATATTAAAATAATACTATATACCAAAATTATTATTACTATATTTACTATTACTATGCATGTGTAATTCATGTATTTATATTTAGTATGCATGGGAATTATTATTCATCTGTTACTATGCACGGAAATCATACAATAGCTATTAGTATTAGTATTTAGTATTTTATAATTAAATTAAATTATTCATTTGTAATTCATTTGTACAAATTCATAATTATAAATACCTTATTGGTTTTGTTTCTTATTCACTTGCAATCCTCTCCCTGTATATGCTAAACTTTTCAACTTTCAATATGGCTCCCACCTTCAATCTACTTAACCAAATCACCGCTACCTCCACAAATTGGGCGATACAAGTTCGTCTCATCCGAATGTACGAGTCAACATTCAACAATAACACCTACAATTCTCATACTTTGGAGTGTGTGTTTCATGATTCTGAGGTATATTCGTCACTTGTAGTATAGATATATATAGATTATCTTTTAGTATATATATATATATATATATATATATATATATATATATAGATTATTTCATAATATATTCAATCCCAACATATATTTTTCTTAATTTAAGTTTTATAATTCATATTCTAATATATTTGTTATATAACACATATTCATGTATTTCATATTCTATTATAATATAGATTTCCATCAAATTTTTACTTTTTGCTAATTTAGGGCACGTGTATACATGTAACAATAAAAAAGGCTCAAGTTGATGAATTTAAAAAAAAAAATCTTTTTTGAGGGTCATTTGTACTCTATTAAAAACTTTATCGTTGCACCAAATGACATGCGATATAAAACTATGCACCACAAATACAAGATTTTGTTCATGCATTCTACAAAAGTCTTTCCGTATAACAACGACTTTCCAAACATGACATACATGTTGAAAGCTTTCGATCAACTTGATCCTACCCAAATTAATGCTTCCGAACTATTTGGTAATACTTATTTACGATTTTACGGTCCTCATTTTGTTTACCATTTCAAGTATATATATATATATATATATATATATATATATATATGTATGTATGTATGTATGTATGTATAAACAAATTTGAAATGATGGAATTGAAGCAAACAACAGAAGTTCCAGATTCTCACACCAAGATCGGTCTGCATAGACCATTGATAATGATAGAATTTGTGTATTCATTTTGGGAAGCTTTTATTTCATTGTAAACATCAGTAAAGCAGAGTAACACACTATCCACTTTGAGAAGCAGTGCTGGGAATGGGGAAGAAGCTGATAACCATATTTTCTGCTGCATTTTACACATTCACACACATTAAGTACAAATCTCAGGCACATTAGACACAACACTCACGCACATTGAGTACAAATCTCACGCACATTAATAACCGCACAACCGCACGGGAAGCATTCAACCGCACGGGAACCTTTCACTATATATATATATATATATATATATATATATATATATATATATATATATAAAAGAAAGTTCAAATGCGGCGGGTCTTCTCGTGCGGCGGTGCGGCGGAATTTCAGAATACACCAACAGTGTAAGGAAAACACACCACAACGAAATGCAATAAAACATCAAAAAATACACAACAGACCCAAAAAAATTACACCATATAACTCACCACCCCCAATGGTGTATCTCCGAACAGTGTATGGTTTGGTTGGTTCTGTTGTCTCGATTGAATCTCGATGTACAACCATAATTAATGGACGGGAGACCAAGTTCATCCACTTTGTTCTTCAGGATCATGAGTAAGTCATGTTATATTAATCAACTTTACACTTAATCATGGATTTTATGTGTTTCCTAATGTGTGCACGCCTTATAACAATCTTTTTTTTTTTTTTTCTCTTTGCAGAGAGAGACGTTTACCTTGCACATTTTGGGAGCAATATGTTGATGAACTATTACAGCATGTCAACTATGACAACCTAATCCAGTTGTTTACTCATTCAGTTTTGTCATGCAAAAAGGTACAACAGTAAGTTACTATTCTATATTCACTTTTTTCTACTATTTTTGGCATATTCCGTGTTTCGTAATGTTCATAGTTTACACTCATTATTCTATTGATTTAGATGAGGTTTCAATATCTAACACATGGAATGCTACCAAGATTGTGGTATATGCAAATTGTCAAGAGATTAGTGAATTTTAAAAGTGGTAATAAATATAACTATTTCTAAATCTATATTTATATCTATTATTATGCCAAAATTTTTGTAATATCCTTTGATATTTGAAACTTTGAATATTTTTTCATAAGGTTGGGAGTTCACTCAACCCCAAAACTATCTTTGAATACACCATCAAGAATTTCGTCAGCTACACTAGAAGATGAAATTAATGGGGATACACTCAAGATCTGTACCATTGAGTAGTTGTATGATTTTCCGGAGGTATTTTTCTATTGATATAACTGTCATTTATTAATTATTAATTTATTAATGTTAACAGACATATAATAATTAATAATTTCCCAATTCCTTTATATACACTAATATAATTGTTAATTAATAGGTGGGAAGTTATTGGGAACAGGCTACAATTTTAACCATTCAGACAATAGGCGATTGGTGGTACCTTTCATGCAAGAGATGTCCAAGAAAACTAGAACAGGCATCCAACCATTTCTACTGTGACAAATGTGATAACTCATATCCAGATGAAAATTTTAGGTATAAACTTATAATACGCGTTGTCGATTCCACTGGAAATGCACCATTTATATTGTGGGATCGGGAATGTAATGAATTGATTGGAAGTCAGCTAAAGATTTAAAGAAGTGTTCAGTATAAATGTACATAATTATGAAACAAATTACTTATATATAATGTATAAAATTGATACGTTTATTATTTTACTTCCATTTATCATGAAGGGTAATGCAAATGAACTTCCCCCCTGAGATGCAAATGATTGTGGATAAGGAAGTCCTATTTAAAGTGCAAGTGAAATCTGACCAGCGGAATAATTATCGTGGCCCTTTCATTGTAATGAAACTCAACTGTGATGCAACACTTATCTCAAAGGTCTGCGAGTCTTTGCGAGAGAATCAGGTTATTTATAACATTTAATTATTTACATATTTGAATCTCCAATTTCACATTTTTTATTTTATTTAAAAAAATACACATTGAGAATTTCAATCATAATTAATTACACAGGAATCGGATACATGCAAGACAACCACATAGAGGTAATATTCCCCATGATTAATTTAGTAATCACTATATTTATGTTTATTTGTTTAATTTGAATCATATTTAATTTGTGTTTGTTAATATTGTTTTCAAGGATTTGTCTTTTGGAGATGAGGTCACTACACCGTACCCATATTAAAGTAAAATAATTGTCCCAAAAGTTTTCCCTCCAAAAGTAAAAACATTTATTGTATTCATATTAATTTATAAATAGATTCATGTAATTCATGTAATTTAACATATTGAGTAAAAGAAGAATATAATAATAATAATAATAATAATAATAATAATAATAATAATAATAATAATAATATTATTATTATTATTATTATTATTATTATTATTATTATTATAGTAATAATAATTAACATATAGAACGAATCTTTCACATACAGAAATGCGGAATCACGCATCCTATTAGCCTTAACGAATTATTATTACTATAATTACCTTTTAATATAATAATAATAATAATAATAATAATAATAATAATAATACTATAATACTATACTATAATAACGAATTAGCCAATTTATAAATAAATTCATGTAATTTAACATGTTGAGTAAAAGAAGAATATAATATTAGTTACTATTATTATTATTAATATTATACGCTAAGTTAATGGATGGTGCTAACAAAGGAACAAAAGTGTTGATTCCCAGAATGTCAATGTCACCATCTGGTACGAGGTTGCCATTCAAGTTTCAACGAAGACAATTCCCATTGATGTTATCATATGCAATGACTATTAACAAAAGTCAAGGTCAAACATTGTCACATGTAGGATTGTTACTTAAAAAACCAGTTTTGTGCATGGTTAATACTCAGTTGTACGTGGCTGCTTCTCGAGTTAACAACCCAGGTGGTCTTAAAATATTGATTGCCAAGAACCCAAGTTTCTCTATTACATCAACAACCAACATAGATTACGACGAAGTTTTCAATAATTTGTAATTTTGTCACTCTTATTTTTCTATATTGTATGTTAAAGTAATTTATTTATTGTTTCTATTTTTCATTTTATATTTATGTTCCAACTTTTTATATACTACATCATCTCTTAAATTTTTCACACAATTACACAATAAAATGAATAATATTCATGTCGTCCATCACATGAGTATTATACTAGTGTGAGTATAAAATGGAAGTCCATGTAGAATGCTTAATGCCGTTTACTTCTCCGTTGAGAACTACTGTTACGGTATTGTTTATTTGATTGCGGATGGGATCAGTTAGTCAAGTGATTTGTTGTCTGACATGCGAATGATATGTGCATGTAATCCCATCAAGAAAGGATGACTAAAGCATTGCATTCCTGCTTATTATCTACTCCGTAACAATTAAATTAATTTATATCACGAACATTATTTAATACGGAGTACAATAAATCAATTATATATATATATATATATATATATATATATGTGTGTGTGTGTGTGTGTGTATGGAGATAGAGAGGATCAAATAAGAACAAGCGCACAAAGAGAATTAAAAATCAATCATAGCCGTCCATCTAACGGATCAAAAACATTTAAAAAATGATATGACATTTTTGTAAATAACTTTAATAACTCGAACTTTGACATCCAAGTAATAACAGTATGAAGTGCAAGTAACAACATCAAAAATAGAGTGCAACAATATAAACTACACTCGAACATTGAAGTGCAACAAATAATACTATGGAGTGCATTTCACATTATAGATTGCAACAATATAAAGTACACCCGAACAACAATATTAAGTGCACTTAACATTATTATCATTAATTTGTTGGTTCCGAGGTTGACAAAAATTCTAGAGAAGGAGAAGGGGGGTTGAATAGACTTTTTAAAAATTCTAAGTTAAAAGTTAAAACAAATTTTCAAAATCAAAGCTTATTACTAGCGTAGATCAGAGCAAGTGACAGGCAACAAAAGTCTTAAAATAACTTGTAGCGCGGTTTAATTTGTGCTAAAACAACTTGAATGGTGTAAGTGTATGTGCGTCTACAATTCGATCAACTGCAATAATAAAAAAACATAAAGTAAAGTAAAGAAATAGAGAGTGAAAGATTTTTATAGTGGTTCGACAACAGCCTACTCCACTCTTTTCCTTAATGTCTAAGGAGCATTTACTAGTATTTTAGGTATAAAATACAACTGAGCCGATCTCAGTGTGTCCCCAAAGAATTGACGATTGCGGTAGTGTTTCTTCGATCCGGATGTTCCCTCCGATCTTCAACACTTGATCTTCTATTCCAAGAGTTAGCCACACAGTCGCCTTGAGCAGTAGATTTTCAACCACAACTCCAAAATGTGATTCTTTTGCTTGCCCTCACAAACGGGATGGCCTGTGAATCTGGATAATTCACTCTTAAGCTCGAAGTTGCTCTAAGTATAAACTTTGTAAGCTTCAATTCTCTCTTTGCTTGCACAACACTATGTCAATCATAATCACGATAAAAATGGCAACTTTTATGAGCTTTCGAATCCTTTATTTATAGGATAAAGGTGATGGTAAGCTAGTAATTTTTCATGAAATTTGAATCTATTGTTGAGTTATCTTTTCTCCTAAAGAGCATATTCGCCAAGGTGGAGATTGTTGAGTTTGTCTCATATATGGATTAGGAATATGAGTTTGTCTCATACTAGGAGTAGGAGTGAAACGGGTAGACCCATTGTATAGGGATTAGATGCCTATAAATATATTGGTTGTATTCCTAAGGGGTGGTGTCACCACTATCACCATCACTATGAATATAAGAATTGTTTCACTCCCGTGGATGTAAGCACTTTGCCGAACCACGTAAATCTTGCCTTCTTTATCTTTTATGCCATTATTATTTTTCTTGTTCTTGTTAATCTCAACAAATTGGTATCAGAGCACTGTTGAGATGACCAGTTCAAGTAAAAAATTCGAGGTATCAAAGTCTGATGGTATAGGGAATTTTGGGTTATGGCGGTTTATGGTAAATGATTTGTTGGCATATCAGGGCCTTCTGAAAACCTTGAGGGCGGAAAATCCAGCAAATCTGGAAGAGGCTGATTGGAAGGAGTTGAAGAAGCAGGAAGCTACGGACGTGGTACATGCTGATGACTCTTATTATAGTGAAGGTGATGTTCTAGCGGTAACTAGTAACAAGTTCGAATATTGTTTGGACTTGTTGGGCGTGACTAGATACTAGATGAGAAGGTGGTGAGGGGCGCTGTAGTGTTGGGCAGCGTGGATACCAGAAGGGGATATGGATCTGGTATGAGTCGGGCTTGTCAGGAGTCACGACTGGTATGGGCTGGGCTTGTCATGAGTCACGACTGGTATGGGCCGGGCTTGTCATGAGTCACGGCTGGTATGGGTCGGGCTTGTCATGAGTCACGGCTGGTATGGGTCGGGCTTGTCATGAGTCACGGCTGGTATGGGTCGGGTTTGTCATGAGTCACGGCTGGTATGGGTCGGGCTTGTCATGAGTCACGGCTGGTATGAGCTGGGCTTGTCATGAGTCACGGCTGGTATGAGCTGGGCTTGGCATGAGTGACGACTGGTATGGCGGATTGCTTGGGACGAAGCAGTTCGTGAACATGCACGGGGAAACGTTTGATGCTGCGTGGTGCGTGTTGCTGACCAGTGGCAATTACTGGTTAGTGGAGCATTGGGCAAGGCACACAGGTTTAGTGTGACTTTGCAGGGGTGCTATTGTGTTAGGGGTAGCGTGGATACCAGGAGGGGACATGGACCTGGTATGGGCCAGATGCAGGAGGTGAGCTAAACGGGACAGTAAGCATGAGTCGTGGCTGGTATAACAGGTCGACGGCTGAGGGGCAAATGGCTTGGGACAAAGCGGTTCGTGTACATGCACTGAAAAAGGTTTGATGCTGCGTGGTGCATGCATATGGCTGGCTAGTTGGGATGAACATGGTTGTTCCTACCCATGTGTATATGTGAGATAAGTCTTTTTCTCCTAAAGGGCATATATGTGAAGGTGGAGATGGTGATAGTCTTTTCTCCTAAAAGAGCATATAGGTGAAGGTGGAGATGGTGAGATTAGTCTTTTCTCCTAAAGGGCATATATGTGAAGGTGGAGGTGGTGATAGTCTTTTCTCCTAAAGGGCATATATGTGAAGGTGGAGATGGTGAGATAAGTCTTTTCTCCTAAAGAACATATTCGCCAAGGTGGAGATTATTGAGTTTGTCTCATATATGGATTAGGAATATGAGTTTGTCTCATACTAGGAGTTGGAGTTAAACGGGTAGACCCGTTGTATAGGGATTAGATGCCTATAAATATATTGGTTGTATTCTTAAGGGGTGGTGTCACCACTATCACCATCACTATGAATATAAGAATTGTTTCACTCCCGTGGATGTAGGCACTTTGCCGAACCACGTAAATCTTGCCTTCTTTATCTTCTATGCTATTATTATTTTTCTTGTTCTTGTTAATCTCAACAGAATCAATGCGTTACCTTCTGAGCAACAGGTGTCCAATATTGCCACTAACTCCAACGTGCTGCAATTGTATGTTCGTCCTTTTCTACAACGACTTTTGTCCCTTTTCTCTAGAATTTGTGCGCCTGTATTTGAAAAGGAACATGCAACAGTTGTCCTTTCTTTAACCAATACTTGGGAAAATTCCATATGTCTTCATCTTGCTTCGAAGACTTAGCTGGTGTGTTTGGGATCTCCCGCTGATAAGTATCTTAGGCCCCTTCTAAAATAGTCTGATGACCTAGCCGGCCAAATAAAGTCTGTTGATCCACTCTACTGATATGCTATTTGTTGGTCCATTGTCTTCAATTCAGTTGGTTCATTGTAGCTGATGCTTTGGCAGCATCCGGTTGATACAATAAGTTGGTCAGCTTGAACACATTCAAGTTGAAACTACAAATGAAATCCTAACTTTTTAGCCTAGACAATAGATATCTAGTTGAATACAAGCTATGAAAGAATTGGGGTATAAATTCTTAATACAATATTAACATCATCGAAATCTAAGTACAATAGTTCGTAACATAATTTCACCGAATGTGAAAGGTATATTACTTACACTCTATAATGTAAAATGTTACACTTTATAGTGATATTACTTGCACTTTAAATTTTGAGTTATTTACGAAAATGTCACCGTGTTTGTGAACAAAGAAAATTGAATAAAATATAGTAATATTCAAAATTCTGGATTACAGTAGTATATATCAATGCGGTGGCGTACAAGTCTCTGAATGGTCCTCTGATTCTTCAATTGGATGTCTTGAACACTCCATGCACCATTGAAGGGCCTCCGGGTTTCAAGTGGCTTGATCTTTAAAGAAGCTTGTATATATAGCTTGTTCTTCTTCTTGAAGGGCCTCCGGGTTCAAATGGCATGATCTTCAATGGAGGTTTGAATCAACATGCATCAACATATGGAGGAGGAGGGGCTTTTACTTTCAGGATCACATTTTTATTGTGATATCTGAATAAGTTTCGGAGTTCTTTCTATGATTTTTTCTAGGATGAATACATAGAAATGAAAGGTTCTATTTATAGCTGTAGGATAGAAGAGTTTTGATAGGTTCAAACTCTTTTGATATTATCTAATTAACAAATTAGATAAGATCAATATTATCCAAAATATTTTAAATATATTTAAATATACTAATATTGATAAATAATATATCAATATTTATCAAAATTTAAGTGTGTACCGTGTTATCTCATGTTCTTAATATGTTCTTATAAAACCTTAGATACATATAGATCTTTATGTCTCAATGCGTTGATGGACTATATTTATAATTCGTTCAACAATTAAATGATCAAAATTGTAAAAATTGAAAGAAAGTTACTAGTTACTAGATTTATAACTCAAAAATAATTTTAGGATAATTTTTTTTCTTAATTTTTAATAAAAATAATTAATGTTTAAAACACTTGAATAAATTACAAATAGAGTCAACTTCAGAGGAGAAGTATGGTTGAGAATGTTGGCATGATGATAATATTATAATCAACTTGGGTTTTTATTTTTTAATTTAATTTATTTTATTTTATTTTTCTAACTTGCTCCCTGTAAAGGCTTTATAATATTCGTCTTGGCTTTCAAAAAAAAAAAAAACATATTTTTTTTCCTTCTTCCTGATTTCTTGCCATTCACTGTCAATAATGCATGCATATAGATTTGTAGGCCTTATTTAATACTTAAACTAGTTTATAAAATAGTGGCACGAAATGGGTGGGTTTGAGTCCCAGTAAAGGCGATATTGACTCTTTATGCTTCACTAAGTTGAGAAAATAGTTATGAACAAATACTATATGAGTTAATATTATATGAGGTCTTCCGAGTATAGTGGTTTTGCCACGTTTAGTCTTAAACTTTCAAATCACTAAACTTTCAAATTGACCATCTGTGGTCCTTCGACTTTCAAATTTAACCATTCGTGGTCCAAGTTAACCACCTATGGTCCTTCAAGTTTCGAAATTTAACCAGTCGTGGTTCTCTTGAAAGGACCATGGTTGGTTAAAATTTAATAGTTGAAGGACCCTGGGTATTTAATTTGGACCACGAATGGTTAAATTTGAAAGTCGAAGGACCACGAATGGTCAATTTGAAAGTTTAGGACTAGACGTGACAAAGTCACTATACTCGGAGGACCTCGAATGGTATTAACTCAATACTATATTGTAACAGTCAGTGAAACTCAAAAGAAAAAAAAATTAGTTTATAAAATTTTTAACATTGTTTCTTATCATGCTACTCCAGTTATTTCTCTCATACACTAATTTATACCGTCAGTTATTTCTCTCTTACACTAATTTATACCGTGAACTATGATCCACTTTTAAGTTAAATTTTAGTCCAAAAAATTTACGTTCTTAATTTTTTTTTTTTGTATAAATAAAATTAAAATATAATAAATATCATTAACAAGAATGAATAAAACTGATATTCTGTACTGCTACATGTCTTCATAACAAGAATGTTGGGAATAGAATAATGAATAAATTTCACTTTTCGTCTCCTGAATCGCATTTAATTATTGACTATTAAAATTTTTCAATTAGCTACATGATTAAATAATTTGTATCACATTTAGTTTTGCTGTCCAATTTTCGGAACAACTATATATTGCCGGAAATGCTCCTTTCGGAAGAAGCAAATGCAGTGCTTCTTCCGGGATGAGCACTTCTGGCAATAGTCGGCCAGAAAATTAATGGACAGGACCAAATGTGATACAAATTATATAGTCATGAATCTAATTAAAAAATTTTAATACTCAAAGACCAAATGTGATTCATGTATAATAGTCACGAAACCATAAGTGAAATTTTCTCCAGTCTCTAGAATAATTATTCTGACTCGGTGATGTTGGTAACACACCTAAATCATTAAAACGTTTTAATTAATTGGAATCTTTTGCATGACATTTATATTAATATTTTTAAAAGAAATTTAAATAAATTTACAAGTACATAAAATCATTATTTTAGATACATAAACCACTACATCACTATTGATTCATAAAGTCACAATTGTATGTACATAAAATCACTACTACAAATTTATAAATCATTACTGCCAAGTGCCAATTCATAACAAATTATTAAAATAATATATTGAGAAAATATATCAACATAGGTGTCATTTAAAATATTTAAATGAGATGTTTTTAATATATTGCTTTTATTTATACAAAAGAATTCAAAATAATATATTAATGTGATAATTGATCAATTGGTTCTATTTTTATTAATAGGCCTGCAATATTATTCTTATGCATCTAAATAATTTTTATATACCTATAATATTTTTTTAAGTACATAAGCTCATAATACGACCTTGTGATGATCTAGTGACATAGAGGGAGTCTTGTAAATAGGAAATTATGAGTTCGAGTCTTAGTAGGGACGATATTGATTCATTGTACTTTAATAGGTTGAGAAAGTATATATGAATAGATACTGACGGTAATAATGTTACCGGTGATAATAATACTATAATAACGTTATAAGAGAGTAACAATAGTTGTATTGCCTTAGTTTCAGTATGGAAAGTACAGTGTGTCCTCTGCTAGCTGAGGAGAGCCTCATTTATACTTAGAGTCCTAACGGTAACAACATGGGACATAAATGGGGAGCCTAGCCTCTAATTCTCTCTCATCAATGGGGGCTTCAATGCTGGCTTCAATGATAGTAAGGTGGCACCCTGTTGGAATTCCTAACCGTTCGAGTTCTGCCCGTTGGGTTCCCATGCGATGCTGAGTCAATTCCTAACCGTTGGAGTTCTGCCCGTTGGGTTCCCATGCGATGCTGAGTCAATGCCCATTTGTGATCCGAGTCGGGTGTCAGCCCTATTATCCTGTCACCAGTCCCCCCTACTCCTGAGTCAACGGATGTGTTTGAGTTTGACTTGGGAGTAAAGCTGAATCTATTTTGATCTTGTGTAGGATCCTCTTGATTTATGATATTTTATTTGATCCTGTGTAGAATTCTGCTTGATTTAGGATATTTGGTTTTGTTTTCCAAATCCCTAACTTGCCTTCCAAATCCCTGATTTGTGCTTTCCCAATCCTTTCCTGCTTCACTTAACTTTTTTATCTCAAGCTCCTCTCCAATATAAACCCCTGTCTAGCTCTCTGAGCAGTTTGAGAGCACTTCTTCAACAACTTTCTGCCACAGCTCTGTAAGTCTCCGCTGTCATTATTATTTTGCAATTTATTTTACAATGTATTTATGTATATATGAGTATACGTGTCCTGCCTTTTTTTTTTTTTTATCGGCTTGTGGCCGAGGCGTCGACTCAGCCACTTGGCCGAGGCGCAGCCCCGGCCACTTGGCCTAGGCGCGGCCCCGGCCACTTGGCCGAGGCGCGGCCCCGGCCACTTGGCCGTGGCGTCGCCTCGACCTTGGCTGAGGCGCGACCTCAACCAAGAGGCCGAGGCGTGTGCCTCGGCCTTGGCTGAGGCGCGGCCTCAGCCATTATTTTATTTTATTTTATTTTTATTTTTATTATTATTTTTTTTGACACGCTCTTTTCCTGACAGGCAGTTTTTGTACCCAAGTCTTGCGAGCTTATCTGTAACCGAGGTGAGGTTAGTGTCTTTTGCTTCATAATGGATGTCACCCCTTTGATTGATGTTGGAGAACTTGATTTTGATGAGGAATACCTTCTTGATGATTCCCCTCTTTTTGAAAAATTTTACCCTCTTCCGTTTGTTGCTGACTCGCCTACACCTAAGCCCCAAATGAAAAAGAAGAAAAAACGCAAGGCCTCCTATTCTGTTCTTGATAAGTCCCTTGTCTTGTCCATACAGCCTCAATTAGGGGGACGGGATTGGGATGATATTAGAGGTCTCCTTAGTCCTGACGTTCTGACTCTCCCTCCTGACCCTCGGGGTAATATCACCGACCCACCCCTGAATAAGTATTTTGGGGTCCATCTTCTATCGCTACAGGTTGGGCTGCGGTTTCCCCTTCATAGGTTTGTGATAGATTTTATGAACCACTACGAGATAGCCCCCGGTCAGCTTGTTCCCAATGGTCACCAGGTAATTGCGGGCTTTCTTGCTATATGTAAGGACAAAGGGATAGAACCCGCGTCGGCACCCTGACGAATCAGCCCTGGTCGAAAGGCTGCAGAGAAGGATCAAGGAGTTAGCAAGAAAGGTGGAGGCACGCAATGTTGCAAAACACGCTAGGCTCCCCCTAGGCGCCTAGGTGCCGATTTTTTATTTTATTTATTTATTTATTTATTTTATTTATTTATTTATTTATTTATTTATTATTTTTTTAATTAAAAATAAAATTAAAAATTAAAAATTTTTAAAATTTAGTAATAAAACATAAGGTTTCCATAGTTATTTCTTAGAAACTATCTACGAAAGTGGTTGTAAAAGTGTTCAAAAGATTGTTTAAACCTTCTAAATACATAAAAAACTAAAATTAAGAGCTAAAGAAGCATTTTTTTGAGAAATTAGTGGACCAAACCGCCTTAGGCGGTTTGCGGTGGATAGATCTCGAAAAGTTATGCCTTCCCGAAGTTTTCGCAATTTAAAACGCAAAAAAAAAAAAAAAAAAAAAAAAAAAAAAACAAAATTAAAAGCGCCGGTTCAGGCGCCGATTCAGCCGGCTAGGCGGCCGGCCGCGGAGATGGCCGATTTCGGCCTTCTTCGCGGCGGCGCAATGGCGCCTTGGCGCGATTTTTGCAACATTGGAGGCACGAGAGCAGTCGCCGGAACCCGAGGTACGAATGGCATCACCGTTCTCCCCAAGCATCATGGATGTACCTCTGCCGAGGGACTTCAGGTTACCCGCCATCAAGGCATACACGGGAGCCACTGACCCACGTGTCCACATGACTAGGTACAAGGCTGCTATGGTGATGATTGGGGCAGGGGACGCCATCATGTGCCGAGCGTTCTTGTCCACCGTGGATGGAACGGCCCAAGATTGGTTCAACACCATCCCGGACGGGTCGATCCAAAATTTTGGAGAGTTGTCCAAAAGCTTCCTGACATACTTCTCTGGTAGCATACAGCGTAAGAAACCGTTCTCTCACCTCTGTGTAGTAAAGCAAGATAGAGGCGAGAGCCTCAAAGACTTCCTGATCAAGTGGAAAAAGGAAGTCAATAATGTCTACGACTTCGACTCCAAGGCGGCGATCCCGATATTCATCCACGCCTTGAGATCGGGATATTTTCACCAGCAGCTGAACGCCCACCACCCCCGTTCTTACGAAGATTTGATGAGGACGGCTAGCCGCTATGCCGAAGTAGAGGACGTCGATAAGAAAAAGAAAGATGAGGAGGACGGCAGGAAAAACGGGAAAGCTGGTCCGTCCAGCCAGGCACCACGTTCGAACCACCCGGCCGCAGGGAAGGGCCGGGACCATGAACGGCCTCGCCTGGTTCCCCTGCGTAACCTAACTCCTCTTACCCATCCCGTCAGCGTCATCCTAAAACAGGCTGAGGAGATGGGAATAGTCGAGTTCCCACCAGAGTGCATGAAGGTCTCCCCAAAAGGAGACCAAGCAAAGTACTGCAGGTTCCATAGGCAACCCGGACACGACACAGATGAATGTAACGTACTAAAGAGACAAATAGAAGAACTCATCCAGCAGGGCTACTTCCGGCATTTCGTCAAGCGATCCAAGCAGCAGCAACAGCCGCAGCGCGATCCATCAAAAAATCCACCAAAAAATGTCTGGAGGAAGGAGGTTGGCGCCGAGCCGTCCACCTCGAACGCCAAGAAAAGAGAACATGACCAGATATCTGAGCAGGATGATAGCGAGAAGGAAACCGAGGTGGCGCCCATACGACAAAAGAAACACACCATACACTTCATCTATGGTGGACCTGCGGGGGGCGACACACCCACAGAGAGGAAAAAGTGGAGCAGACAACTGTACGTGGGAGAAGTGGTAAGTCTTCCCAAGGGAAAGAACCAGAGGCGGGAGGCCATCACTTTCTCTGACGAGGACCTCCCCGAGGGCCCCTTACCCCATCGTGACGCACTTGTGATCAAGATGGATATCAATGATACGATCGTACATCGCATCTTGGTCGACACGGGAAGCTCGGTTAATGTGATGTACTACGACGCTTTCACCAAGTTTGGGCTACCCAGAGGCCAGCTCAAAGAGGTACGAACTCCACTCTCTGGGTTTACTGGGGATTCGGTGGAAACAGAAGGGTCGGTGACCCTGCCCGTGGAAATAGGCACGAGCCCCAACATTCGCAAGCTAGAGATGGAGTTCATCGTGGTAAGACTCACCTGTGCGCACAACATCATACTCGGGAGGCAAGCACTGGAGGACCTCAAGGCCATAGTATCGGTGAAACACTTGTGTATGAAGTTCCCCACTCCGAATGGAATAGGAGTCGTCAGAGGTGACCGACGGCAGCCCGCAGTTGCTACGTGAAGGCATGCAAGAAGATTGGCAGCAAGGACCTACAGGTCCACACGATCGTGGAGAAAATTTTCAAAGAAGAAGAGGCCTGGCCCCGCGCCGAGCCCGTGTCAGAGACGGAAGATATAGTTCTGGATCCCTCCAGACCAGACCGAGTGGTGAAGATCGGCACAGGCTTAAGCCCAGAGCTAAGGGCCCAGATAGTGGATGTAATCCACCGTTCTCACACGGTGTTCGCATGGGGGCTAGAGGACATGCCGGGCATAAATCGAATGATCATAACCCACAAGCTCGCAGTCGACCCCAGCGGAAAACCAGTGCATCAGCGAAAAAGGTATATGTCGGCAGAACGAAGAGAGTTCGTGAAAAAGGAGGTGACCGCATTACTCAACGTAGGGCACATCAAGGAGATTTACTACCCACAGTGGCTGAGCAACGTAGTCTTGGCTCCCAAAGGATCAACGTGGAGGATGTGCGTAGACTACACGGACCTCAATAGGGCATGCCCTATGGACCGTTTTCCACTACCCAATATAGATCAATTGGTGGATGAGACGGCAGGGGTGTGAACTCATGAGCTTCATGGACGCCTTCCGTGGGTACCATCAGATATCCATGCATGAGGAGGACGCCGAGAAGACCGGCTTCACCACTCCCGAGGGGATATTCTGCTACTTGGTCATGCCGTTCGGATTGCAGAATGCCGGGGCCACATACACTCGCATGGTGGCAAAGCTGTTCAAGACAGTACTGGGACGAAACATGGAAGCATACGTGGACGACATGATCGTCAAAAGTCGCAAGGCCACCTCCCATGTCGAGGATCTCAGCGAGGTATTTTCCATTATGAAGAAATTTAATTTGCGCTTGAACCCAAAAAAATGCACCTTCGTCGTTGATGGGGGCAAATTTTTGGGCTTCATGGTCACTAGGAACGGCATTGAGCCGAATCCAGAAAAAGTAAGGACTATCCTTGACATGGAGCCTCCGCGGTCCATAAAGGAAGTCCAGAGACTCAACGGGCGTCTGGCGGCCTTAGGCCGTTTTCTATCTAAATCGGCTGAACGTTCCCTCCCTTCTTCCAAATCTTGAAAAAGAGCAAAGGGTTCGAGTGGACGCTAGACTGTCAAAAGGCCTTCGAGGAGTTGAAAAAATACTTGTTGTCCCCGCCCCTGCTTGCAAAGCCAGAGGCAGGTGAAGCCCTAATTTTGTACTTGGGCGTGTCACAGGGTGCGATCAGCTCCGTGTTGGTCAAAGAAGAAGGAGGGACTCAGCGTCCCATATACTACGTAAGCAAAGCCCTACACGACGCAGAGCTCCGATACAGTGTGTTGGAGAAGACAGTATTTGCCATAGTCACTTCATCAAAAAGGTTGGCTCACTACTTCCAAGCTCACCCCATCCACGTACTCTCACACCAGCCGTTGGGGAGTGACAGGATAATAGGGCTGGTACCCTACCCGGATCACAAATGGGCATTGACTCAGCATCGCATGGGAACCCAACGGGCAGAACTCCAACGGTTAGGAATTCCAACAGGTGCCACCTTACTATCATTGAAGCCAGCATTGAAGCCCCCATTGATGAGAGAGAATTAAAGGCTAGGCTCCCCATTTATGTCCGATGTTGTTACCGTTAGGACTCTAAGTATAAATGGGGCTCTCCTCAGCTAGCAGAGGACACACTGTACTTTCCATACTGAAACTAAGGCAATACAACTATTGTTACTCTCTTATAACGTTATTATAGTATTATTATCACCGGTAACATTATTACCGTCAGATACTACATTGTAACAGAGTTAGCATTACTCACAATTTTATATATATATATATATATATATATATATATATATATGAATTATGATTAATTATATAATTTGACAAATTTGCCTGATGCGGTTTACTTCTCCGTTTAGTACTAATGTTGTGGTATTGTTTATTGATGGCTGATGGGATCAGATACTCGAGTGATTTGTTGTATTGACTTTTAATTAATCTCATCAAGAAAGGATAATGATAATGATGAAGTGGCAAACTGTTTTGTTTGGTCGATAATATTTAATAAATAATATGACACATATTTTTAATTTTTACTTTAATTTTAATTCCTTTCTTACATGATATATTTTGAAGAGTTAATTCCATCAGAGGCCCAATGTTTTTTGTGGCAATTCTAAATTTAGTCTCAGACTATTGTTTTTGTCATTTAACATCTCAGATTATTATTTTTTGGACCTTTTACTCTTTCTCATGACTTTTCCTATTTTTAGTACCTAAAGTTCTAAACTTATTAAACCGGTTGAAACCGGAAAAATAACAAAAGAAAAATATGAAAAGACAAAAATACATTTACTAAAAATAAGAGAAGTCATGAGAAGGAGTAAAAGTGTCCAAAAAAAATAATCTGGGATGTTAAATGACAAAAACAATAGTCTGAGAGAAAATTTGGAATTGTCACTAAAGATAAGGGACCTATGATGGAATTAACTCTATTCTGAATCATCCAAAAAAAATTAGTGGGTCATAATTTTTACTACTATTTTTTTCTTATATAAAAAAATTAATAACATGGAGTGAGAGTTTTACACCAAGACTATGTGGTCTAATGGTACTCGGGTTGGACTTCCATTTGGAATGTTACAAGTTTGAGCCTCAGTGGAGGACTTGAGAAAGTAAATCTATTAGTATCTGTTCATCAATCCTGTGACCTTCTCTCAAAGAGAACTATAGAGATGTCAATTGAGCACAAATATGCTTAGCTTATTACTTATATTTAACAATTGTATAATATTATTTTCCCTCTTAACTTCACATTTTGACTTGATAGTAAATTATATTTACTTTTTTATTTTTATTTTTTTGCTTTCAATTTTTTTTAAAAAATATTTATTGTTGCACTTATAAATTAGATGAAGTCACCACGAGTTTAACAATCAAATGAAAAAAAAAAATAAAAAAAAATCAATCGGATAGTGCAAAATATGTAAGTGGATATTAGGAGGCCAGGGTGTTTAATATTACACTTAACAATTAGGGGTGTTTGGTTTAATGGATGTTTTGAGGTAATAAATAATTGTTATAAGGTGTACCATGGTTTAAAAAGGGCGACCGTTATATTTAACAAAAATTCCGTATTTGTGATATGCTCAAAATAAAATGAAACTATAATGTATTTAAAATGAAACTGGATAATATATCTTACATATTGAGTATATATTATCAAATGATACTGTAATTGAATTTAAATGATGCTTTAGTTGTGCTTAAATGAAACTACAGTATGTATAAAATGAAATAATAACGTGTCTCACATATTGAGTGTGATGGGGATTATACCCTGCACATACGGTAATTATGACCGAGCAGTGAGGGATTGGAGAGCGCCGGACGTGTCATCTGCTCGACCCCGTTTCTGCTCCGACGACCGTCCCGGTCACCCGTTCAGATGACCCCGAAGGTTTCTAACGGCTGCCTTTCCCTGGGTCTCTACTTTGACTAGGTAGTCAGATCGGGCAGACCCATGGGACGGCCTAGCCAAGTCAAGGGCTCTGGTGCTGTCAGGAATCATTCGCCACGTACTCGCCTGTGTATCGGCCCCGCTGCACCCGGTGCATGAGCGCCACGTGCCCATCATGCCAGTGGGCCAGGCCCTGTTCCCTAGGCCCTCTATATATACCTCATTTATTATCTGAATGAGGACTTTTCACCTATCTACATATTGTAATTAAGAGGTTCCCAGTCATATTCTACGATCGGTCCTGTCATTCTACTTATCAGTTGGGCACCGGTACAGAACAGTTGCATACCTCTACCGATCCTCCAAGCTATGTATCCTTTCATGGATTTTCTCAAAGGTGAAGAGGCTGATGATGCTCAACCGGATTTGCGAACGCACCTCAATGCGCACGTGGACCTCAACCAGCCGCCAGAGGGGATTTACCAGCACCCGGATCCAGTTAATATCGGGTAGTCAGAGCCGCCGTTCAGAGATATACCTGCGCAACCTGCGTACCAAGCCCCTGTGATGCCCCCGGGGATGATGGACCCTACTTACCAGTGGTGGGCAGGTGCACCGCGATTTTACGCCCCGGCATACCCCCCGCCGCCAATGCCAGCGATGTACCCGGCGCACATGTACACGCCCGTACACAATTACCCGGTTGCGAGCCCAGCTCTTGGCCCGGGGTTAACTGAACCGGTGTTCGGCCGGGAGCAATCCATGCATGTGCCGTCATCGGCACATCCCGGGGTTCACACACCGCCGCGACGACCCGCCAGATCCCGCCTGGGATCGGTAGACAGGACAGGCGAACAGGTTCCCCGCACTAGCGCATTTGATCGCCTCCAACTGACAGGTTCCCCTCGACGGGCGCGGCACAACCACCGAAGAGCGTCACTCGACCGGTCAGCATCCAGCCAAGGGGAAGAATTGGACGAAGTCAGTTTGTCCCGAAGTCTATGCCACCATGACAACTGCCAGGGAGCCCGGGAGGGAATCCCTCCCGGGGTCATGGATCAGGTGCGTCAGGAGTTCAATAGGTGGAAGCAAGAACAGACGTCTCAGGTTCCCGGGCTTGATGCCGCCCTCTTACGCACCCCCTTTTCCTCGGATATCATGGAGTAGTAGTATCCGATTGACCTGCGCATCCTAGGCGCGAAGGACTACTCAGGAAAGACAGACCCAGAAGAGCACGTCAACTCTTTTTACAGGAACATGATAATGATGGGAGTGTCGGATGCTGTTATCTGCCGAGCGTTCTTTTCCACCTTGTCAGGCCACGTCACGGAATGGTTTAAGTCCTTAGAACCAGGTTAAATAACGTGCTTCGCCGACCTGGCAACCAAATTTATACAACGCTTTGCAACGTCCCGAACTGTTAGAAAGCATTTCACACATCTGGAGGCGGCCAAGCATCTAGAAGGCGAGTCCTTGACCGATTTTCTCGTCAAATGGAAGAATGCGATCGGAGAAGTAGAATCGATGGACGACAAGACCGCAATTAACGTGTTACACTGCTCCCTCCGGGCCGGTGCACTATATCAGGATTTCATAGTCCACCCTCCACAATCATATGACGAGGCTATTCGCCGCGTCATAGATTATGCTAACGCCATGGAAGCAAACTTGGCGAAGAGACGTCAAGAGCCCGGCTCTGGGCACCGGGACAACCGGTCAGACCAAAAACGCGGAGATCGTCAGCAAGGATCGCGAGGTAAACCGGATGACTTGTCCCGGTTGAATCGGCTGGCTTCGGAGATCCTCGACTACGCCCAGGGGTGTAACCTGATCCAGTTACCCGAACCCGGCCACTATGGTCGGGACACGACCAAGTACTGTGCGTATCACAGGAATCGGGGGCACACCACCGAAGAGTGTCGAGTTTTGAAGGAGGTGATAGAGGACCTCCTGAAGGAAGATGAGTTGTCCTAGTTCTTGGAGAAAAAGGAGAAGGGCAAACGGTTGAAAAAGTTTTTCAGAAGGTCAGACAAGAACAAGAAGGATAAGGATCAAGATCCCGACGAAGAACCCCGGTCATCCGGCTCCAAACAGGTTATTCACGTCATATTTGGAGGTCCGGAACGGGGTGATAGTTCAGATGAAAGACGCCAGTGGTGTCAGAGCTTGCAGGTCTAGATCATTGAGGATGATCGGAAGGATAAACGTCCCAGGAAGGAAGCCGTCACCTTTACAGACGACGACCTACCCTGGAACCCCGACCACGGTACGGAAGCGTTGATCGTTACCATTGACATCAAAGGGGTAGACATACAGAGGGTGATGGTCGATACCGGAAGTAGTGTCAATGTCCTGTACATGGACGTGTTCAATAAGTTAAAGCTTGATCGGGCGGAGATGACCCCCGTGCGTACTCTGTTATCCGGATTCACCGGGGACACGATCGAACCCGAAGGAGTAATCAGGCTACCCGTCGAGGCCGGGACGTACCCAAGGATCCAGAGGGTGCAAATGGAATTTATTGTGGTCAACCTGGCGTGCGTCCACAACGTAATCATGGGACGCCCGGGAATCGCCTAAATTGGAGCCATCATATCCATGCCGCACTTAACCAATTTTGCCTTGACTATCGCAATGCACACAAGTTGGAGGTACGAGTTTTCCCAAATTAGGAATATTCTCGAACAAATGGTGTAGCCATTCAGCCTTTCTACGACACATGTCTAAGGCTCTCAGCTTAGATTCCGTCATGGATCTTAGCTATCACAAGTCCTTTCAAGAATTTTCATTCAATCAACTGCACTAACCTACGTAAACATGTAACCTTTAATGGACTTAGCGTCCTTTGATATCCAGTTAACGTGTTATTCTTTCCTAGTATAGCTAGATATCCCACGTAGTTAATTCCAAAGTCACGAGTATACCTTAAGTATATCATAACTCTCACAATTGCCTTCTAGTGCGTAGCACTAGGGTTACTCGTATGTCTACCGAGTTCGTTAACCGCAAAGGCAATATCCGGCCTAGTACACCTCATTAGATACAATTAAACTACCAATAATATGAATGTATTCTCCGTGATTATTGACTAGTTGTACGTTAGTATATAACAGTGTTCAAGCCACTTGATTATCATCATTTGCAAGGATTCAATCAACTCAATGAGATAGGCTAAACACGAGACCATACGGTCTTCTCACGATTTTAATCCCTAGGATTAAATCTGCCAAACCCATACCTTTCATGTCAAATCTCGAATTTAACATGTTCCTGGTAGATTTGATCAATTGATCGTTACTACCCAAGATGAGTTTATCATGTATAAACAAATAGTGACATCACCGTCTATCGTACGCATTACATAGACACACTTGTCACCTTCGTTTATACTAAACTCGTCGGTCATCATTGTATGATCAAACCTCATATACCAAATACTAAGGCAATTATTTCGAACCATACAATGATCTTACCAGTTACACACTTTCTTTCTATAGCGCGGAACCACAAAAACCCTCAGGTCGTTTCATGTTTATTAAGAAAGCGATACATCAATTTCGATGAACTTCCAAGTCTCGCTAAACGCCTAGGGCAAGTATCGTACTAATGGATTTCATTCTCATCACAAGAGAATATATATCGAAGTAACTGTGGCTCTCGCGTTGCATGTAATTTACAATTACAAGCCTAGCCATTTACTTCAATATAACCAACCGGTTTTTATCTTCCGACATGTGATCTATTAAGATCCAAAGGTTTTACAACCCTGAAGGGAGATTAACCAGTTCCAAGTATGATTCTCTAAGATAGAATCTACTTTACTTTCGGTAGCCTCTCTCGTGTTTGTCCATCTGTAGAAGTCACCCTTTCTACATACGTTCGAGGCTCGTTTTCTAACAACCATGTCAGAAAATCCGGTTCATTTTCCAGTAAACAAGTTAGAATATGCGCATCACATTCTAACATGTACGTCAGAAAATCTGGACCAAAGGATCTTTCAATCCTAGCTCGCTTGCTATGTCTAGCTTTGAGCTCGTGATCTCTTTCATACCCTCTTACCATAGCTACGTCGAACGTTCATTTCATACATCTTCAAAGAACGATGAATTTCTTGATTCAATTTATCGTGTTTTAAGAACCAAAAACGCCTTTGGCAAGACACCCCCACATTTCAAAACGCCTTTGGAAAGCTTCCTACGTACCCACAACCCATAAGAAGCCTTAACCCATATATAGATTTAGGATCATATGAGAACACTTGCTTAGGTGAGAACGTGAGAACAAATCGTTTGCATCCATCTAATATTTTTTAATTGTCTAGATTAGATTAAGTGTGTGCAAACGCGAATTAAATATGTGCAAACGCGATTAAGTGTGTTTGTACACAAACACATTAAATTCGCGTTCGAACACAATTAATCTAATCTAGACCATTAAAAAATATTAGATGAATGCACACGATTTGTTCACACGTTTTCACCTAAGCAAGAGTTCTCATTGGAACCCTTCTCTCTCTCTCTCTCTATATATATATATATATATATATATATATATATATATATATATATATATACACACATATAGACAACTGCCCATGATGCAGTGATGTCAAGTGGTCCCACTATTTACATTCATAACTTTAATTTGTCAACGGCTTTCATTTTTGTATGTAGTCACGGCTGTCGGAACAGGCATGGAAAACAAAAGAATAAACGAACATATGAAACTACTTTTATAGTGAAAATTAGATTTTTTGTTTGTCTGTTAATTATTCTGACTTATAAATCCAGTGGTTCTCTTTAGTTAATTTAGCTTTTTAATTAGTTATGACTTCAATTTCGCCACTGAATTTTTCGGAAAGTAAAGAGGGGCACTCCGATGAAATCAACTTAGCATATATAACTACATAATTTAAAAATAATTAACTAAGAACTACTTGACATATCTTTATGTATTTTATAACTTCAAAATTAAATAAATAATCTTGATGTATTTTATAACTTCAAAATTAAATAAATATATAAGACCATTGTAACATATATATAAGTACATGATTTGAAAATAATTAACTAGAATTTGAACTTGAGAAACAAAATTACTTTATAAGCTAACATGACATATAAAAAATAAAATAATATCTATAATTACAAAAATAATTAAATATGATATGTATAATAACAGAACATAAAATATATATTTCATAATAATTATAATTAAATGGCAAAAGTAGTAAATATGCATGGAATCTCATAATACTTAATATGCATGAAAGTTATATTCCCTCGAAAAAGTAAAATAACTTGAACCAAACATGAGAATATGACATTTCAAAGTTCACTTTTCTTTGATTATTTTATATAACTTGAACCAAACACCCCCAAGAAGAATTCAAGTGTGTCAAAAAGAAGGGACCTTTCCTATCAAACTTGGTTGGTATTTGGAGTTTTATGAGGACATATTTATTTCAATTTCAGTATATTATCTACTTTAATTTGTCATAAAACATTACATGCAAACATAATTTGATGTTTCAATTAATCAATCAACTAAATTTACATCTCATTCAATGACTTTCACTCCTATAAATATGTGAAGCAGCCAGAGAGGAAGCCTCATCAACCATACATTATATTTATACTTACACAAGAAAGCTGCAACAACCAATTCAACATGGGAAGAGAGAGTTTAGTTAAATTCTCAAAGATGGCAAAGCCATATTTGGCTGTCATCTTCTTGCAGTTTGGGTATGCAGGCTTGGCCATTGTTGTCAAGTTTGCTCTCAATGAAGGCATGAGCCCCTACACTTACTCAGTCTATAGGAATCTCTTTGCCGCTGTCGCTGTCGCTCCTTTTGCCATCTTTTTCGAAAGGTACGCCGTCGTTTTCATATATTTAAAATCAATAAACAATTGAACTTCAAACAGACCTTTTTTTTTTTTTTTTTTTTTTTTAATATATATATATATATATATATATATATATATAAGAAAAAATAAGTCAATTTTTTTAGAGAAGAAGAAATAAGTCAATTCACGTGCTACCTCAATATAGAAAGTGACTGCAGCATAAATATTAATTAAGCATGCAATCATACCTCTGTCTATATATACAACGATAAACATTGGTACAAGGGTTCTAATTAATTTTGACTGTCTAAGTTATCTATTGACCACTTCGATTTGAGTCAGTCATAACTATGGATAACTTAGACTGATTTATTTTTTTGTGGTCCTTTACCAGTTAAAGTCACCCGGCGAGATTCAACCAAAGCAAATTTTTTCATAAATCAAAGATAAAGATTGGTGCATTAATAATATGTACACACTAATTATGTTTGTTTGTATTATTTTTCTATGCAGGAAAGTTAGGCCTAAGATGACAATTTCCACTTTCTTGAAGATAATGGTTCTTGGTTTAATAGGGTATGTATATATGATTTTTCTACCGAGCAAATCAACACTGTTGTTGATAGTATGTATCGACTACAACCAAGTATGATATACTTGATTGTATCAATAGGGTATGTATATATGAATTTTCTACCGAGCAAATCAACACTGTTGTTGATAGTATGTATCAGTGTTGATAATATAATATTAATACAACAACAAAAAAATAATATACATTATTATTATTATTATTATATGCAGGCCGGTTATGCAGCTGGATTTATTTTACTCAGGGATGCAATACACAACGGCAACTTTTACTGCTTCATTGTACAATGTTCTTCCCGCCATTACATTTGTATTGGCTTGGATCCTTAGGTACCTTTTAATTCATACACCAAATTTCTATATTAAAATGGGCTAGATAAAAGCTCTCAAGAACAGACAATACATTTACTATACTCAAAACATACTCAGTGGTCATTTACTTCATTTCTTTGTTTTTCCATTTCCAAATTTTCATTTCTCCAATTTTTCAATTTTCCTTCTCTACTCCTCTAATTTTCTATTTTTTCAATTTTCTAATTTTCATTCCCCATTCCTCCAATTTTTCATTTATCTCATTAAATACAATCTCATATAGTATTTGTACATTTCTACAACAAAGATAATAATAATAATAATAATAATAATAATAATAATAATAATAATAATAATGAAATGGGGAATTATTAAAGATGCCTAGAATTACGGGCGTTGGGTTCATAGAATTAAAACAGAGGAAATAAGAATACGATTTAAGATGGGAATTGAAGAAATAAATGAATAAAATATGAATATTATTTAAATATATGATGGGATGAACATATAGGAATATAGAAGGAATTTTTTTTTTTTTTAATGTTTGGTTTAACTAGGGAATGAAAAATAAATATTATTTAAATGGAAAAGAAATACCCCTATTCAAAATAATATATATGCAAATATATACATACCCACCTACCATCATGATATTTGTTTGTGTGTGTATCATAGTCATTAACAATATAAAAATTCTCAAAAAAAAAAAAAAAAAAAAAAAAAAAAAAAAAAAAACAAAACAAAATACACACACATGTTCGATACAATAAATTATCAAAATTCAAAGCATAATTAATAAAATTATATCATTAGAATGAGATTTTGCAAGTAATTCAGACATGGAGTTTATGACATTAAAAACTAGAAGATTAATTACACAGATAAAATACAAATAAATAAATAGAGTTTTTAAAAGTTACCATACGTTGTTGTGATTATGGTACATTATTCTCAGTAGAGCTGTCCAAATTGCAATGTACAAAAAATAACTTATGAGATTGACTTTTAGTTACCGTTTTCAAAAGAAGGGTAGTGTATTTTTATAAAAAAAAAATAAAAAAAAAATTTACGGTGACAATGCAGGATTGAGAAAGTAAATGTGAAGAAAGTGCATAGCCAGGCTAAGGTTTTGGGAACAGCAGTGACCATCGGGGGAGCCATGATAATGACTCTTGTCAAAGGACCAAACATTGGATTGCCTTGGACCAAACACACAAACCTTATCCAAACAGCAACTGCTCTACATTCTCAGCAAGACATTATGAAAGGGGCTGTCATGATCATAGCTGCTTGCTTCTTATGGGCCAGTTTCATAATTCTTCAGGTTATTATATATTTTAATATTATTCTAAATGTCTTCCACTATAATTTAAAAAAAATTCTACAATGTCAGTATGTCACCATCTAAAAATTTTAAAAGTTCAATTATTTTCGCTCCCCGGTTCTCATCCATTAATCTTCCCTTTCTATTTTTAAATTATGACATTACACTGTTTGCATTTTAAAATATTATTCAGGAGTAAATTTTATTGTTGAAATAGTACCTCGATTATATTATAGTGATTTTCATCACTTTGATTCTCAACCTCTAATTTATCTAATAATTTGATTTACTATCAAATTTGCAAATATTTTAATAATCCAAATGTATTATTTCGTCTAAATTTTTACCTATTTAGGTTATGTTTGTAACATACTTAGCTTATCAATTATTTTTAGCTTATTTGACCACTATTAGTGGTTTGCATTGATTAAACAATCTATGAGTGTTTGATTAATTAGCTTTTTGTAACAGTTTATTGTTCCAAATGCTAAAATTTAAAAAAAAAAAAAAAAAAAAACTGTCAAAGTAGATTTTTTTCGATAAGCTTTTTAAGAAAATAATTTTGAATGTAATCAGCTCTCAGCTAACAGCTAATTTACCAAAACACTTTTTTACAATCAAATAATATTATCAACTATTCAAACCCACATATCCAATCAACTAACAACTATTTACCAAATTTCCCTAGTCATTTCGAGAACTAAAATAGGCACAAATTTAATAGTTAAGAGTATTATTGGATGAAATAACTGTAGCCGATGGATCATTTCGATCAATATAATTTACTAGACTAGATTGTTAGTTTCAGCCTGACAAGTTGTAATGAATGCATATGTTTCTTGAAATATAATGCTCTTATTAATGTACGTTTTGTTTAACAGGGAATTACATTAAAATCATACCCTGCTGGACTATCTCTTACTACTTTGATATGCACTGCGGGAGCATTGCAAGGCTCTGTGGTAGCCTTAGTGGCTGAGAGGAAAAATCTTGCAGCCTGGGCCTTACATTGGAACACTAAACTCTTAGCCATGGTTTACAGTGTATGGAATACTCTCTTCTTTTTTGTTTTTTGTTTTTTTTTTTTAATGAAGAGAAATACAATATGGGGTGTTAGATGATAGCTGTTAACTGATTGAGTTAGTGGTTTGACTAGTTAATAGCATTAGTTGATTGTAGAAATGTGTTTGGTAAATTAGCTTGTTAGCTGATAGATGATTACAGGCAAAATGACTTTCTCGAAAAGTTGATTAAAAAAGATGCTTTGAGTAATTTTTTGAATTTTAGCATTTTAAAGTAATAAGTTGTTACAAAAAGTTAATTAATAAAAAATTAAAGCTAATTGATTAAACACTCATATCCTTTAGAAAAAAACACTTATATTGATTGTTTAAACCAAATAAACTTAAATTGACTGATAAGCTAATTATGTTACTAAATATAACTTATATTTAATTTTAAGGATTATGTATTTGCAGGGAGTAATTTGCTCGGGAGTTACATATTACTTGTCGGGGATAATCATAAAGGAAAAGGGACCTGTTTTCGTCACTGCATTCAATCCTTTAAGCACAATTATCGCTGCAATCATGGGGACATTTATCTTAGCTGACCAGTTGAGCCTTGGAATGTATGTCTTTTGCCCTTCCCTTCTATGTGAATATGCGAATTATGTTATTATTGATTGATTGCGAAGGACCTTATTGGAAGTTGTGGGTTCGAGCCTCAATGAAGGCAGTATTGATTCTTAATACTTCATTAGGTTGAGAAAGTACAAAATTGAGAATGGAAGCACCTCTTTCCGTGACACCGCGAAATGTGCCCTTCTTTTTTAAAATAAACTTTTCGTGTCTGTTCATATAATATAACAGATGTTAAATGTTACTCGTATTTTTAAAATTACAAATATACCACCACATATTTTAGCATCTCTTTTTCACACAATAGGTACCAGTAGTCTTTTTTTGTTTTATTGTTTTTTTTTTTTTTTTTTTTTTTTTTTTTATCAAATCTCTACTAGTGGTAAACAAAAATAATTTGATTCATATTATTATTCAAAAAGTTTAGTTCAATTCATGTTTTCAACTCATCATCATATCACTTGAATTTATGTGTTCCCTTTATCGAATGTATTAATTAATCATAGAGCTTTGGGAGCCGTCGCGATTATGGTTGGACTATACATGGTAATATGGGGCAAGAAACATGACAATGTTCCGCCGGAATCAACCGCCGGCAGTCGTGTAGTTCCGGTGGATGAACTGCCGTCGACATTAGTTAAGCCTGCCACTAATCAAGAACCCTCTGATACTACTACAACTGTTGTTGCCGGAGATGAAGCAGTTTAGTCTGAAGAATATAATTGAAATACCAAGAGATCAGATCAGAAGCATATATAAACTAAACTTAGATTTCCAAGCAAGAAATTAAATCTCTGCTTTTATGCCTCTTAGGTTTAGTTTTAGTGTGTAAGAAAGGGTAGGGAAAAATGGTCTCTCCTCTTCCGATGTATCAAAATCAATCTCATAGACTTAGGATGTGTTATTAGCTCCAGCTTTAATTTCTCCTAGGAGTTTTTGTTGTCATTGTACATCAACATGTATATATATGAAATACAAATCTATATATGGTCAAGTTGAGTTTCTAATTTTATATGCTCTGGTCATAAGATTACTCTATGGAAATATGAGCTTTGCTTCTACAAAAAAAAAAAAAAAAAAAAAAAAAAAAAAAAAAACAAAACAAAACAAAAAAAACAAAAACAAAAACAAAACAAAAACAAAAAACAAAAAACAAAAACAAAAACAAAAACAAAAACAAAAACAAAAACAAAAAAACAAAACCAAAAAAAAAACCAAAAAAAAAAAAAAAAAAAAACATAACCAGCTTGGTTGACAGGAGTGGTCGTGCACTCTTGTCCCTTAAGAGAGTTGAGGTCGAGAATTTGAATCTCCTCTCGTATGGAAAAACCAATCTGGTCAGCACTTTATCTTTTAATTGGGGACGACCCGTTATGAATGGAGATTGGTCTGAGTATAGTACGAGCTTAAAGATGTTTCTTACGGTTAGAGCCAGCTTTTCAGACTTCACACGTACTCTTTCCCAATGGCATTTCAGAGTAGCTAACAGGTGATGCATTTTAATTTGCAAAACAATATATTACCACCAAAACAGAAAATGTTGTAAATAATTACAAGAATTTAAGCTTCTAATCAAATTCATCTTGAACATTGTATAAGAATAATCTCAAAGATGTCATCATTTTACCTTGTAAAAACAAGCAATCAAGAATACTACATATAAATCAACCAAGTTAATGATTTTTATAAGAAACAAAACAAATTCAAATTAAACAAATGACCCAAATGGAAATCACATAAACTGTAAATACAACAAAAGTCACAAAATCAAGATAGGAAGGTATACAGATATAAGGATCATTCGAAAGCCACTTAGGTTTTAAGGAATTTTTACTGGATGTGAATCTTCAAAATCAAAACTTAATCATATGCGTTTAGGGATAAATGGAATTAGAAATTTGTGCAATTAGGGATTTAGATATTAGGGTTTAAGATTTAAAGAGTAATACAATACAACTACCCTGTAGCAGGCGACAAGTGATGGCAAAGACCCCGCCTCTAGCCCGCGGGCTAGGCGGGCACCCGCAACTTTTTTTTTTTTTTTCGTAACTCTTAAGTTGTTAGTTTGATACTTTGTTAATTTTTATCATTTGTACACTCTAAAAATAATTAAAATAACTTGTTACATAACTAATATAAGACATAGTTCATCAAACATTAGACATTACATAATACATAACAATAATTATAAAGTCTATAGTTTAAAGTTTTAACACAATAAACTAGGGTCATGGTTATTATTTATTAGATATAGTTAGATTTTAATAAAATAAAATAATATATATATATATATATAAAAGAAACTGGAACTGGAAGAAAATTCAGAAATTTTTGACCTAGATTGTGAAATTTTCTAGGTGTATTTGGTAACGTATTTTGATTGATTTTTTTTTTTTTTATTTCAAATATGAATTTTAGCAAGTCTAGAACATACACACAAATTTTCATATTAATCCAAGGCCTAGAAGTAATTTTCTTGAATTTTTTCCTTAAACTGTGTCAGACATAATTTTTCTAGACAATACACTGTCAAGAACTTAACCGAATTTTCTGTGATTACTGGAACATGTTTTCAACCCAAACTTTTTTTTTTTGGATATCAAGCTATATAAGTTTAGGTTCTCCAAAAAAAAAAAAAATTCAAGAAAAAAAGAGTCCAGAAAGTATTTTTTTTTCCAAATTTATTTTTCCGACTGTGCCAGACAGAATTTTCTCGAATAGTAAATTATTTTTTTATGGCTATTTTTTCCATATCTGACATCTAAAATGGTTTCCTGGCCGAAAACTTCTGAAAAACCAATCTGGTAAACTGGTTTCTACATTTTTTCAATATCATTGAATTAAAATGTTGAAGTACAATTATGTTCATTTTCTGAAAAATGAACCAAACACAAAAAGACAATTTTTTGTTGTGCAGCCAAACACAAGGAAAATATTTTCTGGAAAATGACTCATTTTTCAGAAAGCATTTTCTAGAAGTCATTTTACTGCTTTCCAAATGGAGCCTTAATTCCTTTAGCGGGGAATAGGGGAGCTTTCAACTATACCTTTCCATGGCACAGACATCCTTGCTTTGGGCTTCCAGGTAGTTAAATCCTTTGTATCTGCTAAATATTTGTGTTCTCATTATTTGTACCCAGAGACTTTCTTCGTTGTTCATAAGCCTCCAACTTAAATTTGCAAGGAAAGCTTTGTTGGTCATCTCAAGTTTCCGTATGGCAAGTTTGCCTAGTCTCTTGAGTGTTGTAACCGTACCGCAGTTCACTATGTTGCAACTTCGTTCTCCATCACTGGCTCCCCAAAGGAAGCTTCGAGAAATATGATCCAGCTTGGATGTAATTATAACACCCCATATTAAGGCCTCTAACCCAAACTAATTATTTAATTACTTACCCTTAAAAGAGAATTAAATTCCCTTAATTAATTAGGAAAGGTCCACCATAGACCATGGACGCTTATCCCTAAACCAAACCCTTAGTCCTATAAGGAATAGAATTAGTAAATCCATACCAATCAGACCATAATTAGGACCCTTAGATATATATAAGGACATAGGAGGAACCTAGAATTCACACCACAATAGCTTTCACCACACAAGAATTCCCAAGAATTCCCCTATCACCAAACGTAGGAGAAATCAAGAAGAGGAGATCTTAGAGAAAGAACCTTTATAGCCAAGGATTCTAATTAAGGCTAAGAGGTAACCCATGTCTCAACAAAACCTATTTTCCTTGCTATAATCTTCTTCTTTGGCTCCATTGATATGCAATTCTATGCTTGTGTCTTGATAAAGCTTTTATGATGATTATAATATGATCTTGACATTTATGAGATGATCTTATGTGTTGATCTTGATAATCTTGATGATTATGAGGGAATCTTGATAATTGTGTGTTGATCTTGATATTCTTGATGTTCTTGATTTTAAAGATGAAGTTATGATCTTGTGATTTAAATGTGATTAGAGCCCTAGGTTAAATCATGGATTTCGTATTGTGATATTCTTGGTATGTTTGGGTGAGATTTTGCATGTTCGGGTATTGAGTCTTGTTTATGTTTAGAAGTCATGTTAGGATGTATTTAACGTGATTCTTGGTTTTAATCCGTTACTTGATTACTTGGTGTCGTCGTTTGTGTTTGAATGTGTCTAGACATGGTTTTGGGTTCCACGACAGATCCCGGGACCAAATTATTACAAAAGAGTCGGTGGGGGTAGGGGAACCCGCCACCTACCCGCTGCCCCAATTGGTGTAGCCGGCAGCGGGCAGCCGGCGGGGAGGCGACTGCCCGCCGGGCACCCGCTGCCCAGAAGGATGCCGCCGGCGGGTGGTCCTTCACCCTCAGGTTTTTCCCAGTGTGGATGATGCTTTTTCCCGTTTGATGTTTCTCCGTTCCCTGTGGTGTCCCAACGGACCCCGTTTGTCGTGCCTGAGTCTAGTTTGATATTTTGGGTACCATTCGTAGGATAAAAGAGTCTTATGTATTGCATGCTAGTTGAATTGGTATCCCGTTGGCCTAGGTGAAAGATGTATGAACCCCTTAGGAATATTCCTAGTATGTGGATAACCACGCATAAGTTTTATTTATACGTTTTCTCCCCTTCCCAATATGCTAATGTGGGTTGCATGTGTTTGCTATGTGTTATGTGTGCATGATACCCCAATTTAGTTGCGATCAAATTGGCTATACGGGCAGTTGGATGGGTTGAGAACCATCGGCTGTTAACTAGGCCGGTAGCGATCGGTCAGGTATATAAATATTATATAGGACTGCGGTCCACCATTTGGTTGCGATCAAACGTTATACATGAGCTGCGGTTCATAATCTGGTTGCGATCAGAAATACACTTTTTGGGCTGCGGTCCACCGTTTGGTTGCGATCAAACGTTATGATGAGCTGCGGTTCATCGGTTGGTTGCGATCAACCCCTTCGTGCTGCGGTACGAGGCAAGGTGCCGCGGGGCCGTATTAGCGCTATATGCGCTGACCCTCATGTATGGGCATGCGATTGGTCCTGTGGCGCAACCAAAATGTGCTTATGTGTTGAGATAATGGTTGAATACTGATATGGTGATGTGTGACCTTAGGGTGTATGCTAATATCTTTATATGCATGATTATAACTGATAAATGTGCTTGTCCTTACCTGTTGAGTCTATTCTCGGTTTTAAAGCTAGAGTCTCCTAAGTATATATATCTTCCGGCTTCAAAATGGTTTTCCTATATATATATATATATATATATATATATATATATATATATATATATATATATATATATATTGTTAGGAATAAAGTGTAATGGTTTTGATATGCCAAATTTGTATTTGTAGATCCCCCAATTTTATTTCTAGGTCTAGTAGAGTCTAAGACCATGATTGGGAAATTATTTAATTATGAAAAGAGAAAAACAGAGGAAAATGGATGAAAATAGAAGAAGAAGATATAAAGCCGAAAATCAAGAATTTGTCTGTTGAAAATGACAAATTGAAGAAGAAGTTGAATGATATGAATTCACGTCGCTACTACTCAAAGAAGATATCCCAGAAGAATTTTCGTGAAGAAAATTAATATTGGAAGAATGCATGAAGTTGACTTGGAGATCAAGCATCTATGGAAAGAAAGAAGTACATCAAATATGATTGGAGATTTAATCAAAAGCTGTACGGACGAAGTGGATGATGCTTGATATATTATTCGAAATGGCTCAAGTTCGAAACTCACCATCAACAATTTTACAAGGTAAAATTTGAGAAGTCAAATTAAATTAATCTGATGGAGTTGGGCGCTAGTTTAAAGCTTTGGGCGCCGATTACAAGTGGAAATTGGGTGGCAATTGAGATGCAATTGCACTTGGGAGCCAGAGAAATTGAGATTAATTGAAATTGGGAGCTAGTTCAGAGAAATTGAAATTGGGAGCAAGTTTCAAATGGAATCAATTCAAGTTGGGAGCCAAGTTTCAAATGGAATCAATTCAAGTTTCAAGTTGGGAGCCGTAGAATTGAAATTGGGAGCCAATTCAAGTTGTAGTATGGGGAATCAATTCAAGTTTCAAGTTGGGAGCCGTAGAATTGAAATTGGGAGCCAATTCAAGTTGTAGTATGGGATGCAATTCAGATTGGGGACCAATTAAAAGAAGACATTGAGGAGCAATTGAATTGAGATGAAATTCAAAGAGAAGTCCAATTTCGAAGTCAACATTGAGAAGTAATTGGAGCACCAGGAAATGTTGGGAGCCAATTGCAAGTCAAAGTCAATTGGGAATTGGAGAAATTCAAATTGGGTGCCAATTACAAGCCAATTGAAATTGGGTGTCAATTACAAAGGAGAAATTCAAATTGGGTGGAAGTTCAACGCCAGTTTGAAGTCAGAGAACACCCAGACGTGAGAATGAAGAAGATGAAGCAGAACTTACAGTGAAAAATATTCTCACAAGGAAAATACTAGTCTAACTAGTATGGGATTAAAATAAAGATTATTTTTGAATCCCAAAGATACAAGGACCACTTCAGAGCTGATCAGAGAAGCCATTCTACACCAAAACTGAGACCCAGATATTTCTACTCAACGTTAAACCAGAGGAATATCAGATGAAGTTTGGGAGCTCATTTACATGGAGATGAAACTCCATCAACGGCTAGCTTATCTCTTTCTGACATTTTTGCAGAAGATAAGATAAGATCTCTGACAAAAGATACAAGATTTCAAAAATGAGAGCGTCTCTTTCCAACAGACAGATTCTCATTACCAGCTATAAAAAGATGAAGATATGAAGACTTGAAGAATACAAGAGCAGTAGAGCAGATCACGAACTCACAAACAAGAGAGCAGAAAATTCGAATCCATCAAGGGATCGAATAGAGCAATTAAGCTTAAAAGAGCAGAGAGCTAAAATTCTAAGAGCTAAAATCTTCAAGTGTGAGAAAAAAACTCAGAGAGCTTCAAGAGAAAATTATTCTGAGAGTTCTTAAACAGAGCAAAGCAGAGCAAAAATATCAAGTGCTTTACTTGATATATTCAAAGAGAGAAAACACTCAGAGCTATCAAGAGAAATCATTCCAGAGTGTTTATCTTCATCAAAGAGACCTGCGCATCATTGAAGATCATCTACAGAGTCTCAGAAGTTGGAAGCAAGACAACACTTGTTTTGGAGCAAAACAAGAGAAGGGAGGAAAGTAGCACGGAGCTGTGAAATCCTGGATTGTCACACGGAGCTGTGAGATCCGAAGCAGCAGTGTCGGAGGCACTGGGCGTGATTGGTGTGGGCTTGGTGATCAAAACACCAGATCACGAGATACGTTTCTACCGGAGTGTGGAAGACGGGGGGAAAGTAACGCGGAGTCGTGAAATCCTGGGATAGTAGCGCGGCGACGTGAAACCCGAAGCAGCAGTGTGGTGTCACTGGGCGTGATTAGTGCGGGCTTTGTGATCAAAGCACTAGATCACGGAAATTCATTGTATCTTGGAACCAAGGAGTGGTAGATATAGTGAATTGGCTCTTGGAGAAAAGAGCAAGTGGAGTAGGAGGATTACACCACCTCGCGAACCACTATAATTGTCTTGTGTTCTTTACTGCTTTCTTTACATACCGCTCTTTATATATACGCTCTCACGAAGATATACTGCTCACACAATCTCACACACACTTTATGTTTATTTATTTCCGCTGTGCACCATACTCTAACAATCTAGTTAAGAGTTTTGGTTTATCTCTATCTTAGCAATTGTTGTGCTGTGCGAAAGAGTTTGAAAGTCTATTCACCCCCCCCCCCCCCCCCCCCCCCCCGTCTAGACTTTCACCTAACCTCTTTTGGGACCAACATATATATATATATATATATATATATATATATATATATATATATATACCTATATTGTATTTTAATGCGTTGGAGTGGGTTACCATCATAATTCGCTGAACAGATATATTTGGCTTTCAGGCACAGATGAGTAGCTCCGGAGCACGCTAGAGGACCCAAGGCTTAGATAGTTAGCTTCCTTTTCGGCCTGCGTGCCATGGTGATGTAATGACATTGTTTTGAAGATAATTAGATAGTTTAACCTGTGTATCTGAGTTCTCCAGCTCAGATGTGGCATAGCACCCCAAACACTTATGTTTAGTATGCTCTGTTTTGGGGATTTAATGATAGTATTACCTTCATTTCATAAGCTTTGAAAGTTTAAAATTTTAGGGGTGTTACAGTTGGTATCAGAGCCTACGTTTGACCCTAGGATAAGACGCTTAAGACAAGACTTTAGGACATTAAGCTTAAACTCTAGGTATTTGGGAACATAGGATTCAGGAATCTTAGGACGCGCGGTGAGATTGTGAGTCTACCTATCATTACATAACTTTCCCCTCACTCTATTCTACACTTAATTTAAAAGAACTCCCCCTACGCTTATCGCATCAAGGTAAGGATGCAACACACTAACTCATCATTACAATAAACATTGGCCCTGTAGACCATCGGCACGACACCAAACAGAAGGCAATCGAGGACCCCCGAACCCACCACTCACGATCCCCTGTCTCAGAATCTACAGCAATTGACTCAGGTCGCCCAGGCACTAAGCGAAGTAATCCTCCGTAACAACAACCGACCACCACCGCCAAACGGAAACTCGGATGTCACTCGACAAGTCTCAAATCATCGGCCACCCATCTTCTCAGGGGAGGAGGACCCCACAATCCTCGTAGAATGGATTCGAACCTTCGACAAAATCCTCGGGTTAGTGGAATGCCCAGAGGAGCGCTGCGTAGAAATAGCCTCGTTCTACTTCGGACACGAGGCCGACCTGTAGTGGATTCACGAAGGACCCACTTATAGACAAGAACCGGGATTCAACTGGGAAAGCCTAAAGACACGGCTGCAAGAACGGTTCTATCCCGCACACGTAAGGGCAACCATGTACGAGGAATTCCTCCACTTAAAACAAGGGATGACCACCGTCATAGAATACCACAAACGGTTCCTCGAGCTAGCTCGTTTCGCGCCCGAATTAGTCCCCACAGAGACAACCAAGATAGAGAAGTTTGTGTCAGGCCTCAATTTCGAAGCCCGAAAAGCCCTAATCGTAAGCAGACCCCAAACCCTCAACGAAGCTTACACCAGCACCGCCAATCTCTATCGAATCCAACTACTACAACGAGGGGTTCAGGAACAGATCCGTAAAAGAAACACAGGAGGTGGTGCGCTGCCTGTAAAAAGGACTAGAAACGATCCTAACATGAGACCGGTCAACCTAGCCAGTCAAGGGCCGCCCATGAGAAATAACGAAGCAAACACCAGACCCTTCCTTTGCCAAAGATGCAACAAGGACCATAGAGGCAAGGATTTCCTGGGAAACCCCTGGCGATGCTTCAACTGCGGGGGAGAAGGACACAAGTCCTTCCAATGCACTCAACCCCCGAACTCGCACCCTACAATCATGGGCCAACACGGGGGCGCAAACAATCAAGGAAATTACGGTGCTCCGGGAAAAGTATTCGTCATGAGCCGCACTCAGGCCGATCTTGAAAACGAGGGCAACTTCGACGAAGAAAACGTGGCCCCGAGAGACGAGGACCCCGCAAATCAATCGGAAGAAAATCAGGGAGAAGAATTTTGCTTAGGATGATCGGTGAACTCCTGTAAACCACCCTCGTATTGAAACCACTTGTTTAGTTTAGTTATTTAGAAATTTTTTATAAAAAACAAAGTCAATTAAATTAGCATAAAAAGAATGACTAAACATCCCCCATGAACCCACGAGTCGCAAAATCCACACACAATGAAGGCGAAAGTTCAACAAGGAGGACCGGTCAAACGTCTTACCACTTGGGGTCAAAAGAAGGATAGGAAAATATCCAAAAGGATGTACAACAAAGAAAACTAACACTATCAATAGGAATGGAACCTTAAACCTCTCACTTATAAAATCAAAGTCTTAACTACTAAGCTATGAGTGTTTCTTGAAACCTCAAGGGAACACTCCCTTCTTAAACCCCTCTAAATCCCTAAAACCCACAAAACCCCCAAATAAAAAACCCTTCTTCTTCCTCCTCCATCACACACACTCTCTCTCTCTCTCCCTCTCTCTCCCCCTCTCCACGCCGCGGGCACCACCCGAGCACACTGTAGCTCGTCCCGCCAACAGCCGCCACAAAACAAACCGCCGTCGACCACCCACACGACCCGCCTTAACCGCCCGGAAGTCGCCCGTTGCTCGCCCGGTCAGCTCCCGCTGCCAACGCGGCCTCCTGCTCCGCCCAGGCCAGCCGCTCCCTCGCCATCGACCCCGAAACGCCACAGAAACCGAGCTGCACCGCCGCCTCGTCGCCGGAAACCCCACCGGAGTTTCACCGGAGCCTCGCCGGAAAAGCATCACCGGAAAAACACCACCTTGGAAAATCTCGCAATGCCGAAGAAGCCCGTTGGGATCCGAACCCCGGAGTGGAACAACGACAACTACACAGTGATCGGAGGTAAAGCCCTCGAACCCGACCAATTCTTTCCGGAATTGGTCGATATACTTAATTTCCAAGGGCTTTTGGAAACCTATCTCACAATAAAAGGAGATACGTACTGTAACACCCCGTGTTGTAGCACATAAACCAATTAATTATTTACCCAGAAAGAGGGATTAAATCTCATTAATTAATTAAGAAAGGTCCACCATGGTCCATGGGCCCTTATCCCTAAAACCAATCCCTAGTCCTATAGGAAATAGAATTAGCAAACCCATACCACTTAGACCCTAATTAGGACTCTTAAATATATAAATAGGGACATAGGAGGCACCTAGATCTCACACCACAAATAATCTCTCACCACACAAGAAGTTCCAAGAATTTCCCTAGGAGAAATCAAGAAAGGAGAAATCTTAAAGAAAGACCCTTCATAGCCAAGGAAATTAATTAAGGCTAAGAGGTAACCCATGTCTTAACAAAACCTATTTTCTTTGCTATAATTATCTTCTTTGGCTTCTTCTCTACGCTTGTGTCGTGATGAATCGTTTATAATATTGATGATATGATCTTGATAATTGATGAGATAATTTTTTGTGGGATCTTGATGATGATAAGAGGTTCTTGATGATTATGTGATGTTCTTGATAAACCTTGATGTTTCTTGATGTTAAAAGATGAACTATGATCTTGTTGATTTAAATATGATTAGAGCCCTAGGATGAATCGAGAAACTCATATTGTGATATTTTTGATATATTTGGGTGGGAATTCGCATGTTCGGGTGTTGATTATGTTTAGAAATCATGATAGGACGTGGGCTATGTGATTCTTGCTTTTAATCCGTTAATTGTCTACGTGGTGTCATCAATTGCGTTTAAAAGTGTCTAAGCATGATTTCGGGTTCCACAAAGGATCCCGAGACGTTTATTTTGATAAAGAGTCAGTGGGGGTAGGGGGACCCGCCACCTACCCGCTGCCCGAAGGTTTGTCTCCGGCGGGCAGCCGGCGGGTGATCCTCCATCCACCGGCTACCCGCTGGAACTTGCCCAACTTGGGACTTCGGCTTCCCCATTTGATGTTTTCCCGACCCTCGTGGTGTCCCAACGGACTCCGTTTATCGTGCCTAAGTCTAGTTTGATGTTTCGGGTACCGTTCGTAGGATAAATGTATCTTATATATATCGCATGCTAGTTGAATTGGTATCCCGTTGGCCTAGGTGAAAGAAGTATGAACCCCTTAGGATTATTCCTAGTATGTGGACGACCACGCATAGGTTTCATTATACGTTTTTCTCCCCTTTCCCAATGTGTTAATTTGGATTGCATGTTCTTGCCATGTGTTATGTGTGCATGATACCCCAATTTGGTTGCGATCAAATTGGTTATTCCTGAGCTGCTGTCAGGATTACACTCTTGGGCTGCGGTCCACCGTTTGGTTGCGATCAAACGTTTTACATGAGCTGCGGTTCATATTCCTGGCTGCGGTCAGATGATCACTCTTGGGCTGCAGTCCACTGTTTGGTTGCGATCAAACATTATGATGAGCTGCGGTTTATCGGTCGGTTGCGATCGACCCCTTCGTGTTACGATACGAGGCAGGGTGCTGCGGGGCCGTGTCAGAGCTATACGTACTGACCCTCATGTATGGGTATGCGATTGGTCCTGTGGCCCCACCAAAGTGTGCTTGTGTTATGAGATGAATGATGATATAAATGAGATAAAGTGAATCTGTGACCGTAGGATATATGCTAGTATCTTTATATGCTTGGTTATAACTGTTTAATGCTCTTACCCCTATCTGTCGAGTCTATTCCGGTTTTTAAGTTAGAGTTTCCTAGGATATATCTTCCTGCTTCAAAATGGCTTTTCTTTTATATATATATATATATATATATATATATATATATATATATATATATATATATATATATATATATATATATATATATATATAGAATTCGGATCAGGTGAGGACCTAATCTTAGGTGAGGACGTGAGGACTAATCTTGTGCGTTTGTTTTTTAATTTGGATGGTCCAGATTTGAGTTTTTTAGATGACATGGACTGATCTTTTTTGCTAAAGTGGGATAATAGTGTCTTTTTCTAATTTTTTTTAAGTGTGGACGCATGTATAATCCTTGGCCAAATTGGTTTCCTATTTTCTTGGATCATCATCGTTGCAATTTGGAGCCGCGATTTCTTCATCATGGATTTCCAAGTTTCCGTTTGGTGGTGACGGTTAGAGGGTTGAGTTCAAACTTGGAAATCCACTGCCAAGTCTCGGAACACCAACCGCCTACCTTCTCAGGGGATGAAAACCCCACGATCCTCGAAGAATGGATCGGAACCTTTGACAAAATATTCAGGGCAAGGGGATGCCAGGAAAGCCACCAAGTAGAGACGGCCTCCTTCTACTTCAAACACGAGGCCGACACCTGGTGGGTCCACGAGAAACCCAATTGCGTACAAAGCCCCGGGTTCAACTGGGAAACCCTAAAAATACAACTACGAGAGCAATTCTACCCCAGCCACCTGAAAGCAACCGTATACAAAGAATTCTTCCATCTAAAACAAGGAGCAACCCCAATCGCAGAGTACTACCGGCAGTTCCTCAAGCTAGCTCGCCTCACCCCCGAACTAGTACCTACAGAGACAATCAAAATCAAGAAATTCATAAAGGGCCTCAGCCTCGAAGACCAGAAGGCCCTAACTATACGAGAACCGAGAACTCTCGAAGAAGCCTATGCCAAGGCATTCCAACTACAACAAATACCAAACAAACGACAGGAAACACACCTGGGACACAAAAGAAAATTCAAAGGGAACCACACGAACCCCCTCCGGGAGCCTAAAACCGCCAGGGCCACCTCGCCCCACAAGGCCGTAACACCAGCCACTTAAGGAAGGATCCTTACCATAAGTAAGGCCAAAATCGGAGATAGCAACATAGTCTCCGGAACCTTCCTTGTACACACCACACCCACCACCGTACTATTTGACTCAGGGGCTACCAACTCATTTATAGCAACCGAATTCGCCACTCAACTCGATCTTAACACCAGCACCAGAGTACAACTCCAGGTCAAGGTGGCATCCGGTGAAATCATAAAATGTGACCGCATGTACAAAAACATAATAATCACCATCGAAGGAGTGGAATTCCCTAGCAACCTAATACAATTCAGACTGGGTGGGGTACAAGTGATCTTGGGCATGGACTGGATAGGGAAATTCCAAGCACAAATCCTATGCGGTGAACAAAGAGTGGTCTTACGAGGACTAAGCGGCAAAATGGTATCCTACCATGGAACCCACAAGGACCTTGAAATCAAATTAGTAAATATGATAAAAATGAAGAAATATCTAACCCAAGGGAACGAAGCCTTCCTATGCTCAGTCAAGGACCTTGACACCGAAATAGTCGAACCCCAAACCATTCCAGTGGTAAACGAATTCACCAACGTCTTTCTAGACGAAATCCCCGGAGCACCCCCAACCAAAGAAGTCGAGTTCACGATAGACCTAATACTAGGCGCTGCCCCGATCTCAAAACCACCCTAACGGCTGGCGCCAAAGGAAATGAAGGAACTGAAAACACAACTTCAGGAACTACTAGATAAGGGATACATCCGCCCCAGCACCTCACCATGGGGAGCACCAGTATTATTCGTTAAAAAGAAAGATGGGAGCATGCGTCTGTGCATCGACTACAGGGAACTAAATCAAGTTAAAATAAAGAATAAATATCCTCTTCCCCGAATCGACGACTTGTTCGACCAACTTAAAGGAGCGGGGGTGTTCTCGAAAATTGATTTAAGATCCGGATACCATCAGATAAAAGTGGTCAACCCAGATATTCAGAAAATAGCCTTTCAAACACGCTACAGCCATTACCAATTCACAGTAATGCCCTTCGAACTCACCAATGCACCTGCTATATTCATGGACCTCATGAATCGAGTATTCCGGCCCCACCTAGATGACTTCATCATTGTATTCATCGACAACATCCTGGCCTACTCTCGGAACACAGAGGAACATGAAAAGCACCTCCGCATAACCTTGCAAACCCTGAGAGAACACCAACTATACGCCAAGTTCTCCAAATGTGAATTCTGGAAGGACAACGTAGCCTTCCTGGGTCACGTAATAACCAAAGAAGGAATCAAGGTGGACCCCACCAAAATCCATGCCGTCAAAGAATGGCCCACACCAAAATCACTTTCGGAGGTTAGAAGCTTCCTAGGATTAGCAGGCTATTATCGGAGGTTCGTACCCGATTTTACCAAGATAGCTCAACCTCTCACCAAGCTCATGAAAAAGGAAACCCCCTTCCGATGGGACAACGACTGTACCACAGCCTTCCAAGAATTGAAAGAGAAGCTGACCACGCCACCCGTCTTAGCCCTTCCCTCCGGGATGGAAGAATTCGAAGTCTTCAGCGACGCCTCCAAAAAGGGATGCGTACTAATGCAAAAAGGTAAGGTAATAGCATACGCATCCAAACAACTCAAAACCCACGAAGAAAATTACCCCACACACAACCTCGAGCTAGCCGCCATCGTGTTCGCCCTGAAAATTTGGAGACATTACCTATACAGAGTACAATGCAAGATTTACACGGATCATAAAAGCCTAAAGTACATCTTCACCCAGAAAGATCTAAACATGTGACAACGAAGGTGGTTGGAACTTATAAAAAATTACGACCTAGATATCCAGTACCACGAAGGAAAGGCTAACGTTGTGGCGGACGCCCTAAGCTGAAAGGCTAACCACTCCCTCAACACCACCTGGATCCTGCCGGACCAGCTATACAAGGACTTCCAGAGGTTGAACTTGGAGGTAGTAGAGCAAGGACAAACCACTTCTGAGACCCACCTATTCAATGCCAAAGTCGTACCCACACTATTCGAAGAAATCAAGGCTGGACAACACCAAGACCCGGAACTAAATAAAATTCAACTCGACCTAACTCAGGGAAAGGACGGACCCTTCGAAATATACGAAGACGGCAGCCTCTGCTATCAAGGGAGATGGTGCGTACCCACGACACACCCCCACCTAAAGTAGCAAATCCTGAAAGAAGGGCACAACTCCCCATACTCAGTGCACCCCGGAGGCGACAAACTATACCAAGATGTGAAAAAGATGTTTTGGTGGCCCAACATGAAAAAGGAAGTCGCAGACTTCGTGGGCAAATGTCTGAATTGCCAAAGGGTAAAGGCCGAACGATGCAAGCCCAAACGACTCGTACAACCCCTTGAGATACCACAAGGGAAGTGAGATTCCATATCCATGGACTTCGTCGGAGGATTACCCACAACCCCAACGGGCAAGGATAAAATCTGGGTAATAGTGGACCGGCTAACCAAGACAGCCCGGTTCATTGATATGAAAGAGACATGGACAATGACGCAACTAGCCCGGGCCTACCTGAATCGAGTAGTAAAATACCACGGGATCCCCCGAAACATTGTGTCCGATAGGGATCCCAGATTCCTCTCACAATTCTGGAAGTTTCTACAAACAGCCTTGGGGACACAGCTGAACCTGAGCACTGCCTTCCACCCCACTACCGACGGCCAAACCGAAAGAACCATTCAGACTCTCGAAGACATGCTAAGAGCCTGCATGTTAAACTTCCAAGGGACATGGGAAGAACATCTAGACCTCATCGAATTCTCTTACAACAACAGCTATCACGCAAGTATCCACATGGCTCCCTACGAAGCTCTGTACGGTCAAAAATGTAGAACCCCCTTATGTTGGGAGGACATGGTCGGCCCAGTAGCACTAGGACCCCAATACTTACAAGACACCACGGCTAAATTCAAACACATACAAGAAAGAATGAAGGCCGCCCAAGACCGCCAAAAATCCTACGCCGACCTAGGAAGAAAGCAAGCCGAGTTCGCCCCCGGAGACAAAGTCTAGTTAAGAATCTTGCCCACACGAGGGGTAATGAGGTTCGGAAGAAAAGGGAAACTCAGCCCCCGGTTTATCAGCCCCTATGAAATCATAGAAAGAGTCGGGAACCTGGCCTACCGCCTCGCCCTACCCATCGAACTGGAACGGGTACACAATGTGTTCCACATATCCCAACTAAAGAAATATATACACGATCCAAGCCACGTGCTACAACCCGAGGCCGTGGACCTTGACGACGCACTAGCTTACGAAGAGAAACCTATAAGAATCCTGGACACCAAGACAAGAACCATCCGCCAGCGAGCCAAAGAGATGGTAAAAGTCCTCTGGACCAACCATGGGACCGAAGAAGCAACATGGGAACTCAAAGACACAATGAAGGAACGCTACCCCGAACTCTTCACACAATGTAACCAAGACGAAAGTATTGGATAAGGGAAAAAGTCACTCAGCAAGGACCAAAGCTTCAGGGACGAAGCTTCCCGTTAAGGGGGGGGGGGGGGAGAGTGTAACACCCCATGTTACGACCCATAAACCAATTAATTATTTACCAGAAAGAGGGATTAAATCTCATTAATTAATTAAGCAAGGTCCACCATGGTCCATGGGCCCTTATCCATAAAACCAATCCGCTAGTCCTATAGGAAATAGAATTAGCAAACCCATACCACTTAGACCCTAATTAGGACTCTTAAATATATAAATAGGGACATAGGAGGCACCTAGATCTCACACCACAAATAATCTCTCACCACACAAGAAGTTCTAAGAATTCCCCTAGGAGAAATCAAGAAAGGAGAAATCTTAAAGAAAGACCCTTCATAGCCAAGGAAATTAATTAAGGCTAAGAGGTAACCCATGTCTTAACAAAAACTATTTTCTTTGCTATAATTATCTTCTTTGGCTTATTCTCTACGCTTGTGTCGTGATGAATCATTTATAATATTGATGATATGATCTTGATAATTGATGAGATAATTTTATGTGGGATCTTGATGATGATAAGAGGTTCTTGATGATTATGTGATGTTCTTGATAGACCTTGATGTTTCTTGATGTTAAAAGATGAACTATGATCTTGATGATTTAAATATGATTAGAGCCCTAGGATGAATCGTGAAACTCATATTGTGATATTTTTGATATATTTGGGTGGGAATTCGCATGTTCGGGTGTTGATTATGTTTAGAAATCATGATAGGACGTGGGCTATGTGATTCTTGCTTTTAATCCGTTAATTGTCTACGTGGTGTCATCAATTGCGTTTAAAAGTGTCGAAGCATGGTTTCGGGTTCCACAAAGGATCCCGGGACGTTTATTTTGATAAAGAGTCAGTGGGGGATCGGTGGAGGTAGGGGGACCCGCCACCTACCCGCTGCCCGAAAGTGACGCCGCCGGCAGCGAGTAGACGACTGCCCGCCGGGCACCCGCTGCCCGGAGGTTTGTCTCCGGCGGGTGATATGATCCTCCACCCACCAGCTACCAGCTGGAACTTGCCCAACTTGGGACTTCGGCTTCCCCATTTGATGTTTCCCCGGCCCTCGTGGTGTTCCAACGGACTCCGTTTATCGTGCCTAAGTCTAATTTGATGTTTCGGGTACCGTTCGTAGGATAAATGAGTCTTATATATATCGCATTCTAGTTGAATTGGTATCCCGTTGGCCTAGGTGAAAGAAGTATGAACCCCTTAGGATTATTCCTAGTATGTGGACGACCACGCATAGGTTTCATTATACGTTTTTCTCCCCTTTCCCAATGTGTTAATTTGGGTTGCATGTTCTTGCCATGTGTTATGTGTGCATGATACCCCAATTTGGTTGCGATCAAATTGGTTATTCCTGAGCTGCGGTTCAGAAGCTGGCTGCGGTCAGAATTGCACTCTTGGGCTGCGGTCCACCGTTTAGTTGCGTTCAAACGTTTTACATGAGCTGCGGTTCATATTCCTGGCTGCGGTCAGATGATCACTCTTGGGCTGCGGTCCACTGTTTGGTTGCGATAAAACATTATGATGAGCTGCGGTTCATCGGTCGGTTACGATCGACCCCTTCGTGTTGCGATACGAGGCAGGGTGCTGCGGGGCCGTGTCAGAGCTATACGCGCTGACCCTCATGTATGGGCATGCGATTGGTCCTGCGGCGCCACCAAAGTGTGCTTGTGTGATGAGATGAATGATGATATAAATGAGATAAAGTGAATCTGTGACGTAGGATATATGCTAGTATCTTTATATGCTTGGTTATAACTGTTAAATGTGCTTATCCCTATCTGTCGAGTCTATTCCGATTTTAAGTTAGAGTTTCCTAGGATATATCTTCCTGCTTCAAAATGGCTTTTCTTATATATATATATATATATATATATATATATATATATATATATATATATATATATATATATATATATATATATATATACTTATACGGTATTTCAACGCGTTAGAGTGGGTTACCAGCATTATTCGCTGAAAAGATATATTTGGCTTTCAGGCACAGACGATTAGCTCCGGAGCGCACTAGAGGACCCAAGGCTTAGATAGTTAGCTTCCTTTTCGGCCTGCGTGCCATGGTGATGTAATGACATTGTTTTGAAGATAATTAGATAGTTTAACCTGTGTATCTGAGTTCTCCAGCTCAGATGTGGCATAACACCCCGTATTCTTATGTTTAGTACTGCTCTGCTTGGGATTTAATGAGAATTTACCTTTATTATATAAGTTTTAAAAGTCTTGAAAATCTGGGGTGTTACACGTACCCTGAGTTGGTGAAGGAATTCTATCACCACTTGATAGCCATCAAGCCGGGGGACAAGTTGGAAGTCACTTCCAAGGTCCGACGCAAAGAGATAGTGCTCTCCGAAGGCCGCTTGGCCAAACTCCTGAAACTGACCACCACAGGTGTGTCAGATTATGACCGAAAGGCATGGATTGGTACCCAAAGCACGGGGTACAAGGATTACCTCGGGTACCTACTAGGAAAGGAAGACGGCTTCACCTCGGCCACCCGGCCAAACAGGAAATGGCTAACTGCCGAACAGAAGTTGCTAGTCATGATTGTAACTGACAGCTTGTTGCCCACGAACAACAAGAGCAAAGACGTGGGGAGCTTAGAGTGCACCTTTGCCTACTTTTTGAAACACAAGATCAAGTTCAATCTACCCGCCCTTATGATAAAACACATGGAATTTTGCAAGTCTAGCAACCGGCTTAGTCTACCCTACGGGATGATCCTAAGTTGGATTATGGAAAGAAAGGGGGTGGACCTAAGCCACACGGAAATCAAACCCATAAGCGGGATGATTTTCAACGCCCAGAACCTCCGCCGCAACGACATCTCCCATATCGGAGAGGGACAATACATCACCCTCGGGGAGGTTTGTCTAAAGCCCACGGGAGAACGACGAGAGTTGGTTGATCAGTTAGAAATCTCCAACAAGAAACTGAGACGGGCAATGCAAGAATGTAGGGAACAAGAGGAACAGGAGGAAGATAGCGAGCCTAACCCGCCTGCACCCACGCAAGAGAAAGGGAATCCGGAAGGCCAAGATGAAAGATCCGTCAATGAGCGCATCCTCGCGCAACTCACCCGGCAAAACCAAATCATGGATGAAGGGTTTTCATCCCTAATCCACGTGACACACTCATTAGATCAAAGAGTGGCGGCAATCGAGACCATGTTGGGCACGCGCAGGGCATCTAGCTCGGGAGCAGGAAACCAAGGTAGACCCAAAATTTCTAAACACCACCTCACCAAGCTCCATTCTACGCCCAGCAAACGACACGTGGAGCCACATTTCCTAATCACGAGGCAAAAATACGTGACGTCAAGGGGTGAAAGAATGGATCCACGCACCGGCTTCGGGGACGAAGCCTCTTGTAAGGGGGGGAGGGGTGTAACACCCCATGTTACGGCCTCTAACCCAAACTAATTATTTAATTACTTACCTTTAAAAGAGAATTAAATTCCCTTAATTAATTAGGAAGGGTCCACCATAGACCATGGACCCTTATCCCTAAACCAAACCCTTACGGGCCGTTTGGTTCACGGAATGAATTTGGAGGGAATAGGAATGCTATTCCATAGGGAATAGAATAGGTAAGGGATAGAATAGGAATTGTATTCAGTTGTTTGGTTTGCTAAAGGAATAGACATTGGGAACTGTATTCCAATGTTTGGTTGGTTAAGGAATAGGAATAGAATATATGTTTAAAAGACATAAATGCCCTTGTACAAAAACTATTATTATTATTATTATTATTATTATTATTATTATTATTATTATTATTATTATTATTATTATTATTATTATTATTATTATTATTATTATTATTATTATTATTACTACTACTACTACTACAACAACAACTACTATATATCATCATCATCATCATCATCATCATCATCATCATCATCATCATCATCATCATCGTCGTCATATCAAGTGATTAATACTCAAAACAAAATAGTCATATAAATAACAAACTTTTGTAAAGAACATTTAACAATATTCAAAAGAAGCATAACATATGTTATTTTTAACAAAATACTCAAAACAATCCAATGCAAGTTACAATGTTCATAAAATGATTAATTGATAGCAAGGAATCTTCTCATCCATTGTAGTCTTCGATCATGATCAAGACTGAGAAAGAAAGCTACTTTATTAGGATGATCAGTGAGCTTAAACGAAACAATGTCCATTTCATCATTTGCCAAACCATCAACCTCTTTTAATGCACATTCAAGCGTCTAAAACATATCCTTATCACGATCATATTGAAGACCATCAGACAGATTCTTACCAACCTCTGACATTGTATTGCTTATTAGCTTCGCAGCACTAAGCATATTCTTAGCACATATCTCAATAGCTTCATCATGGCTCCTCTTTCTCTTACTTGAATTGCTTCTTTTTCTACCATCATTTTGTGGCTCAGGTTGTGTACTCGTTAAATCAATATCATCCAAATCAACAAATGTACTATCTTCTGTGTCAGCTCTTATATCATTCTGTTCTTCATCTTATATTTTTCTTCAACTACGTCATCTGCTGTCTGTGCATCTTTTCCAGTTGCACGATCTTTAGAATATATTGCAGATAAATCATTATAAAACCTAAAGCTTCTGGTTCTAAAAGGGGCAGCTTCTTTGTGACTCTATAATAAACAAAAATAAATTAGTTGTATGTATACATTAATAAAAATAAATGAAATTACAAAAAAAAAAGTAAATACTTACAATTAAGTATGACTCCCAAATTGCATCTTCAGCATACACCATGTGCTTTTGATCATTCCAATCGAACCCACTAGTGTTCTTACCTTGCACCATATCATGAATAATGCTCCATTCTTTTTTCAAAGATTTAATTCTACTCTCAATATGTGGCTTAGCTTTTATGGTACAATTTGGTATTTTGTTCAAAATCATTCTTTCAAGTTCTAATAAATAACCTGTCTTAAACCCTGTATTGGAATTAAATTTTCCTACAGTATGCATTTCGGTCAAACAGGACACTAATATAATGTCTTCTTCGGGTGTCCACTTTCTTTTTGTTTGCTTAACACTTTGAGATCCAATGGTTGCAGATGTAGGGGGAGAAGCCATTCTTAACTACAAATAAATTGAAATAATAAATTATTCATCAAACTCAAACACATTACATTGTTCATAACCCACTTTACAAAAAAAACACCAAATCACAAAATCAAACATCAATGAACATGTCCTTAATTTCTAGATGATATCCATTCATTGAACATGTCATTTGCTAATTCTGTCCTCCAATTATTCCAAACTTCTGAAGGCTCTATTTGTGTGACATCATATCTTCATGTATGGCGTTACTTTGTACGAATTCATCTTCCATAGGATCAACATCATCTCATTTCTAATAAAATTATGCAGCAAACAACTTGCAAGTATAATTCTGTTATGCATTCTAACAGGATAAAATGATGGGCTTCTAAGTATAGCCCATCTCATTTTCAATAATCCAAAACAGCGTTCTATGACATTACGAGCAGCTGCATTGTAACACCCCGAAATTTTTGAACTTTTAGAACTTATATAATAAAGGTAAATATTCATTAAATCCCGAAACTAAACATAAGAGTGCGAGGTGCTATGCCACATCTGAGCTGGAGAACTCAGATGCACCGGCTAAACTAACTAAATATCCTCAAGCAATGTCACTACATAATCATGGCACGCAGGCCGAAAGGAAAACTAACTAATCTACGCTTCGGGGTTTACTCATCTGTGCCTGAAAGCCAAATATATCTGTTCAGCGAGAGATGCTGGTAACCCACTCCAACGCGTTGAAATACAATATAAGTATATATATATATATATATATATATATATATATATATATATATATATATATATATATATATATGTAGGAACAATCATTTTGAAGCAGGAAGATATATACTTAGGAGACTCTAGCTTTAAAACCAGGAATAGACTCAGCAAATAGGGACAAGCACATTAATCAATGATACAGTTAAGTAGAGTTAACATCATAAGGAATATGCATCTAAGGTCACAAATTACTTTTCAATTCAAACATATCATCATTCAAGGATCATTTAATCATCATTCAATCATCATTTGTGACACTCAATCACACTGCCATGGCGCCACGGGACCAATCGCATGCCCCGAACATAAGGGTTAATGCGTATAGCATTAACACGGCCCCGCAGCACCCTACCTCATACCGCGGCATGAAGGGAGTTGATCGCAACCAACCCATAGAGGACCGCTGACGAACTCAACGTCGGACCACAATCCGACACACCGCTGACGCGCACAGTCAGTGGACCATGATCCCCTTTACAAGGGGGGACTTACGACCCTACACACCGTTGATGCGTACAGTCGGTGGACCGTAGCGGATCAAGCCCTACACACCGCTGAGGGACTCAGTCGGTGGGCGAAGATCCTCGGAGACTACAACCCTACACAACGTGTCCCATCACTCGGTGGATCGCAGCCAGCCGTAGCCCTACACACCGCCTGATTACTCAGGTCGGTGGACTACAGCCTTCCTCGGCTTATTGGCCCTACACACCGCCTAGCGCGTCCAGGTCGGTGGGTCATATCACTGAGGCCCATGTGGACCTGTAGTCCTATATAATCTTTATATACCTGACCGATCTCAACCAGCCTGGTTAACAGTTGGAATGGTTCTCAACCCATTCAACTGCCCGTATAGTGGACCACAGCCCTATATAATATTTATATACCTGACCGATCTTAACCGGCCTGGTTAAGAGTTGGGATGGTTCTCAACCCATTCAACTGCCCGTATAGTGGACCGCATCCCTAATATAATATTTATATACCTGACCGATCTTAACCGGCCTGGTTAACAGTTGGGATGGTTCTCAGCCCATTCAACTGCCCGTATAGCCAACTTGATCACAACCAAGTTGGGGAATCATGCATCACATAACACACAATAGCACATAATAGCACATTGGGAAGGGGGAGACATATAATTAAGCTTACGTGTGATCATTCACATACTAAGAATAGTCCTAAGGGGTTCATACGACTTCCACCTAGGTCAACGGGTTACCGATTCAACTAGCATACAATTCCTAAAACTCTTTTATCCTACGAACGGCACCCGAAACATCAAACTAGACTCAAGCACAAAAAACGGGGTCCGTTGGGACACCACGGGGAATGGGGAACATCAAACGGGGAAGCCGAGGACCCGGGGTGGGTAACGGACCAGCGGGTAGCCGGTGGGTGGAGGGTCACCCGCCGACTGCTCGCCGGAGATCACTGCCGGGCAGCGGGTTGCCGGCAGGCGGATGCCTGCCCGACGCCTGCCCGCTGCCCGGCGGTGATCTTGGGGCAGCGGGTAGGTGGCGGGTACCCCTACCCCCCACTGACTCTTTCATCACAAATTCGTCCCGGGGTCCTTTGTGGAACCCGAAACCATGCTTAGACACTTTTAAACGCAATTAACGACACCACGTAGTTAATTAATGGATCAAAAGCAAGAATCATGTATAACTCATCCTATCACGACTTCTAAACATAAACAACACCCGAACATGTGAATTCCCACCCAATATATATCAAGAACATTACCATACAAATTCCCAATCCATCCTAGGGCTCTAATCCCTCCCAAATCATCAAAATCACAATTTATTTTTAACATCAAGAAATATCAAGATTTGTCAAGAATCATTACATCAATATCAAGAACCTCTTTTCATCATCAAGATCATCAAGATTATCAAGAATACACACAAATCATCTTATCAATCATCAAGAATATATCACAAATAGCATAGAGGTATTAATCAAGACACAAGCATATAGAAGGAGGTCAAGGAAGGAGATTATAGCGAAGAAAATAGGTTTTGTCGAGACATGGGTTACCTCTTAGCCTTAATTAATCCTCCCTTGGCTATTAAGGTTCTTCCCTAAAATTTCCATCCGCTTGATCTCCCTAGGCTCGGTGGTGGGGAATCTCCCGGGAATATTTTCGTGTAGTATGACTATGGGTGGTAAGGTTTCTAATTGCTTTCTAATCCCCTATTTATAGAATCATGAATCCTAATCATAATCTGAATAATATAGGCCTACTTTCTTTATTCCTAATAGATATATTGGTCTAGGATTCCTAATTAGAATCTGACTAGTAAAAGGTTTACCCCCTTTATTTCTAATGGGCTTAAGACTCTAGTTTAGGAAAGGGTCCACAATGCATGGTGGACCATATTAATTAATTAAAGGGAATCCTAATCAAATTAAATCCTTTTTAATTATTATTAACGGAATTAATTAAATAATTAATTCGGGATTGAGGGCCGTAACGCGGGGTGTTACATGCATGTTTCATATTAAAGAATTCTTGAGGAGTTGTCGGTTGATGACCTTGACGCCATTCATTTAAGTGGTACCTTTGACCTCTAAATGGTGCAAAAAATCCCTCACTATTAGCATATCCTCCGTCAACTAAGTAGTAACAACCTAGAAACATAAGTTTATAGTTTAATACGAATGCATATTATATTATATGATAATTGAAATTTAATATTATAATGCTTACCATTAGGGACCTTAAGTGGATGTCTTCTAGATAGTGCATCCCGAAGAACTCTACTGTCTGCTACAGATCCTTCCCATCCCGGAAGAACATACACAAATTGCAAATTAGGTGTACATACACCTAATACATTTGTTGCAATTTCACCCTTGCGAGATCGATATCTAGGTTTATCTTCTGATGACACTTGTATTCTAATGAAAGTTCCATCTAAAGCGCCTAGGCAATTCTAGAAATAATATCAAATATTATTAAATATATATTCACATTGTAATTAAACTTATAACTCAACTGTAGGGGATATGTTTAACTACCTTAAACCATTTCCATCTATGATCTGTAGAGGTAGCTGGAACTGGTTCAGAATCTTTGAAAAAATGATTTCGGAGTTTCAAAACAGCATTCAATACTATATTAAAGTATCGACTAATAGTTTCCCCCGACCTTTGAAAATTATTTTGAATGATCCTATTTTTTACGTGATGAGCAATAATATGTAAAATATTGCTACTTGCTCATCAACAAGCATATTTCTTGTTGGCCTTAACCCTCCTATAATTTGTAACATTGCACACAACTTCACAAAAGCATATCGATATCCTAAGATGAGATATGCATTTTTCATCACACAAATATACAGTTCGTAACATATATTCTCGAGACCCTAAAGTATTTATAATATAAGATTTCACTCGTTTTTTATTAGAACACAAAATTGTCAAGGTTGACATCATCATGATAAACAATAAACTCACAGAAGCACACATATCCAACCATACACGCAATACAGCTACACATCTTTTCCTTCTTTCAGTACGAGTTATTAAACGCAATCGAGCCATAACTGCAAATTTAATTTAAAACTTACAATAACTTATACAGATTATAATAACACTACGTAAAAAAAAAAAAAAAAAAAAAAAAAAAAAAAAAAAAAAAAAAAAAAAAACATTGCTGTGACAAAAAACAAAACAAAATAAACAATAACACTTTTACAGCAAAAAAAACAAAAAAAAAAAACAAAAAAAAAAAACAAAAAAAAACAAAAAAAAAAACAAAAAACAATAAACAATAAACAATAAACTAAACTAAAAACTAAGTCAAGGACCCATCCATTTTCAATTCCTAAGTAAGTATTACAAATCCTAACTAAGTATTACAATTCAATTCAGCATAAAAAAATTCAATCTTTTCTTTCATTTTCACCAATTTCCATGTTAAAAATTATCTGTTTGTCAACCTTAATCTTAACTAAATAAACTTTGATTGATATTAGATGGGTAAATTATTAGATGAACATATCATTATCTGGTACTCCCACCAAGTCTATCATTGTACAATCAAACTAATTAAGTTGTCTATATGAATTTTGTGATAATTACATTAATGATATCATTAACTAAACTAACTATAAAAAAAAAAAAAAATTAAACAAAACTGCTGCGGCTGCGGAACCCTCCACGCCGCAACAGTATATATGTAACATATATACTGCTGCGGCGCGGAGGGTTCCGCAGCTGCAGCAGTGTGTATGTGTGTGTGTGTGTGTGTGTGTGTGTGTGTGTGTATATATATATATATATATATATATATATAAAATTAAATATTTAAATATTTAATTTGTGAAGAATAAAATTCTGAAAATTTATCTTTGTTTGATGCTTTAATTTGATGTGGCAGAAAGAATTGATTGACTTTGATGTTGATGATGCTTTGATTTGATGTGGCAGAAAGAATTGCTTGACTTTGATGTTGATGATGAAAGAATCGGGGATGGGTAGAATGATACGTAGGGAGAGAACGGCAAGAAAGATAAGGTTAAAATTGAAAAAAAAAATATTCTATTCCTGAGGACTCAGGAATAAGTTAATACCAAGGGGGGCTAGTAATAGCTATTACCTCATCTGAGGTAATAGGCTATTACTAAGAACATTATTCCTAGTAATATACATTGTTACCAAAAAAAAAGAATAGGCCTGTTACTGGGAACGCCATGCCATTCCCAGCCTATTCCGTGAACCAAACGGGCCATTAGTCCTATAAGGAATAGAATTAGAAAATCCATACCAATCAGACCCTGATTAGGACCCTTAGATATATATAAGGACATAAGAGGAACCTAGAATTCACACCACAATAGCTTTCACCACACAAGAATTCCCAAGAATTCCCCTATCACCAAACGTAGGAGAAATCAAGAAGAGGAGATCTTAGAGAAAGAACCTTTATAGCCAAGGATTCTAATTAAGGCTAAGAGGTAACCCATGTCTCAACAAAACCTATTTTCCTTGCTATAATCTTCTTCTTTGGCTCCATTGATATGCAATTCTATGCTTGTGTCTTGATAAAGCTTTTATGATGATTATAATATGATCTTGACATTTATTAGATGATATTATGTGTTGATCTTGATAATCTTGATGATTATGAGGGAATCTTAATAATTGTGTGTTGATCTTGATATTCTTGATGTTCTTGATTTTAAAGATGAAGTTATGATCTTGTGATTTAAATGTGATTAGAGCCCTAGGTTAAATCATGGATTTCGTATTGTGATATTCTTGGTATGTTTGGGTGAGATTTTGCATGTTCGGGTATTGAGTCTTGTTTATGTTTAGAAGTCATGTTAGGATGTATTTAACGTGATTCTTGGTTTTAATCTGTTACTTGATTACGTGGTGTCGTCGTTTGTGTTTGAATGTGTCTAGACATGGTTTCGGGTTCCACGAAAGATCCTGGGACAAAATTATTACAAAAGAGTCGGTAGGGGTAGGGGAATCCGCCACCTACCCGCTGCCCCAATTGGTGTCGCCGGTAGCGGGCCGCTGGCCACCCGCTGGGTTTTCCCAGTGTGGATGGTGGTTTTCCCCGTTTGATGTTTCCCCGTTCCCCGTGGTGTCCCAACGGACCCCGTTTGTCGTGCCTGAGTCTAGTTTGATGTTTCGGGTACCATTCGTAGGACAAAAGAGTCTTGTGTATTGCATGCTAGTTGAATTGGTATCCCGTTGGCCTAGGTGAAAGATGTATGAACCCCTTAGGAATATTCCTAGTATGTGAATGACCACGCATTAGTTTTATTTATACGTTTTCCACCTTCCCAATATACTAATGTGGGTTGCACGTGCTTGCTATGTGTTATGTGTGCATGATACCCCAATTTGGTTGCGATCAAATTGGCTATACGGGCAGTTGGATGGGTTGAGAACCATCGGCTGTTAACCAGGCCGGTTGCGATCGGCCAGGTATATAAATATTATATTTGGCTGCGCTCCACTGTTTGGTTGCGATCAAACGTTATGATGAGTTGTGGTTCATCGGTTGGTTGCAATCAACCCCTTCGTGCTGCGGTACGAGGCAGGATGCTGCGGGCCCTGTTAGCGCTATATGCGCTGACCCTCATGTATGGGCATGCGATTGGTCCTGTGGCGCCACCAAAATGTGCTTATGTGTTGAGATAATGGTTGAATACTGATATGGTGATGTGTGACCTTAAGGTGTATGCTAGTATCTGATCTTTATATGCATGATTATAACTGATAAATGTGCTTGTCCTTACCTGTTGAGTCTATTCTCTATTTTAAAGCTAGAGTCTCCTAAGTATATATCTTTCGGCTTCAAAATGGTTTTCCTATATATATATATATATATATATATATATATATATATATATATATATATATATATATATATATATATATATATATATATATATATATATATATATATATATATACCTATATTGTATTTTAACGCGTTTGGCTTTCAGGCATAGATGAGTAGCTCCGGAGCGCGCTAGAGGACCCAAGGCTTAGATAGTTAGCTTCCTTTTCGGCATGCGTGCCATGATGATGTAATGACATTGTTTTGAGGATAATTAGATAGTTTAGCCTGTGCATCTGAGTTCTCCAGCTCAGATGTGGTATAGCGCCCCAAACACTTATGTTTAGTACGCTCTGTTTTTGGGATTTAATGATAGTATTACCTTCATTTCATAAGTTTTGAAAGTTTAAAATTTTAGGGGTGTTACAGTAATACCTTTGGGAATTGGAATTGTCTGCATAGTATATGTACGGATCACCGAGAGAACAGACTGCACTAATACATGTCTGCCTACTAAGGTAAGTGTTCTCATTTTCGACCTTGCTAATCTACTTTGCACCAGGTCTACAATGTTAGGAAACGAGTCCTTTTTGAGCCTCCTAGGGATAGAGGGGACTCCAAGATGACTTTAGGCGTCTGTTCTTCAGAGTCGCCATAGTGGCCTTTAGGCGTTTGTGTCTTTACAGAAACAGACGCGTTTTTAGAGTATTTTTAAAAAATTTTGACAACTGGCGTCAGTTTCTCAAGAAAAACAGGCGCCTATTGTTGTTTGTTTTTTAAAAAAATTAAATTTCATTCTCCCTGCCACAGTAAATTCCAGCTATCTAATCAAATTTAGTCATTCAGCCCTGCAATAATATTCACAATATAAAAAAAAAAATTTCTTTCTCCCAGCCACAGTAAATTCCAGCTATCTTCAATATAATCAAATTTAATCATCCACAAATAATCATTCAACCCTGCAATAATATTCACAATATAATCTGAACTACAAGATATTCATGGCAAACATTTAATACCAACTAGATCTCAAAATATTTAAATACCTAAAGACACAACAACATATATATTCTATTAACATTCAAAATGAAGAATAGCTCGTTGAAGTGACAACTCTGTGGATGCAAAAAGACCAATTATCCAAGCATAAGACCTTGCCCTCTCAACAATAATTGTTAGTGAGGAGAGAACAATGCAAGCAAATACCTATAGAGTCACAATGCCTAGTGATGCTTCAAAAACAATGATAGGAATCTTAAAAAACAAGAATAGAGAGGGAAGAATGGCATACCAACTCTCCATTTGTTGAAATTCTTCTACTAATGTCGTTTTCAAGAATGCAGTATCTAAGAACCCACCAAAATGTCCAAGTTCTTTAATTATTTGCATTGTTTCCCTGATGAACAAAGATGACATGGAATTGGTGTACACCCTTTTTAGGTCATTGCATATTTACTAACCAGTTCACAATGATAAGAACTTTATGAAAGAAATGAAGTGTTAAATGAGAATATTAAAACCCTTATCTAATGTTCAAGTTTTGAATTAGTTGAAACCACTTACAGAATGGCAACAAAAGTACTCTACTTTTAACATAGATTTCTCACCAAGAAAACAAAGTCATTTTTAGAAGTTGAGAATCACTACCAATTACTCCATTATAAGACTGGCAAGATCAGAGCAGTTAAGTGTGAGAATAAAATAATATACAGGCTTCATAGCTTATGAACTGTCAAAACTCTAAGGAATTCTGCATGCACTTTCAAATTGTTATCTATTTAAATCATTTAGGTTATGAACAGAATATTAACTGTTAAAGGAAATATTAATATGATGTATTACTCACTTTACGGAAAAGAAGACAAAGCCCACTAATTGAGTTTAGCGTAAGCACTTCAATGATTTTCTCAGACATGCCACCGCTACTTCTCTGTATCTCTAAGCCTAAAAGGAATACACCTACAAGAAATATACTTGGTTAGAAAAAAGTATATAACCAGGGGTTATAATGAAATACAGATGTAAACAGAAGTGGACCTTGTATTGCCACCAAATCTTCCTTTTGACATCATCATCATATTCAAATCCTCCTACAAGAGGCAAGGTAATCAACCAAAATTAGGCAATGTTGGGGTTTTTCATACTGTCCACTACATGCTGCAATCAAAGCAGGGTACACAACTATGAAATCTTAAGGAAATTCAGAAAATTAATACAGAAAAATTGAGCAATGCTACATGATCTTGGGTTCTTCAAGTTCATGAACCATAAATTTGTCACCACCATATAACAGAATCTACATTGATGTAGTTCTTTTGAGGCCATATCACAATTTCAATAATCTAAACTACAACACAATCCACAATATAATCTAAGACAAACATTCTAGCAAAGCAAAAATACATTGAGCAAGTTAAGCCAATATTATTGTTGAGCAAAAAGCAAAAATACATTACCTCCTGTTCAATTTTGTAAAACAGTGCCTGGTGGCTGCAATACTCTAATCTGGAATAAAAAGTAGGGAGATTTCACCTTCAATTCTCTAATCTACAATGCAAGATTCATTTAGGACCTTCAGCAAGGTTAGTTTAATTTCTAATTGATAAATATGAAACAAAAGTACTACACAAGAACATACATCTACTTATTGTGCGGCCTGCTCAAGTTGCTGTATTTGAATCCAATGTTCATTTAAAATCCACATCATATAAAGGCAGTCAAAGATATAAAGAGGATTTGCACCATCCTCATGAATGGAATCTAAAAGCTCTAACTACACCAAAGATAAAAGAACAACTTACTTAACGGCACGTGTTGTGCCTATAGCAATTCTAACTCTTGTGACAAGTGAAGGAATTCATGAAGCAAACCATTTCTGAAGGCAAGTATGACCGCTGGGGACAAAACATCAACATAGCAGGTAAAGTGAAGTTCATGAGAGCTGAATATTGCAGTAAAGGGATAAGTACTAATACATATTCAACTCCTACAAGTAATATCAAGTGAAAGAAGGGAGACCAAACACAAACAGATAGGATAAATGGTCCATAAGTTCACCTGGCGAAGCTTTTCAAATGATTGAACACTGTTTTCCCTCCTTTGTATCTGTGTAAGTAAATTTCAGACCGCAGAGTACTTAGGCTATTCTGAATATACATTAGAAGGTGTACCTCTGAAGTTAATGAAGGATCGAGGTTTTCAAGTAAAACGAGTGTCCTAGTTAGGTTTCTAGTGCCATAATCCATAAACATTCTTAACTCCCAAGGCTGAAACAAAAACAAATAACCAAATAAGCCTATTCAATTTTGAGCCTATACTATCGTAAATCATTGTGGTAGACAATATTGAGGCTGTCACGCAAAATCTAGATCAAGTATGCCCAACCATATCCATTATTACAGGAAGATATTCTAATGGGAATAAGTGAGAAAGGTGACTTATTTGTTCCTTGAACCATTTGATTGAGTCTTGTAACCATAAAAGATGACAAAGTCTCGGTTAAAGACACGCAAAATATATAGTACACACATCTCACACCATTAATTTGAACAGGCTGAATCCAGACCATTTCTTTAGGTTTCTGAGTACTAAAACCTACCCAGGAAAGACCTAATAACAAAGCTATTAACAAAAATGAAAAAAAAAACAATAAAATCCAAATAACATCACAAACTCATCACTTGCACTATTAGAGCAAAATAAGATAATATAAAAGTAGTCAATAGAACAATTGGAAAACAGAAATCAAATAGCCCGAGGAACCAAAATCTTTGCTTTCTTGAGCTTGCGTCGCTGAATCAGATCGGGTACTTCTTTAGCGATTTGTGGTCAACTAGAAACAAGTAAAAACCATCTAATAGGGGGGAAAACAAAAGACCGTACCTAAAGCAAACGTATCTGCTGCTCCTTCGTCGATGTCATCACCACCACTGGTCAACAAGGACGGAGCCAGAAATTTTTCTCAAGGGGGGCGAAGAAGTAAAGGCAACATAAATTTAAAAATGTTTAAATACAAGGTTCAAATACAAAATATCTAATACGAATATAATTGTCAAAATATAAAATACATTATAAATTACAATACAAAGTTTATGATGAACTACGAGATAATACTCCTCTACGCTCTCTCATCTTTTGGAATCGTTGTAGAATTGCTTCATTTGATACTTGATTAAAAACATCTTTTTCAACATATGGCACTAAACAATCATGTAAGAAATCATCACTCATCCGGTTGCGTAAAGATGTCTTAATTAACTTCATAGCAGAAAATGCTTTTTCCACACTAGCATTGCAACTGGTAGGATCAAAAACAACTTTAGAAGCAAATACACAAACGTATAGTCCAAATGTCTTCTCGTTTCCACCAGTTATTGAGCTAATTCATCAATACCATCCAATTTAGAGAAAGCAGGATCAGTACTTACATCAACAAAATAAGTCTGTAGTTGGTTATATAGTAATTCAAGTTCAATATCAAAAAAATCATTTGGATAGAACTGTGTCAATCGAATTAACTTATCTTTATCAAACATAGCAAATGAATTCCTTAGATCAAAACATGCCACGCATAAGAGCAACTCTGTATTCTTCTCATTGAAACGGTTGTTTAGCTCTTGAAGTTGTAGATCTAAGACCACACAAAACCTTTCAACACGGTACCTATGAAGATGAGTCCTTTCTTCAACATTACGGCGAGGTCTCCAGGAGCTACATAAACTTCATCCATATTAGGTATGAGAATTGCATGCTTGTTGCAAAATAGTGAAACTTCTTTTAAATGAGCTTCCCACCCATCATCTCTCATCATTTGCAACCTTTGTTTTGAGACATCAACTAGTCTCATGGCATTCACAATGTTTTAATCTTTCTTCTGTAATGCCTGTGACAAGTCATTGGTAATTGCTAAAACATCCTTCATTAAGTGCAAAAAGAATACAAAATCAAAACATAGGACATTCTTCAATACTCTAAATGCTTTTAGCCATTGTTTTAGATCTTGCCTTAATTCGTCAAGAACATCAATCACCGGAGAAAATAATTTCAGAATGCTCACAAGTGCACCATAATGAGATCCCCAACATGTATCACCAGGACGTTGTAAAACTACTTCTTGATTCAAACCAATTCCCGTTTCAATGGTATCAGCATAAATTGAATCAATCAACATCTGTAATTGTTTGTCTCATAAGCTATCCCTTCGCTTACATGAAGCACATATAAGGGGCGTTTGGCAAATGGCTGATAACTGGTAGCTGATAGCTGATCGAGTTAGATGATAGTTAATAGCTGATTGTGTTAATTGGTTTGACCAACTGATTGTATTAGCTGGTTATAAAAAAGTGTTTGGTAAATTAGTTGTTCACTATTAGCTTATTGCATGTAAAATGACATTTAAGGGTATGAATGTATTATGTTATTTTAGTTTATTTAACTATTATTAAATTATTATATTTTAAAAATATTATTAAATTATTTTTAATTTTAATAATTTAAAATTTAAAATGATTTTTACTGTAAAAATAAAAATAAAAATAATATATCAAAACCCGTTTATTAAATTCTACCCACAGCCCCACACCCACAACCCGTTTATTATTATTATTATTATTATTATTATTATTATTATTATTATTATTATTATTATTATTATATCAAATATCTACTCAGAACCCACTTAAAAAGTAAATCCCTACCCAATTTTTTACTTTGCCCCAAATCACTCCAAAGAAAGCCGCAAGAACTCAATCGAAGAAAAAGATGAGAAGCGGAGATGAAGATCAACGCGAAGAAAAATACTAGAAGCAGAGGATGAAGATCTGGTGATTGGAGATGGCAGGAAGATTAATATGGATTGGGTTAGTGTATTTCATTTTTATTGTTGTAGTTCTTTTTTTTTTTTTTTTAATCCGGATGATGATGACTCCGGCGGCGCGAACAGTGGTGACCCGCGTGAAGGACGGTGGATGGAGAAGGCGTTGATGGAGGGTGGAGAAAGGGTGGGGAAACAAAGATGAACCATAGACGGATGAGTATGGTGAAAGAGTGTTTGATGTTAGATGAAGAAGAGGCTGAAGAGAGCATGTCAGGGATGAAGGATTAGAAAGGATAAATTTGTCCATTTATAATCAATTTCAATCAGCTAAGGAAAAAACGCTGCATTCCCCAGCGTTTCCATTTTTAGCTAATTTTCTCAATCAGCCATTGCAATCAGCCATTTACCAAAACACTCTAAAACAGCTTATTGATGAGTCAAACAGCTAAACCTAGTCAAATCAGCTAATTTTTAGCTGATCAGCTAGTAACCAAACACCCCCATAATATTGCACAATTGCGAGACAGTGACAAAAAAATCTCCAACATCCTCATTTTCCTTTGCAACACCCACAAGTGCTAGTTGTAGTTGATGAGCAAAACAATGAACATAAAAAGCACTTGGATTCTCATTCATAATCAAAGTCCGAACACCATTGAACTCACCTCGCATATTACTTGCTCCATTATAGCCTTGACCTCGTATTCTTGAAATGCTTAATCCATGCCTTGTTAGAAGATGTTCAATTGCTACTTTAAGAGACATAGATGAGGTATCACGAACATGAGTAATTCCAAGAAGACGCTCAATAATATGCCCACTTGAATCCACATACCGAATAAACACAATCATCTGCTCTTTCACTGATATATCTCTTGACAAATGATTCTCCCCCAGCTTGTTGTCCACTACTTTCAGCTTTGAATAGATAACAACATAAACAATATGCTGCATCTTCAGATACACTATATTCCAACCAATTGCTATGATCTTCAAACCATTTAGGATTAAATCTCCTATTAACACCCGTAATCACTCTAGAAGGAAAGACATTGACTTTTTTGTTGACAAGGACCCATTTGTAGATATCGTCTCCGCACAATATCTCTATCATTGATATGATATTCATATATATTTTTCCTTTTACCCGGATCAGCTTCAAGTTCATCTATGTTAACTTCAATACGAGGCCATGTACTTGACACTTCACGACTACTTTGACTAGATGAATTTCCAAAAGTTAATTTTCTTTTGAAAATTTTTTCCATAACTGAATCAATAAAATACAATATACTAAGATTTAGGAAAATTAGGACAAAAACAAAATTAAAAAAATTAAAAAACACCAATATAATCTATTTTGTATTCACTGCCATTCACCAATTGAAAATTAGCAAGTAGCAAATATTCAAGTATAAATGTATTCAAATTTCAAATTAGAAAACACCATTCACTGCATCATTCATTCATTCGGCCATTTACCTATTCACTGTGTTTACTGTTTAGAAAAATTAGGAACACCGAACACCAAACCTAAATCATAAATCCACATTGGCAATTCACATTCATAAATCATAAATTCATACTCAGATAAAAAAAATTTTGAAATTCATGTATTCAACAAAAAAAATACATTAAATTAATTAAAATAAAATTTGAGTAATTAAGAAAATTAGAGAAATTAGGGCAAAAGTAAGAACCTGAGTAGTGAGTAGTTGAGTACTGGGAGGAGACGGTCATGAGAGGCCGGAGGCGTGTTGGCGGACGCCGGTAGGCCGGGACAAAGATGCGTCGGAAGCTGGTAGCGGCGCTGCGGCAGAGAGTAAGAAGCGAAGACAGAAGCGACGCAGTCCTCAGTCCTCACGCACGAACACCTGCTAGGCTGCTACTTTAAAAGTGAATACGTAAAATAAGAATATATATATATATATATATATATATATATATATAGCCCCAAAACGACATCGTTTTGGGGCTGTATAATTTTTTTGCGGGGGGCATAGCTGCCCCCCTCTCCCTTCGTCCTTGCTGGTCAAGCAATTCGTCGTCAAAGCTTTTCTGGTCTGCCCATGTCGCTGCTACGCTCCTTCTTCGTCGACGTCGCCCTTCGACTTCACCACCGCTGCTATCTCCGGTGGTGGTTGCCGATGTTCACATCGTCGCTGCTAGTACTTCGTCTTCGCTAGTGGTCTAGCCCTTCATCGTCGTCGCCACTGCTCTCTGGGTTGGTGGTCGCAGCCGCCGTCGTCTCTCAATGCTTTAGGTTTGTGAAGAGTACAGTCGAAGAGAACTAGGTTTTATATACGGAGTATATATTTATTTATTACAAATGTAGTTTAGCAACTATTGTTTTTATATAACACATGCTAGTTGTTGTTTAAAATTTACAAAAACGCCACCGTGCAAATTTTAGAGTCGTGTTTCCAACCAACAGACGCCAATAGTCTAATTTTTATTGTCCATTCTCTACTAGTGAGCCAGGTCATTTGTTTGCTGCATGCGGGCAAAGCTGGTGATTTGATGCTGTAGTTCTAGCTTTGTATTTCTAGAAAAGAAAATGAAGGGTTTCTGCTCATTAACACACTACTCTGAGCTTGTGCAAAACCGGTGAAGGCACTCCTTGATTACCATGATATATTTGGCCCACAGTAGCCTCACTAAACAATACCAAGTCATCCGCAAAAAATAGGTGTGTTAGAACAGGACCATTTCTGGTTATTTTGATACCATTCCACTTGTTCTTCGCATATTGCTCTATAAGGTGGCTTAAGCGCTCAACACACAAAACAAATAGTAGAGGCGAAATTGGATCGCCTGCCTAATCCCTCGGCTAGGATTAAACCAGTCTGAAATTTCCCCTTCCCACGAGACAGCTAGTCTAGCAGTTTGTACAGAAGCTGCTACTTCCGCGTCCAATCCCGGTTGAAGCCAATGTCCACCAATGTATCTTGGATGAAGTCCCGAGATCGTATCGTAGGCTTTTTCCAAATCGACTTTGAGCATCATCCACCCTGTGTTGCCTTGTTTGGTTTTCATTGAGTTGAGCATCTCTTGGTACTTTGGTTTTCATTGCCTTGAAATGGCTTACCAAGAACTGCAGCCCTATTCATCAGATCTTAAACTTTACTATGGAAGTTCGAGATATTGTCATCTTCCTCCATTCTTAGAGCCTCAAATTCTGACAGTACGATCTGGAACTTGGATTGTTTTACATCCCTTGTATCTTCATATCTGGTTTCTAGGATCTCCCAAGCCTTTTTTTTCCTCTTTTACTCCTGTAACCTGAGTGAATACTGATTTGTGTAGGGATCTCACGATTGAGTTCAGGGCTTTGTTGTTGAGATCTGATGTAGTTATTTCAGTCTCAGTCAAGGTACCCATGGGTTTAGCGGACGTGGTTCCATCATCATTCTGAACAGTAGGAGGTGTCCATCCAGTGAGAATGGTGCGATACACCCTTGTCCCTTGTGCCTGGAGGTAAATCTCCATGCGAGCCTTCTAGAACGAGTAATTATGACCATCCAACTTAGGGGGTTTCGTATTCGCTTCCATCCTGATACACTCAGACGACCAGCCAAAACACAGACAAATAGAGAGAAAACACAAACTCTATTACCAAAACACAACAAAAAGCTTTCCCGTTTGGATCAACTCATTATGTAGACTTAAAAGCTCTGATACCACTTGTAATTTTGTGTGATTCGGTAATCTACAAATTTAACCTATCTTTATCAAACAGTTGGTACGCAAACTAAACACCGACACTATAACAGATAATAAAGCAAATAAACCAACAGAAATATAAAGTGCGGAAAAAGGTAAACACAGAAAGCAAAGCAACACAAGATTTGTTTACCCAGTTCGATACAATGTGTATCTACATCTGGGGGACGATCACCAATGCGTCCAATCCACTAACTCAACTCCAAAGTACAAAGGTGGAGAAGTACAATCTCACCCGAGTGATCTACACAAGGTAAGTACCCAATATACAAGGATTTAGTGGATTGCTGAAGATGGAGATCCACGCATTCAGAGGTCCATGGAATCCCTTCAATGGAGATCTTTCTCTGATGCAGTCTGCTTCACTAACGCAGTCCTTCACTGTATCCCACAGTCGCGTGATCTTAGCGTCCACTGGTTTAAGCACAGTTCTTTCTTCTCAAGTTCAACATCTTAAATCAATATGAACTTCCAGTCTTGAGAAGAAGATGTAACCAGAGAAAGAGAGTTAGAATGTGAGTTCTTTCTTGAATTCAAGATGATGCAGAATGAGATGATTAGCCATCTTTGAATCAGCACTTTGAACATATATCTCTGGTTGATGGAGGTATCCGTAATCAGAATCATCAGCCAGCTTCTTAGTCAGATTACGTAGATACCCTTTGAGGTGTCCAAATGAATGAGGACTTTCTTGTAAAAACACATCAAGCCTTAACGGCCTTCTGCCAGTGCATACGCTCCTCAGTCAAACAGTCTTCTAACGGCTTCAAGTCTTCATAGATTCTTCTGATAGATTCCCTGATCAATCAGGTCTTCATTCTTCGAACTTCAGACTGACTCTGACTTGGCCTAATCTAGTTTGCCATAATAATAAAGCCAATTACATATTTGGGGTTTGACTAGCTAATCCAAACACTAACAGGGGTAGTTCTCACTCCCTGTTTTATCCTACCTCCATCCTACATCCCATACACGACCCTTCAAACATCAAATCTTTTGATAGCGCTACACAAATGGAGAACCGTAAGTGAAAAAGCGTGACATCACATAACTTCATCAAACAACAATGACATGAGCATAGAGAGAAGTGCCTGATCCTGACGAATCCATGGATGATAGGCAGGATTCGGCAGAGGTGGCGCTCCTTCTTCGCCGGACGAGATCGTGGCCGACGGACAGGGATTGGTTCCGTCGATGAATCCCATTAGGTCATGTCCGTTGAGAAAAGGAACAACTTGAGCCCTCCAAAATAAGAAGTTCCGATGAGTCAATTTGACACTGATGAAGTGATGAGCCGTGGAGAGGGTGGTTACGGTTGAAATGACCGATGAGAGAGGGGCATCAGAAACAGTCCGTTCAGAGGAATTGACAGATCCGTTGGCCATTGGATATAAACCCTAGCTAGCTGATAGAATATGAGAACTATAATGAATTGTATTAACAGTGATGAATTACAAGAGTACAAGACCTAGGTATATATCAAGAAGAGACTTGGGGAGACTAGGATTGAGAATTATAAGTAGACTCAAATACATAGATAGAGTCCTAATTAAAAGGATCGCGGAAAGTTCTCCTATACTCCACTCTTATATTTTTGCTTTCCTTTTGCTTTTATTGTTAAGTTTTCCTTTTGTTTTTCTTCTTAAACCGCAATGAAGTTAATGGTTGCAAGTTACACTTATCAGCTTCTCAACGATATCCATTGCATACACACATTCAGAGTCCTCCACTACGACTTGAAGGCCGACAACGTTTTTGTCTTCCCCAGAAAGCCCAACGACGCGGCGGGAACCGCTCATGGTCATCTGATCTTCTTCTTCTTCTTCTGTATTGAATCCAGATACAATGATACTGTTTAGGTAAAATAGTTAGCCTATCAGTCAATTTTGGCTTATTTAACTATTAGATGTTTGACTTGGTTAAACAATCAATATAAGTGATTGATTAATTAGATTTTTGTAACAACTTATTCTCTAAAATGCTAAAATTCAAAAAGCTAGTCAAAATAGTTTTTTTCAATCAACTTTTTTAGAAAAAGTCATTTTGTATGTAATCAGCTAACAACTAACAACAAATTTACCAATTCAAACACTTTTCTACAATCAGCTAATGCTATCAACTAGTCAAACCGCTAATCCAATCAGCTAACAACTATTTACTAAATACTCTCAATATGAAGAATTATTATTTAAATATATAATTACACAATTGATATGATGGAACTAGTTCAACTATGTATTGGCCTGGTGTTTATAGTTCCACATGCATTTATAGAAAAAGCTAAGAAAGTATAAAGTAAATTACATTAAAAAAAAATTTCTTTTAATGGAAATCAATGCAGTGAAACGTATAGTACCCACAAACCTTCTGGACTAGTTAAACAAATCGAATTCCACCATGTTTTGGAGTGTGTCAATACATGTACATATATTATTGTAGAGCTCAAAGTAGTGTGTATATATATAGTAGATCGAGTTTATGATGAAATGCTATAAAGGAGGTTGTAAGATTTGGTAGAATGAACATATATGGAAGGAAAATTCTATATTGAATCTTGAGAAAATTATTCTCCTCTTTATATATACTCCAAGGTTGGACAATAATAATATTTAATACTTAGGTGATTCCAGTTTCATCAAACTAATCCTAATGAGCTCACAAGACTCCATACTTAGAGCCAGGTAAATTGATAGTTGTCTACAGGTCATGTCATAGTCTTCACGTCCGTACAAAGAATCTAATGCACACATTCCATCATCTTGCACATTTTTTACATCAATATTTCTCTGATAGGATTTGAACACTCATACTGTCGCCTCGTGACTTCAAGTCAGCCAACTAAATTACAAGTCAGCCAACTAAATTAACGAATAATTATTGCACTAACTCAACCAATTAACTATGCATGCATGGCTTGAGTTGACCTCAAGCTATATATGTCTCCTAATTCCAATGTGGCCAACTGGCCACGATATAGACTCCAAAGATAATAAAAAATAGACTCCAAAGATAAAACATATACAGGCTAAGTTTGTTATGGAACGCACAAATAAAACATAAAACTTTTGTTTGGTACACCAATTTAACAGCTAAAGATACGATGAAATTAAACATTAAACTGATAGATGAGAGTATCTGCTGCAAAAACATACAGCAAGCTCAGCTCTAATAATATCACCCAGATCAGAAACTGGAAACTTACAGTTCAAAACCAAACTAAATGCAAGATTTTTTCAACAAGAGAATAGTAAAGTCCAATTAAAGTATGAAACTCAAAAGCTACAAATAACATATATAGTTTTCCTGCAGCCTTGCATTTTGATGCCCAGCGAATCATCATCATCATCAGTAGTTCATTGGATTTGCCCCAAAGGAGTTGCTAGGAGATTCATATAAGGCTGACAGGAAACAGAAAACCAGTGAAATGATGAGCATGCATTCAACAATCAAGAGCAGACAGCTAGAGACAGCGAACCAAGATGGTTAAGGATACAGGAGTTTGAAATTTCAACCTTTCTGGTTTGAACCAGTTAGCTATGAAAAATCTAGATTGGTTTATCTTCTTGTGTTCCTTTGCTGCTAGGGTCACAAGACGAGATTTACCCAGTGCACAACCTCGTATAATAATTGTGGTTTCCCTCGTCACCCCAAACTTGTAACCGCCAGGTCAAGAGCTTGAATCCCAGCCTTCTTTATTGGCTAGGGTTACAAGGTGGGGTTAACTATGAGTTTCCCTCCTCACCCCCTGCCCCCCCCCCACACGCACAAAAAAAAAAAAGAAAAAAAAAAGAAGAAGACAGCTAGAGGTGCAGAAGAAGAATTATAGTGCAGGCAGGTGGGTAATATATATATATATATATATGATTTGCATTTATACCTTTCCAGGCCTGGAAGTTCTTGATGTTAATGGGTGTTCCACTGGCAGTTCTAATGGCCTCAAACAGCAAATCATTCTCAACAATGGCCTTCAGCTCCTGCACTACCGAATAAAGGGACTTCCCAGAAGGAAAGTAGATATGATTATTTGGGTGTTTTGTGTCACACCCAGCATGCTTCTCGAACTCATAAGCATTCACTGCCTGCACCCACAAAAACATCAATATATATAATGTTCAATTCGGCCTATTTTGGCTTACAATTTACTCATTCTGTCACATTTTATCTGTATTACTTACTATTCATTACTACCAAAAGTCATAAAACAAACAAATTAAATACATAGGTATAAAACCAAGCTAGAGATAGTATATATAGATGAAAGAATGAAATTATTAATGTACCTTGTTCATTTTGCAGCGTTCACATGAGCAGAGGTAATTGGTCCCTTTTATGATTCCTTTAAGACTATTCTGCAAATCCAAATATATGTATGTATATGTGGCATGCCAACCTTAATTAACTTAATTGTTCAGTATATATTATTATTATTAGAAAAACAAAAACAAAAAAGAAAGGCTAGTTAGCTTACCCCTCTGGACCAGGAAACATACTTCACAGGAATGCCTTCGAAGATGCCAGTGGATAGCAAGTTCTTAACATTTGTAGGGAAAGAATACACAGACATCTTAGGATGAGAATACGGCCTGCTCCTCTTTCGTTTGTTTTTTCTGGGAACATTATTATTAATGTTGTCGTTGTCTGTAACACCCAAACCTCCACCACCAGATAGTTGCACTAGAAAGTTGTTGGGAGAAGCCACAATGGCTTCCTTGCCTTTCCCAGTAGAGCCCAAGGATAAAACGCAAGAATTTTCTTGTCCTTTGTTATAATAGGGAAGAATTGCAGATTGAGGAGTGAGATTTATTTCCTTTGCCACTAATTTGTGATGGGGACCAAAGGTTTCATGGGCGAGGGTATAAATGTACTGTCGTTGGAAATGTATGATCGGAGTTACTTTGGCGGCAGCTCCAGGGTTTAGAAAAGCATGATGATCTTTGGTCGAATACAGAGAGAGATTAGTAAGTGATGAGTAGGAGGGATGATTAAACAAACAGCTCACACAATCCCTTCTTCCGACCCTCAAATGTTGTTGTTGTTCATCGCTTGGAGGCCGCAACATTAAGGCATTTTTGTCGCAAATCTTGCGAGGCTGCTGGGGATGATGATCATCACCGGATTGTAGTATTGCTGATTGCTTCTGAATTGAATGATCAACAAATATAATACTTGAGATATATACATGTGTAATAAGGTTCATGTATATATGCATTATATATGCAGTAGCAGACAATTAATGCAAACTAACATAGAAACACACATACATTATTAATTACTACTTTTCTATCTCCATCTACTTGAGTTTTTTTTTTTTTTTTTTTTTTAATTACTCAGGTTACCGGCTTTCAGACTATATCCTCATCCCATGAACCCACTACGCCATTAGGCTCACAAGAAAGTAAATCGAGCTAATATAATTTCCAAACTCAACACTAAACTGTACACTCTTATGCACAAGAAACTTAACCCAAACCCCATTGTTATAAGTACTTAAGGGCCCTCACGTCTCCTACTCTGAAGACTTGTGTGAGGAGGTGAGTTTTTGCACTGATCCTAGCGTCCCACACCTTGCGAAATTTGACCCTGGTACTGGTTGGATATTACCTCAAAGACCCCATTGTTCATGATAGGAATCGAACATCCACCCTATAGTTGAAAGCAAGTGTTTCTCATTCACTACATTAATGCCATGGGGCCTCGAGTCTCTTGGGGTTGGGAGGAGGGGAGGGGGTGGGGCATGAGGGGTCTCATAATATCATATTATATGAAATCAGATAAAATCCAAATCATAGCAAATATGGAAAAACCTTTTTATTGAAGAATTGATGATCTGTGGCTCATAATGGTGAATAAATTAATTAACTTTACTGGTTTTAGTTTCTTTGACCCTACCGAACAACAGATTATTGACAACCAAGTATTACAGGTGAAAACACATAATAATGTATATATAACTGTGTATGAGTATTAAAAATAAGAACAAGATTTTGTGTGTGTGGATCTCTGGATCATAGTGGCACCTCCATCTACCATATTTGACTGTCATTTTGTTTTGTATTTTTATTTTTTTTTGTTTTTTTAAATCACATTTAGTGCTAGACTTTTAAAATCATTAAATGTTAAATATTCCATATGAATTACCATGAAAAGATTTTCAAAGGTGGAACGCTAAAGGTGTAAATTGATAAGTGAGAGTAATGAATAAAAATGTCACATTATTGAGTGACAAAAAGGTGAAAATTTGATAACACATACAGAATTTTGAGTGAAATAATTAATTTTTAGAAGAACAAAGAACACATTAGATATTCCACACGAAGAGCTATCAAGAAATGTGGAACGCTAAACATGTAATTAAATTGATAGTCAAGAATTACAAATAGAAATGTCAATGACAAAAAGTGCAAATTTGGTATTTCATGCAAAATTTTGAGTAAAATAATTAATGTTTAGAATAAACAAAGAATATATTAAATATTTCACATGAAGAATCATCGAGAAGATTTTCATATAATTGCTATTAAGAAATTATCTTTTTATAGATCAACCAAATCACAAAGTAATGGTGACTAATTTAACTTTTCTAGTTTATTCACAGCACATCAATTTTAAAAATAACAAAAAAAATAAAAGAAAAAAAAAGAAAAAAAAAAAAAGCAAAAACAATCTTAATATGAGAGAGAAAAAAAAAATTGGGGAACAATTTCATATGGTCTGACATAAGAATAACTTCCTTAGCTATCAGATGAGTAGATTGATTCACAAATCATTTAGCAACTAAAAACTAATATTAAAATAAATTAAAATTTTTTAAAAAAAAAACTATAAGCGTTTTTCTTTTTATAAGCTTTTTTCTTAATGTTGTCAACTAGGAGACCAACCGTTTTAGTTTCTTTGTTCCTATAGAACAACAGATTAGTGACAAACAAGTATTACATGTTTATATATATATATATATATATATATATATATATAAAATCATCAATCCAATCAAACCACATTTCATACATTCGACCAAATCGAGCCTTCATTTTATAAAAATAAATAAACAAAGAACCAAAAAAAAAAAAAAGAAAAAAAAAATCAAAGAGGAGCATTTACTCCTTTCAAAAAAAAGATGAGCATTTACACTCACTCACACACACACACACACACACACACACACACACACACACACACACACACACATATATATATATATATATATATATATATACAAAATTTCAAACAACTAGAGTTAGTCAATAGTCAGCTTACCATTTTTTGCAGAATTCACTTGTTAACTGTCTTGATCAACGACGGTGAAACAGTTGGTTAAAAAATAGGCAGCAAAAAAACCCTGAAATAAAAAAATAAATTTGTGAATAAAATAATAATGCATGAAAGAAATGTAACCAAAAAGAAAAGTTAAAAATCTACTAAAATGAGTTTGAACTGATTTATAGAAAAGAAAAAAAAAACTATTTTCCAGTAAAAATTTTAGTGGATTTATTTATAGAATGGAAATGTTTGAAGAGGTTTTATCATGGTCGGGAACTCGCCGTAAAGAGGTCGCCGGGGAGGAGCTCCAGCCGGTGATCAGGAAGCCGCGACACCCGGAGTTCGTGAACTGTGCTGGGAGAAGAAACACAAAGGAGAGGGGTATTTATGTGCGCTGATGGATCCCCTGCGACGCAGCGCACGCTACTCACGTGCTTCGCACGCACAATAGCTTAGGCGTGGGAGATTTAGATAATCGTGGACCATCATAAATGATTACGCGGGGCCCACTTGCATCGTCCAATCCTGGCCTTTCATTTTGTAACGTTCTGTGCGGTGACAGGTATCCGATGGCGTGAAAGTCATCCTGATTTCAGAGCTAGATATTCCTCATGCCCCGCTGCAATCCTGGTGGTTAAAAATGTACATGTTTGGATAAATCAAATAATATATATTTAATTTTATAATTTGAAAATTTATTTTTAATCTTATTTTTTTTTAGTATTTTTGACTCTGTTAGATTGTAGTATCTGTTCATACATAATTTCTCAGCCTACTAAAGTACAAAGAGTCGATCCCCCACTAATTCAAACCAATGACCTCCTATTTGAAAAAAATACAGCTATGCTGCTTGACCGTCTTTGACTTTTTAATCCCTTTTAGAGACCACGGCTTTTAAACAATGTTCAACTTTCGCTCTCTTACTATAGTAAAATAACTATCTAAAAACTTACTAATATATCTTGTTACTTCTCATTTCAAAATGTAGTACTTTTACTTACGATATTGTAGCATTTTTCTAATAAATTATGCATTAATTTAAGTACCCCTTCCGTCATATTTTATGTACCTAATTCGAGTTGTCAAGGTTTAACTCAAGTTCTTTATATTTATATTTTTTATTTTTTGGTAAAATTTAGTTTGGTATGAGTTGTATATAATTTATGTATTTAAAAAGTATATCAAAACTACTACGTAGTATTAAATTAAACACTAAAGAATTTAAATTTAATTTTTTTTTTTTAAAAAAACTTTAAAGAAAATAAGAAGAAAACAAATTAATTGTCCGGTGAATAGTAAACATGATAAGTAAAATGAGACAAAAAGAATATTATCTTTCAATTTATCATTCAATTTTTTTTTTTCAAAAAAAATTAAATAAGATTTTAGCTTAACATTAAAAAATAAAAATAAAATTAAATAAATAACTGAGTTTTTATTTTAATTTTAAATGTAGAAATTACATCAAAAGAACTATTAAATGAAAAAATATTCTAATTTAAAAATTATATAAAAAAAACTTTAAAGAAAATAAGCAAACAAAATAAATTGTTTGACTAATGAATTGTAATTAAGACAGATGAAAGAAGATAGCTTAGATGGAATAACATATATCTTAAAATGTATAATTTAAATTTATTTCTAATTTTTAATAAAAATTGGCTTAGCATTAATAAATAAATAAAAAGGTTTTTATTTTAATTTCTAACGGCTTAAATAACGTTAGGATGAAATTAAATGGCCAAGTTAGTGTGATCTTGTAATTAGATTATGGTTCTAATTACAAGTGGACCTCTCTAAGGCTTTTATATTATCCATTAAATCCATAATATTTCAAAAATAATACTTTAGCACCCAACAATGCAATTCTTGAATGCTACTGCCTCTATTACAATGTAGTATCTGTTCATACCTACAATGCAATTCTAATGTCAAATAATTGTTATTTTTGTTTGAAAATTGTCACTTTCAAAGTTTTAATCAATCAATTATGATCATATATATATATATATATATATATATATATATATATATATATATATAATATTTAGTCATTTAACTATTTTATATACAAATTTATTTCTTCCATTTTTAGCTAATCTAGTGATGAATTTAATCGTTGATATTAGGGTTTCAAATGAAACCCTAAGAATTAAATTAAATTATCACTTCCCTAAAAAATTGGAAACTAAATCTAGACTTTGAGTGCCTATGCATGGAAGTAATTGGGGAGGGAGGTAGTTCCAATAAGTGTTGAAAAAGTACCGGCTAGCATATCACCATAATCGGTGGTCTAGGCGGCGGCCGACTAGGCCTCCTAGGCACAGACTAGGCAGCCTAGTCGGTCGATTAGCTATTGTTCTTTTTAAAAAATGGATTATTTCACTCAAAATAACATCGTTTTGATGAGCAAAATAACTTTAAATTGTTAGATGTTTTTAGGTTAATATTTTAGTATTAACTATTATAGTATTAAATAGTTTATAATTACTAGTCTTTAAAAATTTAAAAATTTCAAGCATATCTTTAAAATTAAAAAAAAATACACGGGTTCCTAAGCGTCGATTAATCGTTGCCTAGGTGCTCCCGAGCGCCCAAGGAGCGCTTACTCGATCGCTTAGCGATTTTTTCAACTATGGTTCCAATTAGAACAATTTTAATATTAAAGTATTTAAAATTAATTAATTCATTAATTTAAAAGTTTAAACTAAGTGTACAAACCATTTAAATTATATAAATTTGGTCTAAATTAAAATATTTAAATTTTATTAATTATATATAAGTAGAATCAATCATATCAATTAAACTTATTTAATATTAACAGTAGGAGTAATGAAATGGATAGCATATGGACCAACTTTTATATAATTTCAAATATTTATAAATGTATAATATTTATTTAAAACTTATGCTAATTAAACTCAATTTATATATAAATTAAAAATAATTAGACTCAATTCATATATCAATAAATTAATTAATTATATCTTTTTAAACAATTAAATCCTCAATATTGCAATATTATACTACTACGTTAAAATTCAATTCAATGATGAATGGAAGTTTGTATTGTTAATTTGCCTAATGTGTGTTCAAGAATGCATCCTAATTGCTAATTTGGGAGATCAGAAGAGGCCAAGGTTTGAACCTCGACAGCGGACATATGTTTGAACCTCGACAGCGGACATATCTCTTATGTGTACAGATATTTGATCTTATCGATTGAGTCATTGAATCATCGTGATTTATATCATCTTAAATGTTCTGACAGGCTGAAATGTGGGACCCTATGGGAGAAAAGTATGCCCCTTGTTAGTAACATATGTTGTCCTTAACCATTGCTGATTATAGTTCCAATCGGGGTGTGGGGCCTGTCGGCTGAGCTAGTCATGAATTATAGTCCCAACCGCCTAATAAACATTGCTGATTTCTCCTCTTGGAATTAAAAGCATCCATTTTTTCTTCCTGATTTTCGCCTCATTAAGTTTAGAATTTTCGCGAAGATATAAATCTTATCTATTTATTCAAAAGGCAATTTCATTCATGTAATCTCTATTTATTTCTAATTTATTTTTGTATTTAGCTTTTCAAAAAAGTACCTTAATCCAGGGTTAATAAATGTAATCTCCTTTTTAAAAATATATTGTATAATTCATCTGCTACTTAAAAGTTAGTAAAAGTTGTAAAAGGGGTGTTTGATAAATAGATGTTAGCTGATTGAGTTAGCGGGTTTGATTAGTTGATAGCATTAGCTGATTGTAAAAAAAAATTATTTGATAAATTAACTGTTAGCTGATAACTGATTAAATGTAAAATGGTTTTCTTAAAAAATTGATCGAAAAAGCTGCTTTGAGCAGCTTTTTGAATTTTAGTATCTTGGAGCAATAACCTATTACAAAAAGCTAATTAATCAAACACTCATATTGATTGTTTAACCAAGTCAAATAGTTAATAGTGGTTAAATAAGTCAAAATGAGCTAATAAGCTAACTATGTTACCAAAATAATGCCAAAATCAAAATAAAAGCAAACTACTCTATATTTTAAACTAAGCAAAGTTAATAATTCTCAGAGACTCAACTAACCTTATTCACTCTAATTATTATTATTATTATTTTAAATGGTTATGTCATTAATAAATTTCCTTAGTTTAGGGTGGTTTGAATAAAACGGTACAATTAATAGGAAAATATGCAAATTAATTAATTAAGTTTTTGGGAGTTGTTAGCTGTGTGTCCAACGTATGCAATTCTGATCTGTCCTTGATAAAACATGAATGGAATGAAGTGTTTCAAACGACAATTACAATCCACTTGTGCATGTTGTTATATCATTCATAGCTATTACGAGGAGCATTCAAAAAAAATAAAAAGCTATTACGAGGATTCTCGAAAATACAATTCTTTCTTCAACGACTTTTTTTTTTTTTACTAGTAAAATAAAAAACTTCCTCACGTGTAATCATATGAAGGCAAGGAAATGTTGACAAAGGTGGGGCATTGGATGCATGCTGTCTTTCTGCAGGGAGTATAATTTAAGATATAATTTTTGGTTTACTCTAGAATTGTCTCTTTTTTTATTTATTTATTTATTTTAATATATATATATATATATATATATATATATATATTAAGTTAACCTCCAACGTTAATAGTAGGAATTGGATCACTACGTACTCTGTCTTTAGAAACAAGTTAATTTAAAGGACGCTTCTCATTCACTAAACATGCATTGAGAATATTTCTTTTTTTATCATTAATCTCTATATATAATTATATATAGAATAAAATAATAATCAAATGAGACCACTTTTTTTCGTGAATCTCGTGAAATACTTAATAAATGCACACAAGTTAATACACAGACTAGATTGTTTGATATTCGCTCAGCATGAATGCACACAAGCTACACTGTGTGCATTCGTATAGTAGCAAGTGTGCATTTACGAACGGTCTCATTGTTGTGGAAGAATTACATGGAAGAACGAATCGGTAAAAAATTTATGACTGCACCAGCTACAAGAAAAGACCTCATGATAGTCAATATGGGTCCTCACCACCCATCAATGCATGGTGTTCTTCGACTTATTCTTACTCTCGATGGTGAAGATGTTATTGACTGCGAACCAATATTGGGTTATTTACACAGAGGGATGGAGAAAATTGCGGAAAACCGAACAATTATACAATATTTTCCCTATGTCACACGTTGGGATTATTTAGCTACTATGTTTACAGAAGCAATAACCGTAAATGGACCTGAACGATTGAGCAATATTCAAGTACCTCTCTTACATTATTGGTGCATATTGTTAACACTATTGGTGTATTCTGAAAATCGCCGCACGGGAGGACCTCGCCGCATTTGAACTTTTTCATATATATATATATATATATATATATATATATATATATATATATATATATATATATATATATATATATACACACACACACACACACACATACACACACACACACACACACACACACACACACACACAAATGAGACCACCTCTTCCCATAAGTCCCTTAAAAAAAATGCACAAAAGTTACTATACGAATGCGCACAGACTAGATTGTGTGCAATTCGTCCGGCATGAATGCACACATACTACCCTTTGTGCATTCGTCTAGTAGCTTGTGTACATTTACGAAAGGTGTCACAGGAACAAGTGGATGTACTTAAATATATATATATATATATATATATATATATATATATACCCAACTTCTCTTTCATCATCTTCCCCTTTGTTCCCTACTTCCTTCTCCCTCCTCCTCCATCATCCTCAGATTGCATTCACCCACAAATATATGATCATGTCAGTCTAAAATTTTCAATATAATATATTTTATATATATTAAGGTCTTAATTACGTGGTGTAAATTAACTAAGTTTATTACGTAGTTTGGTTGAACTGAATTACTAAAAGTTGTTAGTTGATCAAACACTAGGGCCGTTCCAATAAAAATTGGGGCCCTATGCAATATCTTAATTTGGGCCATTTTTTATATGTAATTTCTATATATAAATAATAGTTGCGCTGTTCAAAAACTTGTATCAACATATAAACATTACATAAAAAATGCATCTAAAATTTATTTAAAAAATGACTCGCGTCGTGCACATTTAGACGCAAAATCATTTACCAAACTTCTGATATCAACTTCTTCCAAAAGCTCATTTTCAATGGAGATCGATTAAAGCTAATCCATTGAGTATCTCTTGCAACATACTTGATCGTAAGTAAGATTTCAACAATTTCAACTTCGAAAAACTCCTTTCTGCAAAGGCAACAGTAATTGGGATAACTAATAATATTCGATATGCAATAGTAGCATTTGGAAAACAACCCATCTGTTTTAACGAATTGAATATACTCACTGCCCCTATCTTTTCTTTTGATAAAATCTCTCTAAGCAATTTTAGCTCCAAATACAATTCATTTCCATCAATATCACCACACTGATCATCTCTTTTAAGAGCTGCTTCTAAACAAGTGCAACAAGACTTCAAATTGATATCAGTCATCGATTGTAACTTGTTAGAACTAAACAAAAAACCAAAAGTTCCTTCATATACTTCATATTGCTCAAACCTCTGGGTCAATGAAATAATAGCTTGATCTACAATGTATAAAAAATAATGAACCCTAAAAGATTCTTCGAGTGATAATGAAGTGTCATCAACACTCTCATCAAATTATCTTTTACTACGAACTTTTTGCTTTTGAGGAAATACTGGCTCAATTTCTAATTCATTGGCAATTTCCTTTGCACTATCCCTGGCACTAGAAAAACCATTTTCTCTATAATTCTTGAAGAAAGAAACTAACACTTTAATTTGATTAATAGCAACATCAAGAAGCATATCTTTTGTTTGTAATTGCTTGCTAACTAAATTAACCACATATATAATTTCAAGCCAAATGACTGTGGCTAGAAAAAATTCAAAGTTACTAAGCTCATTTGTTGTAACACCCCCGATTTTAAGCATTTAAACTTAAGAATTAAAGGGAAATCTAACCATTAACACACTAAAACCAGCGAAAGTTTAACAAGTCTTAAGGGATGCTATGCTACATCTAGAACTTCTATCTAGATGCACAGGCTTAACGAAGCACTACTAACTACAAGTCAAAGAACAAGGGCACACACGCCAAAATAGCTAAACTAGAATAAAGATAAATCTAGTCTAAACCAGCTCCGCTACGTGCTCTCGAGCTAAATAGCACCTGAAAACATTAAGGTATAACAACCGTTAGCGAAAATTGCTAAGTAACCCACTCCAACGCGTTGAGTACAATATAGTATATTTTATAAGAAAACCACTTTTGAGACTTTGAAATACATAAGTATATAGTCTTAGCAACACTAGCTTAAAAACAAGAGATAGACACGTCATTTGACTCATCAAGAGATTCACTCAATCATACCGACCAACAACGGTTAAACAATAGAATCAATACAAGAAGACAATGATATGGCATTCAACGATAATCAACGGTAAGGTAATCAAACATCAATCAATAGATCACATGAAGATATGCTCATAAGCAAAGAGTTACAAGAATCATAATCAATCCATTCCCGACAAGGTTCCAAATCCACAAAGGACATAGCTAAACCAAGTCATTCACCGTGGAGTCATCGCAATGACTCAAATCATAGTGGATCAGTGTGGAGGGCTCCAAATCATCAATCGCATACCACGGAGTCATCGCAACGACTCGGACCGCAGTCCAATGGAAACAGATCTGGCAATTTTAAGTGTATACACCCCCTATTGGGATTCCAAGCCCAACGAGTTAGCTACTATCTCTAGCAATTGGAATAAGTTGCCCACAAATTATAAGTATCCAAACGGCAACCCGGAGCTTTAAACTCACTACCGGATCAGTTCACAATGGTTGATCGAGGCTTTCCACGCCACCGACCTGTCAAGGGCTTCCCACACCAACATGAACCAATGCAAATAGAGCCAGAGGCTCGCCACACATGTCAGTAACACATAAGTCCCCACACTGTCCACTGTTCCACCATATCAAATCCAATCATCTCTTCAAGAATCAATACACACGGAATCTAGAGATATAACAAAGCATAGATTCCACACGAAGTGTGTACAACAACGGATAAGCTCAACAATAGCTTAATTGATGAATAATCACGATAAGTACAACAATTGTACAAGCTCACAATGATAGGTTCAATCGAAGGAATTCAAGAAAGAACGTGAAGGAAACATTCCAAGGTATTGCCATAATAATGAAAGATTTCCCAACCAAAAGACCACAACGATTGGTAAACACAAGTTACCAATCCTCATCAAGAATAGATAAGATCATTACGAGGAAAACACATACTACTACCAACAAACAACATAGCTAGCATGCAAATGAATAAGATGGTCATAAAGGTTCATACGAACATCATGGACTTCACATCAATCCAACGAATCACAATGTTGGATCATAAACATGATTCAAGACTCACAAGTCCTATTACGGTACTTAAGACATCATTCTAGACTTACGAAACATCAATAAAGACACACAAGTGCACAACGGATCAACAAAACGGAAGCCAAAATACAACGTACCAGTGGGCGGTACGGTGGGAGGCAGACTACCCGCCACCCTACCCGCCATGTACCAGTGGGTGGTACCACGGGTGGTCAACCATCCGTCTACCCCCCACCAACACCACCTTGTACCCAGCGGATGGAACGGTGGGTGGCACACTGCCCGCCGGTCTACCCGCGGGTACTGAACCTGGGAGAGAAAAATCCCTTCGGGGAAAATTGTCAAAATGCTCAAGTTCGAGCCCAAAACACCTCAAAACTCATACTCATCAACAAAGGAACTTGAACACATAGAATAACTTAAATAATAGCATCAAAAGATCCTACATACAAGCTCTAACATGACATAAACACAAGAATATGCTCAAAATCACTCAATAGCATCAAGAATGTTAAGAAATCATCATAGCAAGTATAAAATAGGTTTTGTAGGACATGGGTTACCTTTGTAGCCTAATTAACACTTCACAAACACCTAAGATCCTTCTTGAAGGTCCTCTTCCAAAAGATCTTCATTACACCAACCAAAACCCAACAAACACAAGAAATCTTAGATAAAGGAAGTGAGAAACTATGAAATAAAACCAAAAGAGCCTAGGACTTACCCTTCCCAAGCTTGTAGAGAAAGAAAGGTGGAATCTTAGTGGCCTTCAAGGTTGAGAGGATGGAGGATTTCTCTTGCTAGGTTGGTAGGATTTAGGGTGGCTTGTGTTAGTATTATTATTATTATTATTATTATTATTATTATTATTATTATTATTATTATTATTATTATTATTATTATTATTATTATTATTATTATTATATTATATGGTTGTATTATGTGTGGTGTTTAGAATAGATAGATTACTAGTCAGGATTAGTTAGAGGGTTGTTATTAGATATACTCTGTAATCCTATTGTTGTGTTAATGATCAACAACTTTCTCTAATCTAGTATCAGAAGTCAGGTTATCGAAAAAATTCTTTCTTTTCCCCACCACCACCGAAAATTAACCCCCTCCCACCGCTATGTCTACAAACTCCTCTGAACATACACTGTCCGAGGCCGGTACACCCTCACCGGCCGCCGCAAACACGCTCGCTGGTGCACATCACTATGTCACCATGAAGCTCACTTCGAAGAACTTCTTGTTCTGGAGGATGCAGCTCCTTCCTTTCCTCCGAGGCCAAGAGCTACTTGGCTTCGTCGACGGCAGTCTCTCGTGCCCTCCGGAGATGATCGCCGCTGATCCGTCGACTGGCAGCTCCTCGACGACTCCCACGGTAGCCGCACCAGTCCCAAATCCGGTGTATCACGCTTGGGTGAAGCGGGATTAGACGATCGTATCGTTGCTGATCTCTTCGATGTCGGACGAGGTCCTTCACCTCACTCTCGGATGGAACACCTCCGCCGCCATCTGGACAGCCATCACCTCGGCGCTCGGCTCCACCAGTCAAGCTCGCTACTTGAATCTCCTCAGGAAGTTTCAGCTGCTCTAGCAAGGGAACTCCACAATTGCAGATTACTTAGGGCGAGCCGGCGTGCTCGTCGAGTCGTTGATCCAGGCCGGCCGGCCGCTGTCACTCATGTAGCAGAATCTATATGTCATTCGTGGGTTCCGGCCAGAACTCAAATCCTTGGCGACCAGTCTCACGGTGTCGGGCACACCGGTGACTCTCTCCAACCTCTCGGATTTCCTCCAAACACACGAGTTCATACTCGTGTATGATTATCCGGCAGCCGATGGTGCTGCATCTCATATGGCGTTGTATGCCGGGCCTGGACGAAGATCAGTCGGCGGTGGCGGTCGGCATCCACCGGCTCAGCAGCGTGGAGGCCGCGGCAATCGTGGAGGGCAACACCACGGTGGCCGCTGTGGTCGAGGAGGACCGCGTTGTCAAATCTGCAGGTCGAACGGGCAATCAGCCGTGTACTGCTACAAGCGGTACAACACCCAGCCTTCGGCACAAGCACATGTAGCAGTTTCCGGCGAGGCTCCGGCGGCATCGCAGACGATTCCGGCGGACGGCTGGTATCCGGATACCGGTGCTACAGCGCACGCCACCCCGGATGCCAGCATGATGGGGAAGTCCGATGAGTACGGTGGACCGGACGTTCTACGAGTGGGCAACGGTGCAGGTTTGGCTATTTCGCGAATCGGTCGTGCATCGATCCCATCAAAGTCAAAATCCCTGTGTCTAAACGATATTTTACATGTCCCGAGTCTTTCCGTGCCTTTGTTATCTGTTCATAAATTTACTGTAGATAACAATGTATTTTTTGAATTTCACAATAACTTTTTTATTGTGAAGGACTCCACAACCCGGGCGGTTCTGCTTAGAGGTCCCACTTTGGGCGGGCTGTACAAACTCCCGGTGTCACGGTCAAGTTTCGCGTTCGTCAGTTCCAGGGCTATTCCCGCTATATGGCATCGCCGGCTTGGTCACCCGCACAAACAAGTGTTGAATAAAATCCTTCAAAGTTGTCCGTTCACGCCAAATAAAATCGAGTCTCTCGCGTCCTGCACATCCTGTCACCTCGGAAAGTCTTCCCGTTTCAAATTAGATAGCGTGCCACATTCTAGTCAAAATGTATTAGACTTAATTTTTACTGATATTTGGGGACCTTCCCCTGTACTGTCAGTTAGTGGTTTTCGCTACTTTTGCTTGTTTGTAGATGATTATTCTGGTTTCTGCTGGTTTTATCCACTAAGGGTAAAATATGATATATATAAAGTTTTTGAGGTGTTTCATGTATTGGTAGAGCGCCAATTTGTGCGCTCTATAAAATCTATCTAATCTGATTTAGGGGGTGAGTATCGCAAGTGCACAATACTTTCCAAACCCTTGGCATCAATCACCGCCAATCATGCGCTTATACACATGAACAAAACGGCAGGGTAGAGCGGCGCAATAGACACATTGTCGAAACTGGCCTCGCTCTACTCGCCGAAGGAAAAGTACCCCATGAATACTGGGACTATGCCTTTGAAACAGCCACTTGCCTTATCAATTACTTACCCTCTTCTGCACTAAAATATGAGAGCCCATACACTCGCTTATTCAGAGTCAGTCCACCATACACTTTTCTCCGAGTCTTCGGGTGTCGCTGTTACCCACATCTACGCCCTTATAATCGGCATAAGATTGAGTACATGGCCACCCCGTGTGTCTTCCTAGGTTACCCAGTTTCTTTTAGGGGGTATCGATGCATTGATTTGACTAGTGGAAAAACCGATATCTGTCGTCATATTCGCTTTGACGAGTCTATTTTTCCCTTTTCTACAGGCCACTCACAACAGGTATCTTCACCACCGCCATTGTCGTGGGCCGCTGTTCCCGTGGTCCAACCACCTACCATGGTTGCAACAACTGCACCTCCTATTTCTGCTCACTCCAGTAGTGAGCCGGTGCCCCTTGCACGTGAGCCCCCGCAGCTGACTATTACTCACACAGCCCCGGCTAGGACACGTTAGCTCCCACAGCTGACTATTACTTACACAGCCCCGGCTGGGACACGGAAGCCCCGCGCTCAGCCTCAGAGTCGGGACCATGTTATGCGCCTGCGTCACATGACGAAAGGCACGGATGAATCCTTTCATGCGTTAAACGCAGTTGCTGATCCGACGTGTTACTCCCAGGCTGTGGGTCATGCGCACTGGCGTGAGGCCATGGATCAGGAATTTAATGCTGTTCTGCATAATAATACCTGGCGGTTGGTCCCTTCACAGCCTCACATGAATATCATCGGGTGCAAATGGGTTTTTCGCACTAAGCGCACAGCTACCAGGTCCATTGAGCGCTATAAGTCCCGCCTCGTTGCCAAAGGGTTTAACCAGGTAGCGGGTGAAGACTTTTTTGACACCTTTAGTCCTGTGGTCAAACCGACCACAGTCCGTATGTTGTTTTCTTTGGTTGTGTCTAACAAGTAGACTCTCCGGCAGCTAGATGTTCACAATGCCTTCCTGAATGGCTATTTAGCGGATACCGTATATATGAAGCAGCCTCTAGGATAAGAAGATCCGACTATGCCGTGACATGTTTGTCATCTACCGAGGTCTTTGTATGGTTTGAAACAGGCTCCTCGGGCCTGGCTCAAGCGGCTTCATGACTTCTTACTATTTGCAGGCTTCACATCGTCCAAAACCGATGTTTCACTCTTTTATTACTCTACAGGGGATTCTTGAGTGTTCCTTCTGGTCTACGTTGATGATAATATAATAATGATGGGCAATGACTCCAAACCCGTCGACACTCTACTACATCGGCTTGCTACAACCTTCAAGATTCACGACCTCGGCACACCTGGTTTTTTCTTGGGCATCGAGATGGTATTAGCAGGAGATAGTGTGGTGCTTTCACAACACCGCTATATGACAGACCTACTCGGGCGCGCTGGCATGGTCGACTGCAAATCTCTATCCACACCCGCGGCTGTCACTAAGTAAGTTACACCATCTAAAGAGCTGTTTGACAACCCGACGCAGTATCAGCGTATTGTTGGAGCCTTACAGTACTTAACTATTACCAGGCCTGATCTTGCATACGCAGTCAACCGCTTGTGCCAATTTATGCATACACCCACGACAGAACATTGGGGCCTAGTCAAGTGAGTCCTCCGCTACATTAAGGGGACTTTGGATTATGGACTCTGCCTTACTCCGTCCTCCTCATCCCGCATTCATGCTTTCTCTAACTTTGACTGGGCTGGATGTCCAATTGACAGGAAGAGTACAAGTGGGTTTGCTGTTTACCTGGGGTCTAATCTTATCTCTTGGCTCTCCAAGAAGCAGCGTACCATAGCCCGTCCCTCCATTGAGGCTGAGTACAAGGCTTTGGCAGATGTGTCCGCTGAAGTGACTTGGGTGGTCTCTTTACTCCGGGAGCTCGGGTTATACTCCAGTGGTCCAGCAACGCTCTGGTGTGATAATCTTGGGGCGACCTACCTATGTGCCAATCCTATGTTCCATGCGAGGACCAAGCATGTGGAATTGACTACCATTTCGTTCGTGATAAGGTCGCTTCAGGGGAGTTTGTGGTTAACTATGTGTCTACTGCAAACCAGGTCGAAGATATCTTCAGCAAGCCACTTCCTGCACCGAGGTTTGCTACTCTGCGCGACAAGCTCAATGTTGTTCCCCTCCAACATTGTGCTTGAGGGGGTGTGTTAGTATTATTATTATTATTATTATTATTATTATTATTATTATTATTATTATTATATTATTATTATTATTATTATTATTATTATTATTATTATTATTATTATTATTATTATTATTATTATTATATTATATGGTTGTATTATGTGTGGTGTTTATAATAGATAGACTACTAGTCAGGATTAGTTAGAGGGTTGTTATTAGATATACTCTGTAATCCTATTGTTGTGTTAATGATCAACAACTTTCTCTAATCGCTTGGAGAGAAAGCTAGAGTGTAGAGAGATGAAGAAATGCTGAAATGTGTTGGAGTGTCTTGGCTAGGGTAGGGTTTAAAGCTAGAATTTGTGAAAAGATCAAAAGGACCCCTTCTTTCCACATAAAGGCTAGGAGAAAAATTAAAGTCTAGAGTACAAGGAATAAAGCACAATGTCTACCCATTGACCAAATTAGAAAAACCAAGGGATTTGGTCAAACTAGGTCCCTTAACTATATTCAAAGGGGAATTAAGAAAGGAATTGTAAGGCCACAAGGAATTAATTAAAAAATTAATTCGGGTTTAAGGAGTGAATTTTTGGGGTGTCACATTTGTAGCTAAAGATCTTGCCTCACTTTGAATTTTAGAATCACTGTCTGTATCTGCCACTTGAAGTAGGTTTCTTGAATATCATTGACTTGATATCTAATTTGTAACACCCCGTGTTACGGCCTTCGAATCCGGACTAATTATGGAATTAATTTCGTTAATGTATAATTAAAAAGGATTTAATCGGACTAGCATTCCCATTAATTAATTAGTGTGGTCCACAATGGATCATGGACCCTTATCCTTAACCGAGTCTTTAATCCGTTAGGAATAGGGAAAGTGGGCATTTACTATTCAGACTCTAGTTAGGACTCCTGAATCTATATATATGGGATTAGAAAGCATTTAGAAAGCCTATCACGATTATTTCAACCACACGAGACATTCCTCGAGGAAACCTAGCTAGGGAATTCCCCACCGTCGAACCCTAGGAAGATCAATTGGAAAAGGATCTTAAAGAAGAACCTTAGTAGCCAAGGATATTGATTAGGGCTAAGAGGTAGCCCATGTCTTACAAAACCTATTTTCCTTGCTATATCTTGATTATTGGCTCCTTTGATGTGTTATTCTGTGGTTGAGTCTTGATAGAGCTTTGCCTAGGGTTTATGTTATGTTTATTTGATAATCTTGATGATCTTGATGTTGTGATTGATTATATGTGTGATCTTGTATTTAATTACGTCAAGAGTTTGTCCCTAGGGTTTATGTCGTGAATCTCGTGTTATGATATTCTTGGTGTTATTAGGTGGGTTTATGCATGCTCGGGTGTTGAGTCTAGCCTAGGACTTGTCTTTACGGCTTTTCATATAGATTTCTTGATGTTCTTGAGTTTCCGGACACTCCTGAACCGTTATGTGATTTATGTCGAATCTTGGCATGTTTAGGAATCGTGTTAGAATATAATTGGAATGATTCTTGGTTTAATCTTCGTTAGTTGAATCCGTGATGTTGTGGTTACGTGTCAGAATGTGTTTGGACATGGTTTTGGGTTCCACGAACGAACCCCGAACCGAGATTTTTACCTTCGTACCAGTGGGGGTAGGTGGTGGGACGAATCCCCACCACCTACCCGCTGCCCGGCTACCCGTATTGCAGCGGGCAGGCCCCGCTGGAAAGCGGGCTGCCCACCGGCAGGTGGTTCACCACCCACCGCCCACCCGCTGGAAATCGGTGGATGTGACACCCCAAAAATCCACACTCCAATCCATGAATTAATTGAGTAATTAATTCCATTTCTCTTGAGGAATTGATTCCTAAAATCCTGATTTTTGATACTCAAGGACTAGTATTTGACTAGTCAATCTTTAAGTGGTGTTGTACCTTGTGCTTTGAGAGGAGTTCCCTTGTTCCTTACACTTTCTAAGAGTTAGTAAGGGTATCCTTGTCTTTTCACCATGAGTTAGTTTTGTAACCTAAACCTAGAAGACTTCTTCATTTTTCATCCCTTACAATTCCTAGAAAATATCTCTACCTTCTCTCTAGAAAAGAAGAGTAGCTTGTTCTTCAAGCCTAGTGAGACCTTTGTCAAGATTCCAAGTTTTGCTTCCAAGATTCAATCTTTCCAATATTTGGGCATCTAGAAGGGTAAGATCTAAGCTTGTCTAGTCTTTTTGGTTCCATCTTAGTTGTCTTTTCTTAAAGGTAGGATCTTTATGATCTTTTGGTTTGATCTTGAAGTGGGTTTGGCTAGTGAGCTTAGTGGAGAGCTTGTTGTGGTGTAAGAAGAGTCTTTTGGTCTTCAAGAGGTAACCCATGCTCTACAAAACCTATTTTGCTTACCTATATATGATTTCTTGGCTTCTATTTGTGTTTTGCTATGAAATGTGAGAGTTTATGCATTTATCTTGTGATATTGCATATCTAGAGCTTGTGTTTAGGATTCCTTTGTGCCATTGCTTGGCATTTTCCTTGGTTCAAGTTATTTTGTTGTGTTTGGTGAGATTTGGTGTGTTTTGGACTTGAATTTGTGTTTGGAGGAGAAAATCCCCGAAGGGATTTGTTGTGGTACAGGGACGTACCCGCGGGCGGAACGGCAGGCGGGGCACCACCCGCGGGGAACGTGTCGCCCTGTGGGTAGTGTACCCGCGGGCGGGACCATGGGTGGGGGCACTACACGTGGGTCCACCCGCGGGGAACACGGTGGAGTTGGTTCGGGATTTGTTCCCCGTGATTCGTTTGTCTTGGTGTTTGATCTTTTGACTTCCCGTTGTTCTTTTGTGGAACTATTTGAGTGTCTTCTTGATGTTTCGTAGGTTTAGAGCTTTATGGTAGGTATCCATGTAGGATCTTTGGTGTCTTGATTCGTGCTAAGTGTTCAACATTGTGTTTCGTTGAACCAAGAAGTGTCTTGTGTGTTCCTCGGAACTATCTTGAGTTTCCCCGTTGTTAAGCATGCTAGTTCGTTGTCTTAATGCTAGCGTGTGTGTTGTTCGTACCTTTCGTTTGGTTGATGATAACTTGTGTTATTCATCGTTGTTGTTGTTGGGTTGTGACCCGTTTCTTGATCGAGTGTGTTTCATACCTTCTTTGCAATCCGTTGATTGTTTCGTGTGAGTGGTGGTGCGTGTGTAGCTCAACCTGGATTGCACGATTAGTGGTATGGGACGCTAGTCACCAAGGTATTGCAGCGGTCCTCGTGGTGGCCGTGACGTGATTATGGAGTTGTGGCTGAGTCCACGTGATTGGGGGATAACATTGTGTTATCCGGGCATGTGTTGCCGTGATTGGTGGTTTTTCGTTGGTGGTTATAGGTGGGGGACGACGGTCCCGGCGGAATAAGGTTGGACTTGGCTGTACAGGGGATTTCTGGAGGTAATGGTTGTCTTTGAAGGTACAAGGATGGGGGTAGCCATAAGGTTGGAACAGGGCATAAGGAAGGCATATCAACTCGTGATGGGTGATGTCATGAGGGCTTGTGTAGCCGTTGTGGTGACTTCTCTTCTCTCGTGACGTGTGTAGTCACGGAGTCTTGTGGTGTTTTGGCATGTTTGCCGTTGGGTGAGTTTTTATCCTTGTGTGTGGTTAACCTTTGTGGTTGGGATGTGTTCCCGGTGTTATCCTTGTGAGTGGTGAGTCTTGTGTTGTCTTTTGATCTTGGCTTTTGACTTATATATATGTATTCTGTTTCAAAAATGGTTTTTATATCTTATATCTACCTATTTATGATACTTAACGGTATTGGTGGGTTACCAGCATCTTTCGCTGACCGGGCGTCGCCCCGATGTTTATCTTTGTATCTTTCAGGTGTTGAGTAGTCGAGCGCGATGTCTAGAGCCGGTAGCTTAGCGCCTGTACCTTTAGATTGTGTTCTTGTGGCCTGCGTGCCAATGGTTTTAGACTGCTTGTAGTTCGATGTTTTGGGATAGTGATACACTTGCAGATTGTTTGCCTTAGCGTTTACCAGGTGTGGTAGACGTGGCATAACACCCCTGTTTTGGATTTCTTTTATCCATTTTCCGTTTTCTTCCGTTGTGCTAGTGTTTGTGTTAATCTGCATGTGTTAAGACATGTTTTTAGGTCTTGTTGTTTTGGGGGTGTTACAGTTAGTATCAGAGCCTAGGTTTTGAGCCTTGGTTTAGAGCCTAGGAAGAGTTAAGTCTAGACTTTCTAAGTGTTTAAGTGTGTTTTGAGACCTCTAAGTGACCTTAAGGAGTTAAGTGTTAAGCTTAGGATTCTAGGTTGCACGGTGAGCTGTGCGTTGCTTTCTGTCTTGCTTGCTTGCTTGTTCTTTTGGTAACCTTGTTGTTGTAGCAGAAGTGCGATGCCTCCTCGTCCTCGCGCTCGCTCCCCAGAGACCCCGACCAACGAGCAGCTCGCCCAGAATCTCCATCAGTTGACGCAGACGATGCAGTCTCTCAGTGAAGCTCTGTTCAACAACAATCAAGCTGCGCCGCCTCCGCCTCCGGTTGGGCACCGTGATGTGGGTCGTTTAGTGGTCGGGCATCGGCCGCCTTCCTTTGCTAGTGAAGAAGACCCTGTAGTCCTTGAAGAGTGGCTACGGGTGTTTGATAAGATTTTTACCGTGGTGGACTGTCCCGAAGAGAGGAGAGTAGAACTGGCAACGTTCTACTTCTGCCAAGAAGCTGATCTGTGGTGGATTCATGAGAGTCCGGCCTTTTTTGAAGAGCCTGGGTTTGATTGGACCGCGCTCAAGGACAGGATGCGTGAAAGGTTTTACCCAGCGCATGTGCGAGCCGCCATGTTTGATGAGTTCCTTCATCTGCAGCAAGGACCCCTATCTGTGGTGGAGTACCACAAGAAGTTCCTAGCGCTGGCGCGCTTCGCGAGGGTGTTAGTGCCTACAGAGCTTGCCAAAGTTGAGCGTTTCGTTGCCGGTCTGAATTATGAGGCACGAAAAGCGTTGACGGTGAGTAGGCCCAGTTCCCTCAAGGATGTGTATCTGTGTGCCGCGGATCTGTTTCGTGTTCAGCAGCTTCAGAAGAGTTCACTTGAGTTGGCTAGGAAGAGAGTTGAAAGTGGTGGTTCTTTTGCTTTCAAGAAGCCCCGACCGAGTTTTCCGGCTAGAGTTGTGTCATCTTCTTCTCAAGGACCAGTTAGGATGGAGCCTTCGGTTCAAGCTAAGTCGGTTGGTTGTCGCAAGTGTGGGAAGGTGCATCCGGGTCAAGTTTACTATGGCCAGGCGTTTAAGTGTTTTCGCTGTGGGGCTGTTGGTCATAGAGTCGCGGAGTGTCCCCAGCTTGCCGGTCAGAGAGCGTTGCCGCCACCCCCGAGAGCTGGAGGAGCACCAGAAGGGAGTTCAGGTCGCGGAGCTGTTGGAGCTAGGCCGCCTGGGAGAGTGTAACACCCCGAAATTTCAAAAACTTTTAAAGACTATATAACAAAGGTAAATGATCATAAATCCCAAAACGTTTATAAGAATACAGGGTGTTATGCCACACCCGAGCTAGAGAACTCAGGTGCACAGGCTAAAATTCTAAAAACCTCAATCAGTATCAATACAAAATCATGGCGAGCAGGCCGAAAGGGAAAACTATCTAATCTATGCCCCAAGCCTCTAGCGCGCTCCAGTGATCTACTCGTCTGTGCCTGAAAGCCAAATATATCTGTTCAGCGAGAGATGCTGGTAACCCACTCCAACGCGTTGAAATACAATACATATAGATATATACATAGATATATGAAAACCATTTCGAAGCATGAAGATATATCCTAAGAGACTCTAGCTTTCAAAACAGGGAATAGACTCGACAGATATGGATAAGCACAACCAACAGTCATAACTAAGCATGCACAATTCACAGGTGTAGGAAACAGATATGACAGGTAGAGATAAGCACAGCCAATAATCACAAACAAGCATATATATTTACTAGCACGTATCCTATGGTCACGCTTTCTTAACAATCCAATCATCCATATCTCATCACATAGCACACTTTGTTGGCCCCACAGGACCAATCGCATGCCTGTACATGAGGGTCAACGCATATAGCTCTGACACGGACCCGCAGCACCCTGCCCCGTATCGCAACACGGAGGGGTCGATCGTAACCGACCGATGAACCGCAGCTCATCATAGTTTTATCGCAACCAAACAGTGGACCGCAGACCAAGAGTAGTCATCTGACCGCAGCCAGGAATATGAACCGCAGCTCATGTAAAACGTTTGATCGCAACCAAACGGTGGACCGCAGCCAGCTTCTGAACCGCAGCTCAGGAATAACCAATCCGATCGCAACCGAATTGGGGTATCATGCACACAAAACACATAGCAAACACATGCAACCCACATAGGCACATTGGGGAGGGGAAGAAATCGTATAATGAAACCTATGTGTGATCATTCACATACTAAGAATAATCCTAAGGGGTTCATACTTCTTACGCCTAGGCCAACGGGATACCAATTCAACTAGCATGCGATATATAAGACTTATTCAACCTACGAATGGTACCCGAACATCAAACTAGACATAGGCACGATAGACGGAGTCCGTTGGGACACCACGGGGGTCGGGGGAACATCAAACGGGGAAGCCAAAATCCCAAATGGGGTAAAATCCAGCGGGTAGCCGGTGGGTGAGGGGTCACCCGCCGGCTGCCAGCCGGCGTTGTGATTCCGGGCAGCGGGTGCCCGGCGCGCAGTCGCCTGCCCGCTGCCGGCAACTTCAAAGCTGGCCGCGGGTAGGTGGCGGGTCCCCTACCCCCACCTACCCCCCGCTGACTCTTTCATCACAAAAACGCCCTGGGAACTTTAGTGGAACCCGGAACCATGCTTAGACACCTTCAAACGCAATTGATAACAACACGTAGACAATTAATGGATCAAAAGCAAGAAACATACGGCACATATCCTATCATGTTTTTCTAAACATAATTAATACCCGAACATGCGAATACCTAACCAATACATCAAGAATAACACCATACGAATTTCACGATACGGCCTAGGGCTCTAGACACATCCAATTTAACAAGAACACGATTTCTCTTTAAACATCAAGAACAATCAAGAATGGCACATAATCATCAAGAAGCTAGGTTCCATCATGAATCACACAATCATCAAGAATTCCTTTTCATCAACAAGATTATCAAGATCGCTCATGGAATCATAACACCAATCGTCAAGAACAATATAACGAATCATCAATACACAAGAATATGGGGAAATCCTAAGAGGGGAATCATAGCTTTGAAAATAGGTTTTGTTGAGACATGGGTTACCTTTTAGCCTTAATTAATTCCTTGGCTATGAAGGGTCTTTCTTGAAGCTTTCTTCTTTCTTGATTTCTCCTAAGGGAATTCTTGGAACTTCTTGTGTGGTGATGGATTATTGTGGTGGGGGTTCTAGGTGCCTCCTATGTCCCCTATTTATATATCTAAGAGTCCTAATTAGGGTCCAAATACTATAGGCTTGATAACTCTATTCATTTTAGGACTAGGGATTGGGTTTAGAGAAGAGGGCCCACGGATTATGGTGGCCCTTTTCCAAATTAATTATTGTAATTTAATTCTTTCTTTGGATAATTGGTTAAATGATTAATTGGTTTTAGGGGTCATAACACGGGGTGTTACACTCTCCCCCCCTTACGAGGGGCTTCGGGGGTGTGTTAATCCATTCTTTCACCCCTGGACATCTCGCATTTTGGCCTCCTGGTTAGGAACGTGGCCCCACGTTTTGTCTTAGCTGGGGTAGACTGGACTTCTGGTGGTGTGGTGATAGGAAAGTTTGGTTCTACCTTGGTCTCTTGCTCCGGAGCTGGATGCCCTGCGAGTGCCCAAGGTGGCCTCGATTGCTGCCACCCTCTGATCTAATGCGTGTGTCGTGCGGATTAAGGACGAGAACCCTTCCTCCATGATTTGGTTTTGCCGGTTGAGTTGTGCTAGGATGCGCTCAATGACCGAGGCCTCGTTTTGTTCCCTTGGGTTCCCTCCTGATCGTGGGTGCGCTGATGGGTTAGGCTCGTCATCCTCTTCCTGATCCTCACTTCCCTCTAGTCCCCCACAATCTTGCATCGCCTGTTTAAGCTTTTTGTTGGAGATGTCCAATCGGTCAACCAACTCCCTACGCTCCTCCTCGGGTTTGAGACAAATTTCCTCGAGGGTGACATACTGTCCTCCCTCGGTGTAGTAGATATCATTGCATCGGAGGTTCTGGGCATTAAAAATCATGCCATTTACAGTCTTGAGCTCAGTGTGGCTTAGGTCCACCCCCTTTTTCTCCATGATCCAACTTAGGATCATCCCGTAGGGCAGGCTAAGTCGGTTGCTTGACTTGCAAAATTCCATGTGTTTTAGCATGAGGGCCGGTAGGTTGAACTTGATTTTGTGTTTCAAGAGGTAAGCAAAAGTGCACTCTAAGCTCCCCACGTCTTTGCTCTTATTGTTTGTAGGCAAGAGGCTGTCGGTTACAATCATAACCAATATCTTTTGCTCCGTCATTAGCCACTTCTTATTTGGTCGTGTGGCCGAGGTGAATCCTTCATCTTTCGCGAGTAGGTACCCAAGATAGTCTTTGTACCCCGTATTTTGGGTATCAATCCACCCCTTTCGGTCGTAGTTTGACACACTCGTGGTGGTCAATTTCAATAGCTTGGCCAAGCGGCCTTCGGAGAGTATGATTTCCTTGTCGCGAACCTTGGTGGTGATTTCTAGCTTATCACCCCGTTTGGTGGCTACTAGATGTTGATAGAATTCTTTCACCAATTCGGGGTACGTATCCCCCTTGATGGTGAGGTACGTATCCAAAAGCCCTTGGTGATTAAGCATATCAACCAATTCCGGAGAAAATTGATTGGGTTCAAGGGCTTTACCTCCGATTACGGTATAATCGGCGTTGCTCCATTCCGGGGTGCGGGTTCTGAGGGGCTTTTTCGGCATTTTGGGTTTTCTTCTAGGTGGTGTTTTCCGGCGAGTCTCCGGCGGGGTCTCGGTGAAAGTTTCCGGCAACGGGGCGGCGACGAGGCTCGACTCCGGCAACGGCTTGGCGGGGGGGGGGGGGGGTGGCTTTTGAACCAGGCTGGCGGTGGTGGCGAGCGTGGTAGCGGGGGCGCTTCAGGCGAGTGGCGGGAGGCGAAGGCGTTGCGGGTTGCTTCCGGGTGGCGACGGCGGTGTGCGGTGGGGCGCCGTTTGGGCGGTCGATGGCGGCTCCGGCCGTGGACGGCGATCGAATGGGGCTGCTGGTTCGGTGTTTGGGGTGGCGGGGAGGTGAGATGGGAAGGAGGGGTGAGGGAGAGGTAGTGTGGAAGAAGGAGAAGAAGATGAAGAAGGATTTTTGATTTGGGGATTTTCTGGGTTTAGGGATTTGTGGGGGCTTTAAGAAGGAAGTGTTCCATTATGGTTTCAAGGAACACCTTTAGCTTAGTGGTTAAGACCTTGGTCTTGTATGTGGGAGGTTTAAGGTTCAATTCCCATTGATAATATTAGGCTTTTTGATGGTATGGTCCTTGTCTTTTTTCCTTCTTTTGTCTTCTAGTGGTGGGAGGCTTGGCTTGTTTGTATAATTTTAGTTCCACCCCCGTAAGCAGGATCGAATTTCGATATAATCTTTTATTTATAATAATTCCGAAGTAATTAAGATAAGTAAGAAGTTCTACTACGAAGGTGTTTACAAGGAATTTGCGGGCTTATCCTAGACAGAATTCGTCTTCTTGGTTTTCTTCCGCCGGGTTTGCGTGGTCCTTGTCTTCTGGGGTTAGGTTCCCTTCCTCGAGGTTTCACTCGTTTCCGAGGTCAGCCTGGGTGCGGCTCATGACGAATATTTTCCCGGGAGCGCCGTAGTTTCCTTGGTGGGCGGTGCCCCCGTGTTGTCCCATGGTGGTGGGACGTGGCCTTTGGGGTTGAGTGCACTGGAAGGCGTTTTTCTTTCTTCCCCGCAATTGAAGCACCGCCAGGGATTGCCCATGCAATCCTTGCCTCTATGGCTTTTGTTGCATTTCGGGCAAGGGAACCTTCTTGGGTTAGCTTCGTTGTTCCCTAGGGGTGGCCTTTGGTTGGCCAGGTTGCTTGGTCTTGTGTTGGTGTCGTTTCTTGTCCTTTTTATGGGTGGTGTTCCACCCCTGGTGTTTCTCTTTCGTATCTGTTCTTGAACCCCACGTTGGAGTAGTTGGATTCGATAGAGATTTTCGGCACTGGAGTAAGCCTCGTTGAGGGTCCGAGATCTGCTTACCACTAGTGCCTTTCGGGCTTCGAAGTTGAGGCCCGATACGAACCTCTCTATCTTAGTTACCTCAGTGGGGACTAGTTCTGGCGCGAAGCATGCTAGTTCGAGGAATCGCTTATGGTACTCCATGACGGTAGTCGTTCCTTGTTTCAAATGGAGGAACTCTTCGTACATAGATGCTTTTACGTGTGTTGGATAGAATCGCTCTCGTAGTCGTGTTTTGAGGCTTTCCCAGTCGAACCCCGGTTCTTGTTGGTAAGCGGGCCCTTCGTGGATCCACCAAAGGTCTGCCTCGTGTTCGAAGTAGAACGAGGCTATCTCTACGCGTCGTTCTTCTGGGCATTCTACTAACCCCAGAATTTTGTCGAGGGTCCGGATCCATTCCTCCAGGATTACGGGATCTTCTTCTCCTGAGAACGTGGGTGGTCGATGATTTGAAACTTGTCGAGCGACGTCTGAGTTTGCGTTTGATGGAGGTGGTGGGGGCCTGTTGTTGCGAAGGGCCACGTCGCTTAGTGCCTGGGCGACTTGCGTTAGTTGTTGCAGAGTTTGGGTCAGGGGGTCGTGTGTGGCGGGTTCTGGAGACCTTGATTGTCTTCTGTTCGGAGCCATGCTGTCATCCTTCTGGGTCAACGTTTATAGGAATGTTAAGTTTAGAGTCTGGTGCCCTTACTTTGATGTGTTAAGCGGGGAAAGTTTTCTTTAAATAGGGGAGGGCTGAAGTGAGGGGTGGTTTATGTGTAGGTTCCACAGTCTCACTGCGCGTCTTAAGGTTCCTGAGTCCTAAGTCCTAAGTCCCTAAGTACCTAGAGTTCAAGCCTAATGTCTTAGAGTTTAGTCTTAAGAGTCTTATCATAGGGTCAAACTTAGGCTCTGATACCAACTGTAACACCCCGAAATTTCAAAAACTTTTAAAGACTATATAACAAAGGTAAATGATCATAAATCCCAAAACGTTTATAAGAATACAGGGTGTTATGCCACACCCGAGTTAGAGAACTCAGGTGCACAGGCTAAAATTCTAAAAACCTCAATCAGTATCAATACAAAATCATGGCGAGCAGGCCGAAAGGGAAAACTATCTAATCTACGCCCCAAGCCTCTAGCGCGCTCCAGTGATCTACTCGTCTGTGCTTGAAAGCCAAATATATCTGTTCAGCGAGAGATGCTGGTAACCCACGCCAACGCGTTGAAATACAATACATATAGATATATACATAGATATATGAAAACCATTTCGAAGCATGAAGATATATCTTAAGAGACTCTGGCTTTCAAAACAGGGAATAGACTCGACAGATATGGATAAGCACAACCAACAGTCATAACCAAGCATGCACAATTCACAGGTGTAGGAAACAAATATGACAGGTAGAGATAAGCACAGCCAATAATCACAAACAAGCATATACAGTTACTAGCACGTATCCTATGGTCACGCTTTCTTAACAATCCAATCATCCATATCTCATCACATAGCACACTTTGTTGGCCCCACAGAACCAATCGCATGCCCATACATGAGGGTCAGCGCATATAGCTCTGACACGGACCCGCAGCACCCTGCCCCGTATCGCAACACGGAGGGGTCGATCGTAACCGACCGATGAACCGCAGCTCATCATAGTATGATCGCAACCAAACAGTGGACCGCAGCCCAAGAGTAGTCATCTGACCGCAGCCAGGAATATGAACCGCAGCTCATGTAAAACGTTTGATCGCAACCAAATGGTGGACCGCAGCCCGAGAGTGTAAATCTGACCGCAGCCAGCTTCTGAACCGCAGCTCAGGAATAACCAATCCGATCGCAACCGAATTGGGTTATCATGCACACATAACACATAGCAAACACATGCAACCCACATAGGCACATTGGGGAGGGGAAGAAATCGTATAACGAAACCTATGCGTGATCATTCACATACTAAGAATAATCCTAAGGGGTTCATACTTCTTACGCCTAGGCCAACGGGATACCAATTCAACTAGCATGCGATATATAAGACTTATTCAACCTACGAATGGTACCCGAACATCAAACTAGACATAGGCACGATAGACGGAGTTCGTTGGGACACCACGGGGGTCGGGGGAACATCAAACGGGGAAGCCAAAATCCCAAAGTGGGGTAAAATCCAGCGGGTAGCCGGTGGGTGAGGGGTCACCCGCCGGCGTCGTGATTCCGGGCAGCGGGTGCCCGGCGCGCAGTCGCCTGCCCGCTGCCGGCAACTTCAAAGCTGGCCGCAGGTAGGTGCCGGGTCCCCTACCCCCACCTACCCCCCACTGACTCTTTCATCACAAAAACGCCCCGGGAACTTTAGTGGAACCCGGAACCATGCTTAGACACCTTCAAACGCAATTGATAACAACACGTAGACAATTAATGGATCAAAAGCAAGAAACATACGGCACATATCCTATCATGTTTTTCTAAACATAATTAATACCCGAACATGCGAATTCCCACCCAATACATCAAGAATAACACCATACGAATTTCACGATACAGCCTAGGGCTCTAGACACATCCAATTTAACAAGAACACGATTTCTCTTTAAACATCAAGAACAATCAAGAATGGCACATAATCATCAAGAAGCTTGGTTCCATCAAGAATCACACAATCATCAAGAATTCCTTTTCATCAACAAGATTATCAAGATCGCTCATGGAATCATAACACCAATCGTCAAGAACAATATAACGAATCATCAATACACAAGAGTATGGGAAAATCCTAAGAGGGGAATCATAGCTATGAAAATAGGTTTTGTTGAGACATGGGTTACCTTTTAGCCTTAATTAATTCCTTGGCTATGAAGGGTCTTTCTTGAAGCTTTCTTCTTTCTTGATTTCTCCTAAGGGAATTCTTGGAACTTCTTGTGTGGTGAGGGATTATTGTGGTGGGGGTTCTAGGTGCCTCCTATGTCCCCTATTTATATATCTAAGAGTCCTAATTAGGGTCCAAATACTATAGGCTTGCTAACTCTATTCATTTTAGGACTAGGGGTTGGGTTTAGAGAAGAGGGCCCACGGACTATGGTGGCCCTTTTCCAAATTAATTATTGTAATTTAATTCTTTCTTTGGATAATTGGTTAAATGATTAATTGGTTTTAGGGGTCGTAACATGGGGTGTTACAGAGAGTTTTCGTGATGGCGCGTTCGCAGGCGGAGTCGGAGGGTCTGGTGGAGGAGGAGTTAGCAGGTAACCCTTGTTTTGAGCCTATCCTTGTGTTCCCGAGAGCGTTGTGTTCTTTGTTGTCTTGGGTGTTATCTTGTGTTTCGTAGTTGTCTTTGTTTGGCAATCTTTGGCATGCTTTCCTTGTTAGTTTTTCGTTGTATGCTTGGTGTAGACTCTTTTCTTGCTAAGTGTTCTCTTTAGTTGGTATCTTGTTTGTGGTAGCCACCTATCCTTGAGTTATCTTGTGCTTAGCCCAATTCTTCCACCTTTGTACTTGGTTGTTCGAACAACAATTCCTTGAGCTTTTCCCTAAATTTTCCAAGTATTCTTTGATTTGGAAAATAGCAAATCCCTACCAAAATCTTTCCTTGTGTAGCCTAAAAGTTAAGCCTAATGTTTCTTTGTAGCCTTTGAGTTTTAAACCTTAGCCAATTTCTTTTCTACCCAACCTCTAAACCACTTGAGCTAATCATCTTTCTTGAAACCTAACCCATTTTAATTCTTTCTAAACCTTAATTCCCACTTTGTTCAAAATCCCCAAATTTAATCATCTTTTTCCCCAATCTCACCCAAATCCCTAATTTCTTCCCCCAAATTCTCTTCTTCTTTTTCCTTCTCCCTACCCGTGAGCTACCCGAAGCCTTCCCACCCCCCACCTACCTGCCCGTCGCACCACCGTCTCGCCACCGCCGGAGCCTCGCCGTCTCGTCGTCGCTGCCGACCTGCTGTGTGCCGCGTCGCCGAGAGCAACCGCGAGAGAGAGAGAGAGAGTGCATCGAGAGAGAGAGAGAGAGTGCAGCGTGAGTGTGAAGAAGGAAGGTTGTGGGCTTTGTTTGTTGAGCTTTGGATCATCTCCTACCATGCCTAGAAGGTCAAGCTTGGTTAGGAAAGCGGAATGGGTGGATGCCCACTACCTTGTGCTTGAAGGTAAAGGTTTTGATCCGGAATCTTTTTCAAGTTCCTTGTTGGATTTGTTTAAGTTTCAAGGTTTGTTATATGGGTTTCTCGCCATAAGGGCCGAGACTTAGCCGAGTTTGGTGAAGGAGTTTTACCGTCATATGGTTGTGACGAAGGATGGTGAAAGGCTTGAGATCACCTCTAAGGTGAGAGGTGTGAAGGTTGTGTTGTCTGAGAAGAGGTTAGCTCAGTTGTTGAGTTTGTCTGCTTCTGGAGTGGCTCAGTACAGTGGCCATTCTTGGATTAGTACGGATACCATGGGGTACCGTGACTATTTGAGCTATCTGTTTGGCCGTACGAGTGGTTTCACTCAAGCTTCGAGGCCGGAAAGGAAGTGGTTGTCTGCGGAACAAAGGATCCTGGTTATGTTGGTGTCAAATTTTTTGTTGCCCAATAACAACAAGAGCAGTTTGTTGGGTAAGTTGGAGTGCACCTTTGCTTTCTGTTTGAAGAATATGGTTAAGTTCAACCTGCCTGCTTTGATGATGCAACACATGGTGTTTTGCCGAGATCACAATCGGAAGAGTTTGCCGTATGGCATGGTGCTAAGTTAGATTTTGGTTAAGAAAGGTGTTAGTGTGGATGGTTGTCACTCGAAGGCCGTGGGAAAGATGGTGTTGGATACCGCCAATCTCCGAAGTTGTAATCTTTTTCAGTTGGATAGTGGTGAGTACATCACGCTTGAAGAGGTTGCTAGGAAAGCACCTGTTGAGAGAGCAGAGTTAGCTGCTGGGCTTGGGATCCATGCCAGGAAGTTGAGTCTTGCAGTCCAGAGTTTGGGTGGTGACGAAGAAGTTGAGGAGGAAGCAGATCAGGAACAAGAAGAAGGAGCACCGGAGACCGCTGAAGCTGAAGTAAGTGAATCGGACAGTGAGGAAAGCCGGAGAAGGAAAGAAGTTCGCACCAAGAGAGAGCAGGATGTTGTCTCTTTGCTTCGTCAGCAAAACAGTTTGATCGGCGAGGGTTTTGCGTTTGTGAGGTCGCAGTTTGCCGCAGTGCATCAGAGGCTGGATCGGTTTGAAGCTAGTTCTAGTCACAGAGATGAAGCCGAAGAAGAAGAGTCTGAAGAGGCCGAAGAGTCGGAGAGTGAGGAGTTCTAGTTGTGTTGTGGTAACCCCGTTCGCTTTTTCCTTGTTGTTTCTTAGCCGTTGTAGCTTGGTGTTAGGTTGTTGTGTGCTTTGTGTGTTTGCTTGTTTTGTTTGTTGTTTTGTTGTTTAACTAGTTTGTTAGTTGGTGTTTGGGTTAGTTGTTTAGTTCTAAGTTGTTGTCTAGAAGTTGGTTGTTGTGTTGAGGTTAGAGTTCTTGATGCTCAATCTATCCGTTTGTTGACCTCTTGCCAATCCTTGGATTCGTAATGTTTTCTTCTTTTCTTTGGAACCTTGTGAGAACTTTTGGAGTTTTTGACCAAAAGGGATATTCTTGAAATTCTTGTCACAATTTTGTTTCCTTGTTACCTTCGTTTTAATTCGTTGTACCCAAGTTTCGGGGACGAAACTTCTTTGAAGGGGGAGAGGATGTGACACCCCAAAAATCCACACTCCAATCCATGAATTAATTGAGTAATTAATTCTATTTCTCTTGAGGAATTGATTCCTAAAATCCTGATTTTTGATACTCAAGGACTAGTATTTGACTAGACAATCTTTACGTGGTGTTGTACCTTGTGCTTTGAGAGGAGTTCCCTTGTTCCTTGCACTTTCTAAGAGTTAGTAAGGGTATCCTTGTCTTTTCACCAAGAGTTAGTTTTGTAACCTAAACCTAGAAGACTTCTTCATTTTTCATCCCTTACAATTCCTAGAAAATATCTCTACCTTCTCTCTAGAAAAGAAGAGTAGCTTGTTCTTCAAGCCTAGTGAGACCTTTGTCAAGATTCCAAGTTTTGCTTCCAAGATTCAATCTTTCCTCTATTTGGGCATCTAGAAGGGTAAGATCTAAGCTTGTCTAGTCTTTTTGGTTCCATCTTAGTTGTCTTTTCTTAAAGGTAGGATCTTTATGATCTTTTGGTTTGATCTTGAAGTGGGTTTGGCTAGTGAGCTTAGTGGAGAGCTTGTTGTGGTGTAAGAAGAGTCTTTTGGTCTTCAAGAGGTAACCCATGCTCTACAAAACCTATTTTGCTTACCTATATATGATTTTTTTGGCTTCTATTTGTGTTTTGCTATGAAATGTGAGAGTTTATGCATTTATCTTGTGATATTGCATATCTAGAGCTTGTGTTTAGGATTCCTTTGTGCCATTGCTTGGCATTTTCCTTGGTTCAAGTCATTTTGTTGTGTTTGGTGAGATTTGGTGTGTTTTGGACTTGAATTTGTGTTTGGAGGAGAAAATCCCCGAAGGGATTTGTTGTGGTACAGGGATGTACCCGCGGGCGGGGCACCACCCACCGGCCTACCCGCGGGGAACGTGTCGTCCTGTGGGTAGTGTACCCGCGGGCGGGACCACGGGTGGTGCACTACCCGTGGGTCCACCCGCGGGGAACACGGTGGAGTTGGTTCAGGATTTGTTCCCCGTGATTCGTTTGTCTTGGTGTTTGATCTTTTGACTTCCCGTTGTTCTTTTGTGGAACTATTTGAGTGTCTTCTTGATGTTTCGTAGGTCTAGAGCTTTATGGTAGGTATCCATGTAGGATCTTTGGTGTCTTGATTCGTGCTAAGTGTTCAACATTGTGTTTCGTTGAACCAAGAAGTATCTTGTGTGTTCCTCGGAACTATCTTGAGTTTCCCCGTTGTTAAGCATGCTAGTTTGTTGTCTTAATACTAGCGTGTGTGTTGTTCGTACCTTCCGTTTGGTTGATGATAACTTGTGTTATTCATCGTTGTTGTTGTTGGGTTGTGACCCGTTCCTTGATCGAGTGTGTTTCATACCTTCTTTGCAATCCGTTGATTGTTTCGTGTGAGTGGTGGTGCGTGTGTGGCTCTACCTGGATTGCATGATTAGTGGTATGGGACGCTAGTCACCAAGGTATTGCAGCGGTCCTCGTGGTGGCCGTGACGTGATTATGGAGTTGTGGCTGAGTCCACGTGATTGGGGGATAGCATTGTGTTATCCGGGCATGTGTTGCCGTGATTGGAGGGTTTTCGTTGGTGGTTATAGGTGGGGGACGACGGTCCCGTCGGAATAAGGTTGGACTTGGCTGTACAGGGGATTTCTGGAGGTTATGGTTGGCTTTGAAGGTACAAGGATGGGGGTAGCCATAAGGTTGGAACAGGGCATAAGGAAGGCATATCAACTCGTGATGGGTGATGTCACGAGGGCTTGTGTAGCCGTTGTGGTGACTTCTCTTCTCTCGTGACGTGTGTAGTCACGGAGTCTTGTGGTGTTTTGGCATGTGTTGTCGTTGGGTGAGTCTTTATCCTTGTGTGTGGTTAACCTTTGTGGTTGGGATGTGTTCCCGGTGTTATCCTTGTGAGTGGTGAGTCTTGTGTTGTCTTTTGATCTTGGCTTTTGACTTATATATATGTATTCCGTTTCAAAAATGGTTTTTATATCTTATATCTACCTATTTATGAAACTTAACGGTATTGGTGGGTTACCAGCATCTTTTGCTGACCGGGCGTCGCCCTGATGTTTATCTTTGTATCTTTCACGTGTTGAGTAGTCGAGCGCGATGTCTAGAGCCGGTAGCTTAGCGCCTGTACCTTTAGATTGTGTTCTTGTGGCCTGCGTGCCAATGGTTTTAGACTGCTTGTAGTTTGATGTTTTGGGATAGTGATACACTTGCAGATTGTTCGCCTTAGCGTTTACCTGCTGTGGTAGACGTGGCATAACACCCCTGTTTTGGATTTCTTTTATCCACTTTCCGTTTTCTTTCGCTGTGCTAGTGTTTGTGTTAATCTGCATGTGTTAAGACTTGTTTTTAGGTCTTGTTGTTTTGGGGGTGTTACAGGTGGTGTGGCGTGATGTTTTCCCCCATTTGATATTTCCGCGTGTCCCGTTTTGTCCTGGCCCGTTATACACCGTTTGATGTTTATGAGTCTCGTATGATGTTTTGTATACCGTTCTAGGAATTTATGTGTAGTGCGTGTCATTGTTATTATGTCTTGATTATTATTTTTGATTTAATGTTGATTGATTGAATGATGATGAGTGTTGTGGTCATTGCACAATGATCGATGTCACTGATGAGAATGAGATTGTGATTGGTGGAAATGAATTGTTGGCGGAAAGCACAACAAGTGCTCGGTTATCGTGCTAAATGCACAGACCACCCCTTAGACTTGCTGGCTAAAGGCTTGGGTCAGGGTATAAGCGCCGCGGTGTCATGCTAGAGCTATATGCGCTGACCCCTTGGTAGTGGTGCTAGAGCCACGTACCATGCGAATGACACTTCTGTGCTACCATGTTGGTAGACTTGTTGGTGGTTACAGAGTGGGGCGTGTAGTTGCTCCGGAGGAATACGGGAGGCGATATAAGGGTGGCCTGGAGGTACAGGTTGAAACTGATATAAGAATGGAGAGGAGTAAAGGTTGGAACTTGGTATAAGGTTGGAAGATGGATTGTGTGCTTTGACGATTATTTTCTAATTGTTGATTATTGAGCCCCGATGCTTGCCCATAATCGTTAATTGTGTTCTTGCCTGTTTATTATTGTAACACCCCGTGTTACGGCCTTCAATCCCGGATTAATTATTTAATTAATCCCGTTAATAATAATTAAATATGATTTAATTCGGTTAGGTTTCCTTTAATTAATTAATAAGGTCCACCATGAACCGTGGACCCTTGCCTAAATTAGAGTCTTAAGCCTATTAGGAATAAAGAAAGTAAACCCTTTACTATTCAGATTCTAATTAGGAATCCTAGACCTAGTTATCTATTAGGAATAAAGGAAGTAGGCCTTTTACTATTCAGACTACGATTAGGATTCCCTTTAATTAATTAATATGGTCCACTATGGACCATGGACCCTTATCCCTAAAATAAGCCCTTAGTCCTATAAGGAATATAATTAGTAAACCCATACCATTCGGACCCTAATTAGGAGTCTTAAATATATAAATAGGGATATAGGAGGCACCTAGATCTTTCACCACCATAATCTCTCACCACACAAGAAGTTCCAAGAATCCCCTTAGGAGAAATCAAGAAAGAAGAAAGCTTAAAGAAAGACCCTTCATAGCCAAGGAATTAATTAAGGCTAAGAGGTAACCCATGTCTCAACAAAACCTATTTTCATAGCTATGTTTCCCCTCTTAGGATTTCCCCATATTATTGTGTATTGATGATTTGTGATATTATTATTGATGATTGGTGGGATGATTCCATGGGTGATCTTGATGGTGAAAGATTCTTGATAATTATGACGTTCTTGATGATTATATGACGTTCTTGATGATTATATGACGTTCTTGATGATTATATGGTATTCTTGATGCTCTTAATGATTATATGAGGTTCTTGATAGTTATATGATATTCCTACCGAATCTTGATTTTGGAAGATGAATTGTGTTCTTGTTGATTTAAAAATAATTAGAACCTTAGGTTATATCGTGGAATTCATATGAATTGTTCTTGGTATATTGGGTGGGAATTCTCATGATTGGGTGTTGATTATGTTTAGAAAAGCATGATAGGTTATGTGTTGTATGTTTCTTGGTTTTGTTATACGTTTCTCCCCCTTCCCAATGTGTTAATGTGGGTTGCATGTGCTTGCTATGTGTTATGTGTGCATGTTACCCCGATTTGGTTGAGATCTATCGGGCTATACGGGCAGTCGGGTGGGCTGAGAACCATACCAGCAGTTAACCAGGCTGGTAGAGACCGGTCAGGTATATAAATATTATATAGGACAAAGGTCCACTATACGGGCAGTTGAATGGGTTGAGAACCATCCCAACTGTTAACCAGGCTGGTAAAGACCGGTCAGGTATATAAATATTATATAGAGCTGCGGCTCATCGGTCGGTTGCGATCGACCCCTCCGTAGTGTGAGACGGGGCAGGGTGCTGCGGGGCCGTGTCAGAGCTATATGCGCTGACCTCATGTATGGGCATGCGATTGGTCCTGTGGCGCCAACAAAGTGTGCTATGTGATGAAGTATGGATGAGTTGTTGTTATGAGTATCTTGGGGATGAGACTATGGGATTTGTACCGGGGATCGTATATGTTGGGTTATGATTATTAATTGTGGTTATCTTATCTGTCTTGCCTGTTGTAAACTGTATATGCTTGGTATAACTGTTGTCTGTGCTTAGCCCTATCTGTTGAGTCTATCCCTGTTTTAAAAGCTAGAGTTCGTAGGATATATCTTCATGTTCAAAATGGTTTTCGTATATCTATATATATATCTATATGTATTGTATTCCAACGCGTTGGAGTGGGTTACCAGCATCTCTCGCTGAACAGATATATTTGGCTTTCAGGCACAGACGACTAGATCACTGGAGCGCGCTAGAAGCTTGGGGCGTAGGTTAGATAGTTTTCCCTTTAGGCCTGCGTGCCATGATTTAGTATTGATACTGATTGAGGTTTTAGAATTTAGCCTGTGCACCCGAGTTCTCTAGCTCGGGTGTGGCATAGCACCCCGTACTCTTTGTATCGTATTTTGGGATTTAATGAGATTCTATCTCTATTATATAAGTTTTAAAAGTCTTGAAAATCTGGGGTGTTACAGTTGGTATCAGAGCCTATGTTTGACACTAGGATAAGACTCTTAAGACCGGACTTTAGGACATTAGGTTTGAACTCTAGGTACTTAGGAACATAGGATTCAGGAATCTTAGGACGCGCGGTGAGATTGTGAAACCTACACGTAACCTCCCCTCACCTTATCACTCTCTAACTTAAAATAACTTCCCCCTACGCTTACCACACCAAGGTAAGGGTGCAGCACACTGACTCATCGATACAATAAATATTGACCCTGAAAACCAGCAGCATGGCGCCAACAAGAAGACAGTCAAGGATCCCACACTCCTCGAAGAATGAACCCGAACCTTCAACAAAGTCCTCGGGTTAGTGGAATACCCAGAGGAACACCGCGTAGGGATAGCCTCATTCCACTTCAAGACACGAGGCTGATCTTTGATAAATCCACGAAGAACCCACTTATGGGCAACAACCAGGGGTTCAACTAGGAGTACCTAGGGGCACGGCTACGGGGACGATTCCACCCCGCACCTGTAAGGGCAACCATGTACGAGGAAAATCCTCCACCTAAAACAAGGAATGGCCACCATCAGGGAATACCACAAACGATCCCTCCAGCTGGCTCGTTTCGCGCCCGAATTAGATCCTACAGAAATAACCAAGATAAAGAAGTCTGTGACAGACCACAACTACGAAACCCAGAAGGCCATAATAGTAAGCAAACCCCGCACACCCAACGAAGCCTACACCAGTAATGCCAACTTCTACCAAACAGGGAATTTAGGGACAAACCCGAAAGAAGGAGTAACGGAAGTGGGAGACCGCTCCCTCCAGCATGAGCGAACCATTCCGGAACTGGTTAAGAATGGGCGCAACTATCCCAGCCCGGAGACCGGGAACGCCAATTAAATGCAAGAAAGAAAAGTAGTATATAAACAACGTCTTTTCTCAATCGTTAGCACGAATTGTCGAAAGGGACTCGATATGACAAGAAGAGGCAACTGACGCATGGAAAGTATCATACAACTAGAGCCTCCCGACGATGAGGGTCTTACCTGGGAACAAGGACCTTGATGGTTTTAAGACACCGTAAGAAGTACATGTAACACACAAAATCGCCAAAACACCATGCGACGTCAAAGGCAGTCAATCAATGCATTCCAAGGAAGAGAAATGCATCACCGAGCACTTGGTCACCAAAGGACTGAACAAAGAACGAGCGACAAGCCGAACTCCAAGAAAAACCAAGAAGGCTTATCATTAATCAAGCAAGGCAAGACAAAGTTGGCTTATAACCAACCACCCGGTGAAGGTGACGAGGTTGCTAATTGGAAACCGGACCCGACCTACTGAGCAAAAAGAACATGCGAGAGTCTTGACTCATCTATAACTCGTACATAAGGATCAATGAAACTATACGATGGGCCACCCTAGGTATTCAAGTCCCTTCTATTGTACACATGGACATGGGGCTTGTCGGGACTTGAATCTGTGCATTATTGGGATTTTCCCCGAAGCAATTCACTCTTCCTAGTCACCTTCCCGCGGGTCCCCAACAGGACCTTGACGGGTCCCCAACAGGAGCTTGGCAGGCGGACGACCGCCCACCTCGCGCCCACTGGTACAATGTGCTGATTTCTTAACTCCTCACTTTATTGATTCATGGCGCACTTGTGTGCCTCGATTGATGAACGCGAGTCTTGGGTAAAGAACCATGGGTCGCCCAAACATGGTGTCATCGGTAAAAGACCTTGACACGCAAGACACCATCAGAAAAGCACAACCAATTGCATTACACGTGGAGTTGAAGTTGGACTCTACGGTGCAACCGACTAGGGATGATTGGCATAAAGGATTGTGCAAACCAAGGAGGCGAGTTGGGAACTCGTGCTAAGGACTCACAAAGACCTTAAAAGTCAAAATGCTAAGAATGGACCGGGACTCCTTCAAACCACGGATATCGTTCAAGCAAATCAGAGGACTCCTTACAAGTTGTATGGAATCAAGAACTACGTAGTCCGTGGTGCTAGGCAAAGAAAAAAAAAAGGTAAAAAGCACATTTTTGCCAAGATCTCAAGGGTCATTAAGGAACCACAAGGAAATGAGGTGACTCGTAAAGTCACCAAGTCATTCCACAACGAGGTTAGGTAACCAACTGCGCTTCAAAAAGAAAAAGAGCATGCAAGGACACCCTCACCATTAAAAGTAACACAAAAAGGCACAACTAGTCGAACCTCGGGGAAGACACGAAGTCTTACTAAGAATTTCATTCACTAAAGAGGAGATGAAATTCAATAAGAAGGGAAAATCAACCCAAAGTTTACCAACTCCCAAGAAACTTTGGGAAGAATTTGGGAAGTGCGCCCTAAGAGATTGGCTTGGTTGACCAAACTTGGTCAAGACCTTGGACGCATTAAAGAAGTAAGTGTTAAATCATCACGGGAGATACCCTCAAGATAGGGGAGAAGGATGAAACCTTAGCCTGGGAAGCAAGGTCTAACAAGGATCTTAAAGTCAAGCAAGTGCCAACACCAAGGAAGAAGGATCATCAGTTCGTCAATACGTCGTGATCAAAGCATCAAACCAGAATAGTCACTTGAAGATCGAGAACCCTTAACCCATCCTAGCCGAATTCCCTTCCCTCCCTCGGAAAATCAGCCCCCCTCCTTATTTCAAAACCCTTTCTACCCTTCAACCACACTCTTGATCCCATGTTTTAACGATTCCATACAAGGTGGCAACCTCACACCCTAAGTTGCAACCTTGAAAACTTTGATCCTAATTCCTAAATTCACTTTGTCCTCAGGTTTGAAACCCACTCTCTTAGCCCTTTAAACCTAATCGTTCCCAAAAACCCAGCACACATAAACATACAATTATACAGTTTCCCCGTAGAATGCTTTTGCTATAGGACCACCGTACTACTTTGGACTCGTTACCCCCGCAATGATTTCCAAGCTTCGGGGACGAAGCTTCTCGTAAGGGGGGGAGAGTGTAACACCCCATGTTACGGCCTTCAATCCCGGATTAATTATTTAATTAATCCCATTAATAATAATTAAATATGATTTAATTCGGTTAGGTTTCCTTTAATTAATTAATAAGGTCCACCATGAACCGTGGACCCTTGCCTAAATTAGAGTCTTACGCCTATTAGGAATAAAGAAAGTAAACCCTTTACTATTCAGATTCTAATTAGGAATCCTAGACCTAGTTATCTATTAGGAATAAAGGAAGTAGGCCTTTTACTATTCAGACTACGATTAGGATTCCCTTTAATTAATTAATTAATATGGTCCACTATGGACCATGGACCCTTATCCCTAAAATAAGCCCTTAGTCCTATAAGGAATAGAATTAGTAAACCCATACCATTCAGACCCTAATTAGGAGTCTTAAATATATAAATAAGATATAGGAGGCCCCTAGATCTTTCACCACCATAATCTCTCACCACACAAGAAGTTCCAAGAATCCCCTTAGGAGAAATCAAGAAAGAAGAAAGCTTAAAGAAAGACCCTTCATAGCCAAGGAATTAATTAAGGCTAAGAGGTAACCCATGTCTCAACAAAACTTATTTTCATAGCTATGTTTCCCCTCTTAGGATTTCCCCATATTATTGTGTATTGATGATTTGTGATATTATTATTGATGATTGGTGGGATGATTCCATTGGTGATCTTGATGGTGAAAGATTCTTGATAATTATGACGTTCTTGATGATTATATGACGTTCTTGATGATTATATGGTATTCTTGATGCTCTTAATGATTATATGAGGTTCTTGATAGTTATATGATATTCCTACCGAATCTTGATTTTGGAAGATGAATTGTGTTCTTGTTGATTTAAAAATAATTAGAACCCTAGGTTATATCGTGGAATTCGTATGAATTATTCTTGGTATATTGGGTGGGAATTCTCATGATTGGGTGTTGATTATGTTTAGAAAAGCATGATAGGTTATGTGTCGTATGTTTCTTGATTTTGATCCGTTAATTGTCTACGTGTGTTATCAATTGCGTTTGAAAGTGTCTAAGCATGGTTTCGGGTTCCACAAAGGTCCCCGGTGCTTTTTTGGTGAAAAAGAGTCAGTGGGGGGTAGGGGACCCGCCACCTACCCGCGGCCAAAAAGGGGAGCTCCGGCAGCGGGCGGGCAGCTGCCCGCCGGCCACCCGCTGCCCGGAACAGTAACACCGGCGGGCAGCCGGCAGGTGAACCCCCACCCACCGGCTACCCGCTGGAAATTCCCACTTCGGGATCCCTGCTTCCCCGTTTGATGTTCCCCCGACCCCCGTGGTGTCCCAACGGACACCGTCTATCGTGCCTATGTCTAGTTTGATTTTCAGGTACCGTTCGTAGGCCGTATGAGTCTTATATATTGCATGCTAGTTGAATTGGTATCCCGTTGACCTAGGTGAAAGAAATATGAACCCCTTAGGAATATTCTTAGTATGTGAAGGATCACGCATAGGTTTTGTTATACGTTTCTCCCCCTTCCCAATGTGTTAATGTGGGTTGCATGTGCTTGCTATGTGTTATGTGTGCATGTTACCCCGATTTGGTTGAGATCAATCGGGCTATACGGGCAGTAAGGTGGGCTGAGAACCATACCGGCTGTTAACCAGGCTGGTAGAGACCGGTCAGGTATATAAATATTATATTGGACAAAGGTCCACTATACGGGCAGTTGAATGGGTTGAGAACCATCCCAACTGTTAACCAGGCTGGTAGAGACCGGTCAGGTATATAAATATTATATAGGACAAAGGTCCACTATACGGGCAGTTGAATGGGTTGAGAACCATCCCAACTGTTAACCAGGCTGGTAAAGACCGGTCAGGTATATAAATATTATATAGAGCTGCGGCTCATCGGTCGGTTGCGATCGACCCCTCCGTAGTGTGAGACGGGGCAGGGTGCTGCGGGGCCGTGTCAGAGCTATATGCGCTGACCCTCATGTATGGGCATGCGATTGGTCCTGTGGCGCCAACAAAGTGTGCTATGTGATGAAGTATGGATGAGTTGTTGTTATGAGTATCTTGGGGATGAGACTATGGGATTTGTACCGGGGATCGTATATGTTGGGTTATGATTATTAATTGTGCTTATCTTATCTGTCTTGCCTGTTGTAAACTGTATATGCTTGGTATAACTGCTGTCTGTGCTTAGCCCTATCTGTTGAGTCTATCCCTGTTTTAAAAGCTAGAGTTCGTAGGATATATCTTCATGTTCAAAATGGTTTTCGCATATCTATATATATATCTATATGTATTGTATTTCAACGCGTTGGAGTGGGTTACCAGCATCTCTCGCTGAACAGATATATTTGGCTTTCAGGCACAGACGACTAGATCACTGGAGCGCGCTAGAAGCTTGGGGCATAGCTTAGATAGTTTTCCCTTTCGGCCTGCGTGCCATGATTTAGTATTGATACTGATTGAGGTTTTAGAATTTAGCCTATGCACCCGAGTTCTCTAGCTCGGGTGTGGCATAGCACTCCGTACTCTTTGTATCATATTTTGGGATTTAATGAGATTCTATCTTTATTATATAAGTTTTAAAAGTCTTGAAAATCTGGGGTGTTACAATTATGCTTTGCAAATATAGGACGCATGTTATTGGTATTCGTAATGTTGATCCGTTGTTATATTCTGAGTCCTGATCTCGATTTGAAAGCTAGTGTTGCTTAAGACTATATATGTATTCCAGTTTCAAAATGATTTTCTATATTTATATTTATTGTACTTAACGCGTAGGAGTGGGTTACTCAGCATTATTCGCTGATGGTTGCTACGATATGTTTTTCAGGTGATGACCATTAGCTGATGACCGCGCTAGATGGACTCGAAGTCTTAGTCTAGTTAGTCCTAGTGGTAATAGTTGGCATGCATGCCGTGGATTGTAATTGACTATTGACTTATGGATTCCACCTGACTGGATAGACTTAGCCCGTGCATCTAGGTTCTCAAACCTAGCTGTGGCATAACACCACGACTCATGTGGATAGTCTATGCTCTGTTTGGATTATTATTATTAGTCTACCTTTATTTTATAAGTCTTTAAATGCTTTAAAAATTAGGGGTGTTACATAATTGGTTTGACACTTTCCACGTGACTTTCCCATCGAGTAGATGACAATGGCTTAATTAAGAGTTAGATTTATTACAATACTTTTCAAGATATGTCACCTCTTTGTGGAATTAACAAATATTGTGTAAATATGTTGCACTACTACAAAGAAATCTCTTGCTTTCCCACAATTGTTTGCAACGCCACATAAAGTCAAGTTAAGACTATGACTACCACAAGGGGTATAAAATGCTCTACGATTTATATCTTAAAGCTTTTGTTTTTTTTTTTTACACCTTGATGTCTCCCTTTCATATTTGACCCATTGTCATAACCTTGTCCCCTTACATTATCTATATCAAGATCAAGTGATATCAACACATTTTGTAATACTTCAAAAAGACCTTGGCCAGTAGTGTCATTCACAACCAAGAATTCCAATAAGAAATCTTCTATTTTAATTGGATATGTTGATATATCCACACATCTTAAAATCAAAGACATTTGTTCTTGGTGACTGACATCAGGAGTACAATCTAACATCACTGAAATATATTTTGCTTCTTTGATTTTTTTATGACCTTTGATTTAATTGCAGTAGCAAGCATATGTATCAATTTGTTTTGAATATTATGACTAAGATAATGATGATGACTATCATGATTTCTAACACGTAAAACATGCTCTTGAATGATAGGATCAAACTCATCAAACATTTCAATTAGACCCAAAAAATTCCATTGTTATTCTCTTACAACTACTCATTTGTTCCACGAAATGCCAAGTTATGTTTAGAAAGATACTTCACAGTTACAATATCCTAAATAGTACTTGCCTCCAATATTCTTTTTCTCTCAAAAATTGTTCTTGAGTCACTTTATCAATTGTCTCATTTTTTTGTAATCTAAGACGCAACTCCATCCAAGTTGTCATATTTGTCATATGATCTACACTCGTTTCATGCTCTTTAAGTCTAATACCAAGATATGTCCAGTCCCTAAAACCTTCATTGACCATAACACCCTTTCCTATACCTTTTTTAAAAATCTTGCAACAAAAACAAAATACCTTGTTAAGTTCTTTTGAATATACAAGCCAATCTCGATCGCACTTCTCTCCATTTGGCAAATATCTTGTGTAAAATGTTGACAAAAATCTTCTAGAGAATTTATCTTTAGGACCTTTATTTATTGATAAATCTCTTTTGGGACCATCTTTCGCAAGAATATCTATTAATTTAGAATCAAGGGCATCCCAATTTCTAGAAGACATAATTATAAAATCCTATAGAAAAAAGAATTTATTTAGAAACTCTATAAATAAATAAATAATTAATCAATAACCAAAATCTTAAATATATCATTCTGAATTCAGAATTATTAAGTCATGTCAATAAAACAATAAATAAAAAATTATGAAAATAAGTAATTTTAATTACATGTTAAGGGAGTGGAAGAACTAGAAAGTTCGTGTGATCAAGATGAATTGAAGAATCAGTTGAGCTGCGCTCTGCGATCTGCCGAGTTGCCAATTGCGAATTGCCCAATTTATTAGGGTACTGGTACATAGTTTATAGGGTTTTGAATTGCCAAATTGCAAAATTGACAATGTCTTTAATTCCTTATACTCTGAACATGCTATTGCCTACTTGAGATTTGAGAATTTATTAATTGAGATTTCGGATTAGGAAATTTAATTCCCGAATTGCAGTTTTGGTAATATCCTTATAGTCTAACCTAATTGTCCTTATATATATATATATATATATATATATATATATATATATATATATATATATATATGAAAATTTGTAAAGCGCAGTACCGAAACTGAAGTTGTAACACAAACAATCTGTAACGCAGTTCGGACAAACAACCCTAATCTGCGAGGCACTTCTCAATTTGAGAACTTGCCTAAATCCACTAAAAGCTCAATATTTAAAGTACACTGTTTGGAACCTGAGATTACACAATAGAATGATCTTTCCTACCAAACTATTGAAACCTAAACACATGTACTACTTTCTAGGGGAATTTAGTATCCTATTCTCAAAGACTCTTGTACCTCACAAGATTAATGTTGAATGCTTGCGGTCTACAATAAAGGACATCCCCTATTTATAGTAGCTATTCCTAACAGATTCGTGATTAACAAACTATTCCTAATCAAAATAGAACTAGAAAATCTTCAACAACAAATCCCCTTAGAACTAGTATTCTTCAATAACTATTCCTCTTAGTACTGATATTCCTTTATAGAACTGGAATTCTTTTTGCACATAACTTTGACAAAATACTTTGAGTCAACATTCTCCCCCTTTGTCAAATTTTTGGCAAACACCTTGGTCTCTGTCTTTCTCCCCCTTAGTTGATGCCACAATGGTGTTTGATTGATGGTAGATTAATGACAGGTTAGATCACCATCCCATGTGTAGCTTTTATCAGATGATCTTTTCCCCATCATAACACATTCATGTTTTTGGTTGTAGACTTTACAATTCTCTTTGGAAAATTCTACTTTGAGTTCATCATCACACAGTTGACTTATACTGATAAGGTTTGCTTTGAGTCCTTGTACCAAAAAGACTCTTGGTAATCTGGGCAGTCCATGAACATTCAAGGTACCACTTGCGATAATCTGTCCTTTTCCTCCATCTCCAAAAGTGACATGCCCTTCATTTTTGTACTGGATATTCTCAAGATAATGTGGATTTCCTGTCATATGTCTTGAACATCCGCTGTCAAAATACCAAACACTTTGTTCTTGGCTTGTTTCTGAGGTATACGCAACAACTTGTGTTTGTTCCTTTCTTACCCATACTTTCTTGCTGTTATTTTTGCTTTGTACTGCCCAATCTCTATTGTTTTGTCTGTAATAGAGATCATTTTGTCTTTTGAAGCAGCACGCCTTTATGTGTCCCAATTTGTGGCAGTAATAACATCTGATTCTCCTTCGGTGTTGAAAGTGATGTTGTGACACCTCAGGATTTTCAGAAGAGTGGCTTTCACTGGACGCTGGATTTGGAGATCTAGGCCTTCCATCTAGTGCCTTGATTTCTTGTAACAGTTTGGCCTCTCTGTTTTTAGATTCTAATAATTCATTTTGAGTTTCTTTGATGCGCTTTTCTTCTCTCTCTTTTTCACCTTTTAGAAACTGATTTTCTTGCATGAGCTCTAGATTCACTTTGATGATTTGTTCCCATTTAGCATACAATTGGGTATATGACTCTAGCAGTTCTTGCATATCATTTTCGTTTCCGTTGTCATTCTCATGATTTGCGGTGAATGCTACGAAATTAGTGTTGGTGTCTTCTTCACTATCTGAGTCATCGCTTAGTGTTGCCACATATGTTTTGTTCTTCCTTTTAAAATATGTTGGACATTCTGACTGGATGTGTCCAAACCCTTTGCACTCGTAGCACTGAATTCCTTCAGGTTTTAGACTCTCCCTTCCTTTTGA